>NC_090267.1:259486031-259831448 GCF_040414725.1 Anabrus simplex | reverse complement strand
AAATTAAAGGTGAAGTTAAATATTGCAATAAAAATCAATGGTATAATGTTCGGGCCGGTAAAACTACAATATGATAACGATAAAATAACCATTATGAGCGCGTTAAATTCAAATAACGATGTATCCAATAATAATAATAATAATAATAATAATAATAATAATAATATCACGTCAGGATGAAATTTGAGATGATAAATTATGCGTTCAGCTGATATAAGCGAGATTTGCGACTTATATAGAAATCCAGTGAAGTATGATGTTGGTATTTTTGGAAAATTTAAATTTTGTGACACCGTGTATTTGTGATACAGAAAATCACGGTATGGTATTTTTCTCATGAGATCAGGAACAATTTTGAGAAGCTAATTGTGAGATCGTTATAAAGTTGTTTTACCATGGGATCGCTTGTATTTAAAAAAGTTTCAAGTATAGAGGAAATGGATTGTAATGGAAATTGAATATTATGAGAATAGTTAAGATGTTGAAGGCAGAGTAAGCCTGTATTTTATTAGTAATGTAGAATAAGCACGATGCTGAGGATAGGAGGCCATGTATTTCGACGGAGAGGAATGTTTGTGACATGGTGTATAGGTTGAGATGTAATATTTCTGAGACAGGCTATATAAGAGGAACGATGTCCTGTAGCAATTCAGAACGATTGATGAATATAAAGGTTCTCAAATCCAAGTGAGCGCGTTGTAACGCCTATGTTAAGTACAAGTTGATGTTCTCACATGATTACTATTTTATGTAAGACCCTAGGTAACTGCAGTTAAGTCTAAGTGACGGTTCTGTTTCATACCAGCGAGGTGAATTTTGTGATAGCCGACCGCACGAACAAAATACATTCTAACACACGGTTAAGATAATACTTGATTGTTGTAAATTGAATTATATTTTGTATCCTTACGAGATGAAATTATCGCTGACTGGAAACATTGCGGGTAGGATTTTCACTATGTTTGCAGTTTCGATTCGTCAGCTGTTAATATATTTTGTTTTAATTTTTCTTTATTCACATTATTCATGTTAGACGTTGATCTACCGATCACTTGTAGTTTATTTTAGTGGGACAAGTGTAGGTAGACAGATTTGTAATTTGGAGTCGTAGTTATAGAAAGTTAAAAATATTTCATTTCATGGGTTATTGTGGACTTGTATTTTAACAAACTTTTTTTTAGGAAGAACATTTTCAAGTGATTTATCACTTTTCTTTAATTCCAGCGTTTGGCATTTCTTCTAAATGCATAATGAATTAATATTTTCTTGCATTTCGCAGTTTTGTTCCTTCAGAGAGATGTAACGTAAGATCCCATCGGATCAAGTGTTGTTGGTTCTTTCTGAACATTATTTGTGTGATGCATGTCTCAGCATCGGGATTCCTCCGTAACTTAAGGGTGTCACGAGATGACGATACCTGATGGAATTTTATTTTTGATTGTGACAATTGCTATTAACTTGTACGATGTAATTAACACCAAGCTTTCAAGTAACATTTAGGAATCTATCCAAAGCCGGCCAAAATTCTGACGGTGAAAGTTGTTGGACCAACGGGACTCGAACCGGATAATCTCGGTGTCAGACCCTTGACGCTTTAACGATCATGCCCACTTGTTGAAAGTCAGATTTTACACGGATCGTGTGGATGGTGGCCGATTATCAGGTTTTATTCTCGTTTCCTGGTCTTTTATGTCCACGAATTTTACACTGCGTTTTCATTCTTTGAAAGACAATAATAAACCATATCAATAAAACTTTACCACTCACGTTATGCATTGTGACTGCATTAAAACATGTTGTGAAAAATTTAGGTGACTTTTCTAGTCGAACTAATTAATAAATTATCGTGATTTACATTGAATAAATATTTTAGTAAGCACATTTTTGCTCCTCATTGAAATTAGTTATGCTCTCCCATGAACCGCATCTTTCGGTCGATGAAGTAACAGAGAAAAACTCGTAAGGACCCCAAGATCCAAGAGTACGATATTGCTCTACTGAAGCAGCCGAGGCGGACGACCAACAATGAAATGAAATGGCGTATGGCTTTTAGTGCCGGGAGTGTCCGAGGACGACCAACGATGGAACGGTAAGTTGAAGGGTTTAACATGGACTTATGGGACTATCTAACATTTTAAAACGATGAAAATAAGCTCTTAATTTTCCATGTTCTGTTACCATTGTGGTGAAATTTGACGTTAAATAAATATTTTGGGAAAGTCTGTCTATTACACTGGGAAAAAATGATTTTGTTACTGTACCCGTCGTCGTGTATGTATGTATGTATGCATGTATGTATGTGTTGTATGTCCAATCTTTGCCCCGTTTCTCTACGGGATTCATTATCAAGTGAGACGAATCTTCGGAGTGAGATTTTACCTCCTCTTCCGCTTCCTGACGTCAGCCTCACCAGGAGTTAAGATGAAATGGTAAGGTAAGGGTTATTCTACCTGACGGCAGGTCCGAACCTCCGCAGAAGTATTTCTGAGCCGGAGTTTACGTGCGGTAGGGTGGCCAGTTCCTTTCCGCTCCTCCATTCCTTTACCCCCCACCAACAGCGCGTGGCAACCCATCCAACTCCTGACCACGCCCAATGTTGCTTAACTTCGGAGAACTCACGGGATCCGGTGTTTCAACACGGCTACGGCCGTTGGAAAAATGAAATGAATGACATGTTATATGATAGTATGAAGGGAGGGGGTAAAATCCGGTGCCGGCACATAGCCTAAGATTACTCCTGTCAAATAGCGCCAAGCGTCTGCTCAAGGCTTAACGTCTCCATCCGACGCACGAATCACCATTAACAGCGTCATATGAACACTGCGGAGAGTTTTGAAATTTAATTCAGATTTTTGGCACGAAATCTAGTGATTGGAAATTGTATACTACCACCTCTTCTACCCTGGCGGCCAAAATTCTTGACGGTGAAAGTTTTTCGACCAAAGGGACTCGAACCGGCTAATATCGGTGTCAGACCCTTGACGCTTCAACTGTCATGGCCACCAGACGGGCTATAGAGCTGTCAGAATGTAAACCTTGGAAAACATGGTCGTCAGTTGTTGTTCTGTTTTTCATCACACAAGCTCGTAATCCGATCAGTGGATTAGCGTTACAAGGGCTGAGTGCCAAGCTATGTCCTAGTGAATTTCGATCGCTAAAGCCGCTTCGCTGTCAGTTCAATACATAGGTTGTGTGTCATACAATTGCATTGTATAAGTGACCCGTTCAAATAAACCTCATTATAAGGAAGAAAGTGAATCCCATTTACTCTGCATCATTACGTTTCATTGTCCACCTGTCATGAGAGGAGTTCTATCACAGGACTCAGGGAACTGTCAAAGTGACTCGTATTGTGTTACATCTTGTGTTAAAATTTTGCCGAATTCTAGTAAAGAAGTGGCATACGAATACCACTGATTGTGAGAACGGCCCTGAAGTGTAAATTAGTGACAGTTAGTTATGGAAGTTTAATCAAACGGTCCTGTAATGAAGAACAGCAATATTTGTAGTATGGCAAGGAAATTCTCAGATACTGTTAGTATTTTCTCACATGATAAAATCATTGGGCTAGCAGTCTTGACGAGACAGACAAATAAGGAGCAACTTTATCCTCTTCATGTCAGGAAACACAACCTATACTGAATTTAGGGACGGAAAGTTAAAGTAGGTATTCGCCTCTGTGGTGTAGTGGATAGTGTGACTAGCTGCCATCCCTGGAGGCCCAGGTTCGATTCCCGGCCCTGCCTCGAAATTTGAAAATTGGTACGAGGGCTGGAAGAGGACCCACTCAGCCTCAGGAGGTCAACTGAGTAGAGGGGGTTCGATTCCCACCTCAGCCATCCTCGTGGTTTATCGTGGTTTCCCACTTCTCCTCCAAGGCAAATGCCGGGATGGTATTTAATTTAAGGCCATGGCCGCTTCCTTTCCTCTTCCTTGGTTATCCCCTCCGATCTTCCCATCCCCCTACAAGGCCCCTGTTCAGTTTAGCAGGTGAGGCTGCCTGGGCGAGGTACTGGCCCTCCTTTCCAGTTGTATCCCCGACCCAAAATCTCACGCTCCAGGACACTGCCCTCGAGGCGGTGTAGGTGTGATCTCTCTCTGAGTCCGAAGGAAAAACCAACCCTGGAGGGTAAGCGCATTAAGAAAGAAAGAAAGAAAGAAAGAAAGAAAGAAAGAAAGAAAGAAAGAAAGAAAGAAAGGATAAAGTTGGATTACATATCTAGAGTTTAATCGTGTGGTTACGTTAAGTTATACGATTTAGGATACAATCTGAGTACAGCATTTGCCCGCGAGTGGTTTGCAGGAAGATAAATGTTAAACATCTTTTCCAGAGGTGATTAGTTCTGTGTTTGTTATAGGTTATCTTAACCTAATAATAGACATAATTTGGAGGAGAGATGATGAAAAAGAAATACAAAGTCACGGAGTCTCTTTAGTTACCTTAGGTGTGACAGGAAGGAAGAACTTTCATATGTGCGTGTGCTTGCCGGTAATGTTAATTTAAAATATTGTTGTAGAAATGTGTACATTTTATCCACTTTTTTTTATCAACTGTACATTATACAACATGTATAATGTTTAACTGTAGCAGGCCTATTCTTCTTTTTTAATTGTGAATATTCCGCTCATATAACATGCTATATCTTCTGCTAATCTATATTGTCATTTATTATATAAAAAGTTTTTTTATCATACTATAAATACAAAAAAATAAAAGGAAAGAAGAACGGAGGAAAAGGAAACGGTTGGTGGAAGGAAATTTCCTGGATCTTATTCACATATCCACCACTCCCCTTTTCCCATCTTGTATTATCGCCCGTCTCAATAAATACTTTGAATGCTATCATGTAAATAGATTGACGATTAGAGTTTGTATTCATGGTCTCTCAAGGATATCCGTTTTGGACGTCCTCAGAGATATTCCGGACGTACAGTAGTCATTTTCTACACTGTATCGTTAGTAAAAACTAGCGAGAATGATCGTTGGTACAAACAGGTGGAAACAATGGCAGGAGGGTAGGTACTTGTAATGAGGAGATAAAGACTAAGTTGAACTCGATGGACGAATTGGCACACATCAACCGGATACGGTGGTGGATCGTGTGAGACGAATGGAGGACGACAGGTCACCTAGGAGAATAATGGACTTGTTCATGGATGGTAGAAGGAGAGGGCGACCAATATAACGATGGTATGGAAGTAAACGAGGCCACAGAGCTAGTTACAAATAGAGTATTGTAGAGGCGTTTAGTTACAATCACGTTCAAAAATACCGGGACACCTTGAATGACTAGAGATAGGAAGTTGATATTCACAAGACATATGCACTGGTATGTTCTGTCGGCCCTCAGGTTCAAGGTCCACATCGATATCTCGGCGCACCACCACCGACTGCTAAAATGTGCCTGCGGCTGTCGTTGTCGCTATAAACCCGAAGGTAATGGATCAGTGTTACTTAAGCAGACGTGCAGGATGTCTCTCAGACGTATGCGAGAACCGTACCGTCAAATGAGTGAGTTTGAAAGAGGGCGCATGGTTGGCTTGAGAGAAAGTGATGCATCCATCCGGGAAATTGCTGCTCATCTGGGACGAAGTGTGTCGGCAGTGCAACGGGTGTGTGCAGAATGGGTAACAGAAGGCCGTAAAACACGAGGAGATGGGTCTGTTCGCACCACCCAGACCACCCCCCGCAAAGATCGACACCTAATCCGAATGGCATTGCAGGAGAGATCTGCGTTCTCCTCAGCTCTGGCGCAACAATGGAACAGTGTAACACATCGCACACTATCAGGAGTGACAGGTCGTCGCTGTTTATTACGGTCTGGTTTACCGGCGCGTCGTACAATTCTCCGCCTATCTTTGACTAATGTGCATAAATATGCTAGACTGAAATGGTGTATGGAACGACGTCACTGGGGACAGGAATGGCAGCAAATAGTGTTTCCGGATGAATCCAAGTTTTGTTTGTTTGTTTGAAAATGATGGCCGCATTTTGGTTCACAACACAGCGCCAACTCAAGGTCTTATGGTGTGGAGTGCTATTGGGTACAACCACAAATCACAGTTGGTGCGTGTCTAGGGCACTGGGACTAGTTTGATCTACGTGAATGACATCCTGTAACCCGTAGCCATACCCTTACTGCACGACACCCCAGACGCCATATTTCAGCAGGACAATGCGCGACCACATGTTGCTGCACGAATACGTGCCTTCTTGTTGTCACAAGATGTCAGACCCTGGCCCGCCCGCTCACCGGACATGTCACCAATCGAAAATGTGTGGGATATAGTGAAACGACGGGTGCGGCGCTGTAACCCAATGTCAACCACCAAAGATGAACTGTGGAACCAGGTGAATGCAGCATGGATGGCTATACCTCAGGACGCCATTCGCGCCTTATACGCTTCAATGCCATCACGCATGGAAGAACTTTTCAGTGCTTATGGAGGACACAGTGCCTACTAGGCAACAGGACACATGCTGAACCTAGGTGACTGAGATGCTAATGTCCTGTGAATATGAATTTCCTACTGTAGTGTTCTTTCTTTACACAAGTGTATTTCACAGAGGCTTTCAGACTGAACGCTGAAAAGCGAGAGAGTCTGTTATTAAGATGTATGTATGTATGTATGTATGTATGTATTTATCCTAATTAAGAATAAACATACACATTCTTATATTATCAGGGCTATATATAATACAATTTTACATTTAAAGCATCTTTATGAATATTTCTGTGTAGCTTCATCTAAGTGAACTTACGTATTGTGAGATATTAAGCTTTCAGTTCGTAAAAAGGCACGATGTTACTTACTTTCTCGTAATAACCCATTTGTGCCCTGTGCACACATTAGTGTGCATAGGCTTGTAAGAAAGTCACAAAGTTCCCACCTACACAATACAAGTTTCGTCAGTTTATTTACATTGATTAGTACATGTTTCGCCCTAGAATATTGGACATTATCAGTTAATATTTGAATAAGATTTAAAACTAAAAGCAAATGATATCATAGAGCAAAACTTTAAGGTAAAACTATGTTGAGGCTACAATGACAAGTTCATGTCGGTTAAAAATATCTTTTGAAGGTCCATGTGCATAACAAATAATGTTTAATTTCATTTAATTATATGATTCTATATTCATTATAATTTTTGTAACTAAGAATATAAAGTGAGTTTCCGATTATAATATGACAGTGCTCTCGGAAACGGATGATTGATACATTTCATTTATGGGGCTAAATTACCTGTTTATGGAATGTTGACTGTTGATGCCCTAATATGAATTCCCCTGTGGGGGTAGGAGCGGCAGAATACATCCATGGTATGTCCTGCCTATTCCAAACAAGCGACTGACTTGTGCATCATTTTTCAATCAATCAATCAATCAATCAATCAATCAATCAATCAATCAATCAATCAATCAATCAATCAATCAATCAATCAATCAATCAATCAATCAATCAATCAATCAATCAATCAATCAATCAATCAATCAATCAATCAATCAAGCAATCAATCAATCAATCAATCAATCAATCAATCAATCAATCAATCAATCAATCAATCAATCAATCAATCAATCAATCAATCAATCAATCAATCAATCAATCAATCAATCAATCAATCAATCAATCAATCAATCAATCAATCAGTCAGTCTGCATTTAGAGGCGTCATCCAGGTGGTATATTCCTCGTGAGTTGTTTGCCTAGCCTTTAGTTAATCGTATTCAAAGGACTTTGAAATTTATTGAACATTTCCCTTGATGAATTATTTCAATGCCTTACTCTTCGTTCTATAAATTAATATTTGCTCCAGTTTGTCGTCTTGAATTTCAACTTTGTGTTCATTTTATGACATTTCATACTTTTTACTTTACTTTTAAGTCTTTCGAGCGGAAAGTTTGCAAAATTTTCGTAACACTACTGCTTTGTCGGAAATCACCCAGAACAAATCGTTCTGACCTTTTAAATCTTTTCCAGTTCAATTAATCAGGCAGTCCTGGTGTGGGTCCTATACACTGGAACCGTACTTTAATTGGGGTCTTACGAGAGTCTTATACGTCCTCTTCTGTACATCCTTATTACAACCCCTAAATACTCTCATAACAGTGTAAAGATCTGTAACCTTTCTTAACAACCTCGTAAATGTGGTCACCCCAGTGAAGATCATTCCTTATATTAACACCTACTGTAGGTACTTACACTGATCTCTATGAGGTACTATCACCCATCAACACAGTAAGTAAAAATCGGAGAAGTTTTTCTCTTGGTGAAAGTTACAATCTGACTTTTCATCCCATTTGCCATCATACTACTGCCCATCTCCCAACATTGTCTAGGTTCCCCTGTAGTCGCTTACAATCCTGCAACTCAATTACTACTGCCTCCTGAGGCCCAGAACATTTCTCTTTTGGCCAAATGTCATAAAAGTGTATACTTCTTTAATGGTGTCTTGGTGGGAGACAGTGAAGTGAGAAGCATATCACACCAAGGTAAATGAATTCCCAAAAAAATAGAACACCAACAAAGGGTCAATTTTTATTTATTTTATTTTTAAAACAGTGTCCTTTTAAAAGGACACTAGACCTTATGAGGCTATACAGTATAACATCATCCGCAAATAGCCTTATTTGTGATACCAGTATACTCGAAATATTTATATAAACAAGAAAACATAAATGCGGACCCTAGGAGCTGTTAGTTTGGCAGCGTGGGTTGGCGACCACATGGTCTGGCATTGTTTCCACTTACTTGTGTCTGTCTCGTTAATTTCATCATTGCTATCTGACCTCCCATGTTCATTTTTTGTTCTCTTTTGACCCCGAAGGTGTTAGAATTGCGAGGCCTTCGTAGTATTTCATGTTCACGCCCATCGTTACCGTTCCTTTCTTTTATCGAACATTGTTTATTCGCAGGTTTGGACATCTCCTGTTCTTTTCTGATTAGTGTTGGAAGAAGATTGCAGAGTCGTACTTCTTAAAACAATAATAGTCCCCACCATCCTAGTAATATAAACTATTGTATATGTACATACAAACGAATTGAGAAACATCAAAAATGAAATTACATCCATTTTATCAAAGTCTGATGCATATGAAAAGCAAATAAAAGTAAGGCTGTAGATTTAGCATATATAATATACTTAAGCGGCAAAAAGCGCCCAGACAAAATTATAAATTATTCAGAAAACTCTGAACTACAAACTACCGCAAGGTATTGAAATATAAGGACGGCAAAGATGATTTCATCACATTGAACAACTCTTGGGCACTAAACTATCGGTTATGAATTTGTAACGTAAATATCTTAAGGAATGTATACGCGTATATTAATTATGCCTTAACTATTAATTCATTAATTTTTAAATTTCGTTTTGCAATTTGTTTTATGTCGCACGAATTCAGACTCGTCTCAAGGCGGCGATGGGATAGGCCAGGGCTAGGACTGGAAAGGAAGCGATCGTGGCATGAATTAATGTCGATTAAAGTGTCAGTTTTCCTCTTGTGAAAGAGGAAAAAACATGGCGAACTGTTTTCAGCGCTTTCGATAGTAGGGCTGAAACCCACCATCTTTGCAAAGCATGTTAATAGCTACATGGTTCAAACTTCTTAATTAATTATTCTTAGCAATTTAGATGTAATCATTTTATGAATTATTGTTTGCAATATTTATTATAATTTATACAGATTTAGTTTAATGAAAATGAAAATCCAAAGCCTGTTTCCAGTCATTTGGCCGTGTCAGGGATGGAATGAATGAAGAACCCCCATCTAGCGGTGAGGATAGAAATTGTGACGGCTGCTGAAGCCTGTCGCATTCCTCTACGGCAATGCTGAAATGTGACAGATGAAATGTGATTATTGCAGTGTTGCTGGAATGAAATAATACAGGGAAAGCCGGAGTACCCGGAGAAAAATCTGTTAGGCCTCCGCTTTGACCAGCACAAATCTCACGTGGAGTGAGATTGAGTTTAATATTTTTGTTAAATTATTTTTTGTATGTTTTGAGTTACTTTTTTTTTTGCTAGGGGCTTTACGTCGCACCGACACAGATAGGTCTTATGGCGACGATTGGATAGGAAAGGCCTAGGAGTTGGAAGGAAGCGGCCGTGGCCTTTATTAAGGTACAGCCCCAGCATTTGCCTGGTGTGAAAATGGGAAACCACGGAAAACCATCTTCAGGGCTGCCGATAGTGGGATTCGAACCTACTATCTCCCGGATGCAAGCTAACAGCCGCGCGCCTCTACGCGCACGGCCAACTCGCCCGGTGTTTTGAGTTACTATGCAAATTGGTAGGTGCTATTAATTGCTCGTCCTCCATTTCGGGATATACCGAACACAGGTAAGCAATGTTTTTGTTACGGAGTTTGTACATATATTTTACAGTCTTGCATTAGGCGGGTTATATGGAGGACAAGGTCATGTTTGGTTTCTTGACGTAATGGCCTTCGATTCAGAGGGTCCTGGGTTCAGTTCCTGGCCGGAGATTTTAGCCGTGTCTGGTTAATTTCTCTGTATTTGAGGGTGGACATTTGTGCTCGTCTTATTACACACATCATACAGCACAAACTATGAAGCAACACTCAATAGTGAATACATCCCCATAAATAGAGTTAGCGTCAGGAAAATCATCCTGCCGTAAATCTTGGCTTAATCCATGTATAGTGTCAACACGAAGTAAATGTGAAACAGGCCAGGAAGAAGATAAAAGATAACGTCTTCTTGCCAGAACAACTAAAGAATACAAATCAAATCAATACAGGCACGATTTTCGCACAGTGTATTAGACAGGCCACAGACGCACAGGACTGCTGACCATGATGTCCAGTATTCCTGACATAAAATAACAACAGTACAACCATTACGTTCACACTTTCACTGTTGAAAACAAAGTGGCCAAAATATTTGACATGGCATTAGGAGACTGGGATCGGCGTTATTTGCTCGTCAGTACGGTCTGTTGCTGTCGTGGTTCCACGCCATCACTCATTAAAGCATTAATTAATAATTTAGATTGGGCGATAACCCGCACAGTGAGTCCTAATGGTGACGAGTCATGCCACGGCTGGCCTTTAATATTCACTAAACGGAGCCGTATTGTTCTTGTGGCGTCGAACTGCCAGCGAGTGATGCTGGGAAAGAAGGATGAAGCCTGCAGTACAGTATATCTGAGAGAATTGAAACACAGGATACATATGCTTAAGATAATTGCCATTTCTAAGTCTGAGAAAATAAATTCCCAATTACAGCAAGGACGTGATGTCTCTTTTGTAGGATCCTCAATCAAGACTAGTTTCACGCACCCTTTAATACAGGCTTGCTCTTTGGAAAGAAACAGATTGGGGAGACAGAAGGGATGCCAAAATAATATAATTATTCTGTCTGCTGGTAATAAATAAATAAATAAATAAATAAATAAATAAATAAATAAATAAATAAATAAATAAATAAATAAATATAGGGGCAGCAAAGGCATGCCTAGATCGTGTAGAAGGATGTGAGTTCGATTCCTTGTCATTCATGTTCACTATCGACTGTTATATCCTTCAAGATTCAGTCTGCAAAGCTCTTGGAATTAACTGTTCTCTCTTTGCAACTGACTCCGTAACCTCGTTATTTTCACACCCATTAAATAATTGAAAACTGAGTCTAATCATAGTTGTTTTGGTCTACCTTTGATTTTCTTACTCCCCATGTCTGAGTCCATCTTAGGTAACCTATCTTCCTCGTTCTGCCATGGGTGTTACTGTAGTTACCTTTATGGATATCAAGTATTCAATTCTAGCGAGTGTTTATGAGGTCCACATGAAATAACAGATTGGAACATTTTATTCTTTTAATTGTCAGTTACCAGCTACAGAAACTCTCCGGAACTTTTCCCTTATGTATAATTAGCAAATTATGAGTACAGAACAGACAAATATATACCGCCCTCGCGCAGTTCCTGAGTGAAGTCAATGTTGTTATACCCAATGTTCCAGTTTTCTTACCAGCCATAATCACCTTTCCTACAAACTACAGTGACTCGCATAATTATTCGGACAGACATGATTTATTATAGTCTCCTTTGTATTAGTGGTTTCAGTAATAATAAATCACTGATATAAATTAGATACAAGTTTCTGTAAGGAATATAAAAACTAAACGTCCATCATTCTTTTAATGAACACTGTCAATGAAAATACAATAATTAAAAAACAAAATCAAAATCAAAACCAATGTTGCACAAAATTATTCGGACACTTTCCGTTTTACTTATGGTCCTAAAGGTTCAGTATCTGGTGGACTTTCCTTTCATTTGAATTACTTCCCTGAGTCGACTTGGCATGCTCTCCACTAATTTCCGGGTGTAATTGGGAGATATCTTCTGCCACTCTTTTTGAAGTCGTTTTTTTCAGTTCTCTAGATGTGATTGTTGTTTTCTTTATCAAGTTTGTCCCACAGATTCTCAATCACATTCAAGTCTAGTGATTGAGGGGGAGGATGAAGCACCTTCGGGCAATTAAACAATAACCACATCCTTACATTGGGTCGATATCTTGATAAAACTTAAAATGCTCACCAAATCCCATCTTTTCGGCACTCTTTTCATTTGGTCCCTCACAGTATTCTAAGGTATTGAAAGTGGTCCACTTTACCCTCAATGAAAACCAATTCACCAACTCCATTCGCCGACATTCATCCCCACCCCATTACATGTCCACCGCCATACTTCACAGTTGCCTTCAGATTTTTCTCTTGAAGCTCAGAATTAGGACGCCGCCAAACTGTTATCTTCCATCAGACTGAAGTATGTTAAATTTACTCTCATCAGCAAATATAACATCATTCCACCACTCATTGTCTTTTCTAACATGCTCTTTGGCAAACAGCATTCTCTTTCTTCGATTTACTTGATTTATGAAAGGCTTCTTTCTTGAAATACGGCCCTGAAAGTTGCCTCTTCTGAGCACTTACCGTATTGTTTCGGGATGCACTTTCTTTCCGGTGTCTGAGGAAATCTCCGTAGCGAGTTTTGGAGCACTTAACTTGGGTTCCTTTTTCGTTTTTCTGATGATATAACACTCTTACCTCGCAGTAAAAGTTCTTGGACGTCCCGTGTGGGGTAGATGTTCATTCATATCTTCCTCCCGGAAATTTGTGATAATATCAGAGACTGCACTTTCCTTCATTTGTGAAATTTCAGCAATTTTACGACTACTTTTACCTTCAGCATGGTGAAAATTTACTAGCTGCCGCTGTTCGATTGTGCTCTCTCCTCCTCTGCGGCCCATTTTTACTTACGTTGTACACAGCACTCAAACTCACTGAATGGTTACGTTCGCACTGTCCGTGGCTTTTCTACACACGACCTCTGCACGGCAACTGACTTGTGTCCGAATAATTTTATTGGAGCACGTTAACTGGGTTCTGAGGTTCCGAGGTCACTGGTTCTATCCTGTTTTCTAAAAGTTCACATTTCAGCACCGTGTTGAATCTGCCAGAAACTAGTTTGTGTGTACAATATTTTCTCTGAACCATAGGGCCCGTGTGTAGCAAAGGCTACATTAACGTGTCCGAATAATTATGCAAGGCACTGTATTCCTCATATTGGATGAGTGGCAAGACAGCGTGATTTTTTGCAACAACAATATTTTAGAAGACTGCATTTTAAATGTGGTTCCAACCTACCAAGATTTTCATGATTTTTGTTCAAGTACGTTACTATGTTTGTTTAAACTGATTCTAATTCATATCGTAATAATATATTTAAATAAAATCCTAACGGCCGTGTGTCTATACATTGAATATTTTGGCGAAATTTCCGTGCAGTTGTCCATTTCAGGTGTAATAATCTGCATATTATTTTTTAGCTTTGATGTCTGTTAGTTTGAGTTCTTATAACTTGAAAACTACTGAACATATTTCTTCCAAGCATGATATTTAGAGTACACCTGTCCTTGGGTAGGTTTTACTGCCAGTATTATTTCTGAATACGTAAATTTACTGGGGATGTATCCGAAACTGAAACCATTATTTTGTACTCTCAAAAATATGTAAATCCAAAATTAATGGAAATCTACCATCCTTAATGGAAATAAATTTCTAAAACATTTTTCTCAGGTGCATCATGTGCATAGGAGGATTAATAAATGGGATATCATTAACGGATGGTTTTTCAGCACAAGTCCCAACGGACGTAGCTGGGATGAGAAACTGTCATAGGATCCGTCATTTAGACTCTAAATACGGTGTTTTATGGTAGAATCCGTTTGTAAATATGACATACATTTTAGCAGCAGTAAATCTGTAAATGAAAGTCTGCAATATTTTAAATATGCATATAATTTCGTATGTCGATCTATATATATTCATTGATGTCAATTTGTAGCCATCAGGAAAGGGTGTGTCTGCAATTGTAATCACTACTCCCCACATCAACTTTGGCGGTAGGAATAGGGCCCTTCTACAACTCCTGTGTAACTGTCATAAGTGCTGTTATCATTTTCAGATGATCCCGAACCATAAGACAAATATACAGTATATACTGAGCTACTTGGCCGTGCGTTTAGGGTCGCGAAGCTGTGAGCTCGCATTTGGGAGATACGAGTAGTTCGAACCCTTCTGTCGGCAGCCCTGGAAATGGTTTTCAGTGGTTTCCCATCTCACACCAAGTAAATGCTGGGGATGTACCTTAATCAAGGCCACGGTTCATTCCTTCCCACTCTGAGCCTTTTCCTTACCACTCCGTCGGTGCGACGCAAAGCAAGTTGTGCAAAACAAAGAACAAAATATACGACCTATTTTCTGTCAGCAAAATACTCTTACAAAATATTGTTGATCGTAACTGCGTGTTCAGTGGATTAACTTTGCCGCAACTTGAGTCAATATCACTTAGTATACTATATTCCTCTGAGAGAATACACTACTAAGTAACTGTTCCAGTTTCTTCTTTCCTACCTGTTATTCATTTCTCTCAGATCTCTTTCCAACTGACGTCATTTGTCTTGAAAATGCTATTTTTCTCACCATACTCCCTGTTGCTCGTTTCATGAGGTACGAGAATGCAAACTTTCAGCACAGCCTATCACATACCATGTCGTTGGCATAGGTCGTCAATAAAACGATTCATTTTGATACGAAACTTCTATTTCTGGAGAGGCATTTATGTCTGATGTTGGTGGAGCCTACGATCGTAATATTTAATATATGCTGTAACGTACCGATGACCTGCTCGTTCACAATTTTCTGAAAATAACACCCGTGTGATCTCGTTTGCAGTAGGCCTGTTGTATCTATGCTGATCTAGCAATATGCTATTAACAAATCTTAAATTGACGGAACTTGTCTATTCCTTTTTATTTCTTGTCTCATTGCTTTGCCAACATTATGATATGCTGTAGCATATCGGTTATTTAGCAAAACATTGGAGATTCTTTAGACTGACTCCGGATTGTCTGTCTGTCTGTTAGGTCATCAGCCCAGAGGCTGGTTGGATCCTCAAATAGCACCACCAAAAGTTATGCGGTTATAAGGAAACCGCAAAAACCAATGGCAGCACCAAAATGAGGTGCACTAGGCAAGACGAGGAGTGAGGCAGTTTGCCATTGCTTTCCTCACTGGGTCATAAAGTGCTATTGCAGCATGACTGACCCTATGAGTAACACCTTTCATAACACTCAGATGCACTAGTCGTGCTCTGAATGTCATTACTCAGCATCATCCATACCCCAGCAGCTTCCATATTGTCACAGCCATGGATGAGACTCGGACTTCGGTGAAAGCTACACTTTATTCTGGTCTGTGCCAAGAGATGGATACAAAAGTACTGGATCCATCAAGAAATGGCAGCAGGCAAAGACTCCGGATTAAGAGAGGCATTTATAGAATTTTCGCTACGAATTATGTTCTCAAGAATCTATCATATAAAGCCGATCGTATAATGGTTGGCAATATTCGGTATGCATTAAGTATGAAATTATAAATAATCCGCTGTATCTTAAAACAGTGACTGCGGCTAGCAAAGAATGGTGCCTGGGATGTGTTACTATTATACTGTCCTATGCGGGTCATGAAATCGTTATCATGTAGCATCAATCTTTAAGTACTTCGTTAAGTTGAGGTTGTGAAAAATAAGTCAAACTATTGCAGTAACACGAATTAAAATGCCCATTCACTATTTCCCTAGCGAAATGTCATGCCTGGAAGTGTATACAGATTTCATTTAATAATCCTTCTCTGGATAGTTATCCCCCTGTGGGTGAGGCGGTAGAAAGCACCCACGATATCCCCTGCCTGCCGTAAGTGGCGGCTAAAAGCGGCCTCATAGGCTCTAAACTTTGGAGCGTGGTTTGATGACCACGGTCTCCTTATCTGAGTACTGACATTGCCTCCACTTACTTGTACCAGGCTCCTCACTTACATCTATCTTATCCGACCTCCCTTGGTCAACCCTTGTTCTTTTCCGACCTGGGCGGTATTAGGTTTTTGAGGCTTAGGAAGTCTTTCATTTTCATCCCCCTCGTGGCCCTTGTCTTTCTTTGGCAGATAGTTTCAGTTTTCGAAGTGTCGGATCCCTTTATCTCTGATCAGTATTACATAGATGTTGGTTGCCTAGTTGTACTTCCTCTTAAAACAATAATCACCATCACCATTCTGAATAGTTAAATGGAAGTTTAATCGTAAATAATGTTCCGAGCCAACGGGCTTCTTTCCCAGTTGCGGAAATTATTAACTCATTGCCTAGTCTGAGCCCTGAAATCTGCAGTGCATCGTAAAACACCACACCTTCTTGGACGTCCTCTGCTAGGGATAGAACTCGTTTCAAATTTCACGAAATAATGTCTAAAACCACAAGTGTGTTCTCCAGCGCCAAATATGACGATAGGACGTTAATTACCGTAGCTTTTTGTTACTGTAGGTAGCAAATATGCAGTCATGGAAAAAACTCCCTGATCGTATAGGAGAGGAATATAGAATACCCAATTACCGAATATATGTCTCTTTGTTACTGCATTCGGAATGTACCAACGCCGCAAGTGTGCTCCTGACAGCTAGAAACGACTAACAGGAGCGGTAATTATGTTTCTGTTAGGTGCTCTGGGCGCGCACAGAGTGATGAGCAAGTGAGGTTAGTTGTAACCACAAACAAAATGATTGTTGTTCTAATTAACAACCACTGGGATCATTTATAACATTTTAAACTAAAGATATTACAGCCGTCATTATGCAGACATTCGATGTTTACGTTGTACATCAAGTACGGAGGTTTCTTTTTTTTTCTAGGAAATGCAACGCCAAGAGAACATGCAGTGCCATCTACCGCGGAATATAAATACAATGCTCGGAGCATAGTAATTTTCGAATAAATACACATTTTAGCCAAATCAAGAACTTATTAAAAATTTAATATTCGTGAGATGGAGACCTTTCTGCGGTTGAAATCTCGGTTTTTTCATAATTTTGCGATACACGTATACATGGCTAGCTATAAAATTTATGACGTAAGGATTTTGGAAACATGACAATATCCGGCCGGTTGCACTAAACAGGGGATAAAATAGGTTTAACCCTTCGAAGAATGACGGTAACTGCAAAATAAAGTGAAAAACGTCGACTGATTCCGTGAGCTCACAAACGTAATAAATCGGGGTCGTAAGACAACGAAATTTGATCAACGGAGATCAGATAGGGTAGTTGAAAGTAAGGAGCCAAAAAAATACCACATTAGGCTACGAGTCTGTGGTCTGGCATCCTACACGCTCATGCTGCCGGTTATCTCTATTTGTCGCCAGAGATAACACGGATGTATTTTACTTACTTCGCCTTCAAGTGATTCTATCCAACCTTCGTTGGTCTACTCTTTCTCTTCTTCAGATCCCGATTGCGTAGCCTACGCAGTCTTTAATTTTATTGCCTCCGTGAAATAGAAAAAACCATTAAAATTGTACGGGAATCTATGACTTATAACATTAATAATGTTGCTTTCACCGTGGCTAATATGCAATGTTATTCCACAGGTGTGCGGGAGTGCTGAAGGACGAGTGCATTAATGAAGATATGATTTACTGCAACAAAGTGATAGTGAATAGTGTGTTATCAAGAAAGAAGACGTCTCAGCTATAAACCCCACTCTGAATAGAACTGAAGATGAGGGTGGGGACGGTAAAGCACAGTTTATATTCAAACGCCTACCCTTCATTGCATGCCATCTTCACACACTTTCAGCCTATCCCTATTTCTAAATGCACAGCTTATTATTTCAGTTCGCGCCTTCAGCGCACTTTCAAGATATACAATTAATTGATTTATTGGTGTCTACAGCGCACTTTCATGCCATAATATTTATTTATTGGTGCCTTCAGTGCACTTTAATGCTATACAATTTATTTATGTTTCTGTTAATTATTTTAATTGAATTAATTATTTTCCTGCCTTCAGCAGCCTCTTTATTAATGAATCCTGCCTTACCCATTTATCACTCAAACAAGGTAAGCTTTTACTGTATTGTATAGGAAGGGTGGGTGTTCATGCGAGGAGTTCTTTTATTTTCTCAAGCTTCCTTAACGTGGCACTTGAGATTGTGTAAACATAAAATCATCTTTCATTGTAAAACTAAAACTAAATTACGACTCCTCTCATGCTTGTTTTGTAGGTAGTCACGGTTGTTGGTGATGGGTTTTCACACAGTCAGAGACCAGCGCTACTTTTTCTTCCTATGTTCGCCTTATAATTTGAATATGTATATATAAAACTCTTGAATTTGGAGCGTCGATTAGTTCCCTGCGTAGGATAGGTTAGGGTTAGGTTGGGGTAAACCTCATCATGGATGTACTCTTACATTCAAGAGTCAACAACTACAAAATTTAGTAATGTCTGGCTGGTGTGCTCAGTAGACCTACTACTGTATATATATTGTGCCCTCGTCTTATGCTGTGCGTATGTGTTATAAAAGTACCAAACCTTAAAGTCCGTGGCTCTTATATACGCTCGCTGGCGTATATCCATAACTTGATCTGGTTAGGAAATTGAGTTCGTTACGCTATTGATGCTTGGTGTAAACACGCCTACATTCTGGCGTCTGCGCTGTCTTGTCTCGTACATGGGAAGACGTTAATCTTCAAAATAAAGGAAATTATGCCTTAATATCTAAAGATGCTTAATTAAGGACTGGGCAAACATACGCCCGTTTACTCTTCTTTCAAAACCGACTCAGAAATTTCCTTCCTCCACTCCCCCCCCCCCCCCCCTGCTACTAATGAAGATTTTTAGACTGTTTCATGAACGGGCAGCAACCAGGACTTGGCGGGCAGTGAACGGTGCACCTCCAGCGGAGAAGTAGTCCGAAGTTCTTGGAGAGAATATCCTTGTACCATACGTCTTTTGTAAGTATAGATCATATCATACGACAAATTTCTCTATTTGGGCCAGGTTTTGCGAGATTTGTATAGATATAAGTTGAACTAAATGAACTCATGCTCAGAATCTAAACACACAAATTTGTTTATTGGTATATAATAATAATAATAATAATAATAATAATAATAATAATAATAATAATAATAATAATAATAATAATAATAATAATAATAATACACTCGCTGAAAGAATATCCAAACACCATGAAATAAGAAATGTCCATCCATCCATTATCTAAAGGCTAAGCCTTGTCGCTACAGCCACATCCCACGGTCTTCAGCAGTCCTTTTCATCGTGACATAGGAAGCAAAACTCAGATGAGTGATTATGTTCCTAAGGTATGAGAGACGCCGTCTTCCTCTCGACTTCTTCCCTAGGACCTTTCCTTCGAAGACATTCTGGAGAAAGGTGTCATGTCGTAGGAACATGTCCAAGAAATTTAGATTTCCTCTACTCTATTGAATAAATTAAGGTCCGTTTCTCATTAACGTCATTCAAGATTTGGATATTAGTCTTTTTTTGCTGTCGAACTCGCCCCTGTCAGCTTCAGAACCACATTTCATCAGCTTCTAGTACTAATCGTGTTTGTTTTCCCAAAGTCCAGGTCTCACAACCGTAAGTTAGCACATTCCAAACAAAGGTTTTAACAAATTTCTTCCTGGTTTCAATTCCTTCGTGCTTGTTTAACAATACATTTTTCCTGCTTTGAAACACTTGTTTTGCCTTAGCAATTCTTCTTTTGACTTCTATCGGGCACTGATTATCATTGGTAATAACACTACCCAGATAACAAAATTCTTTAATATGATCTATTTTTGCACAGCCTAATTTAATGTTTGTTTTCAATTCAGTCTTCTTCTTTTGAACGAATAAGGAATGTAGAATACGGAAATGTTGTCAATATATTTGTCGAGTTAACATATTTAATTGATTACAGGTACAAGACTACAGGTACAAATCCGCGCGAGAAAAGCCATCGCAAATATGTCATGCTGGTCCACTAATAACCGGTGTAATTGCCTGACTGCTGAATGCAGGCATGCAAACGTGCATGCATTGTGAGGTACAGGTGCCGGATGTCAGTTTGTGGGATGGAGTTCCATGCCTGCAGTACTTGGCCGGTCAATATAGGGACGGTGAAGGCGGTTGTGGATGACGCTGGAGTTGTCGTCCAATCATGTCCCATACGTGCTCGATTGGGGACAGATCGGGGATCGATCATGTCAAGGCAACACGTCGACACTCCGTAGAGTACGTTGGGTTACAACATCAGCATATGGGCGTGCATTATCCTGTTGGAAAACACCCCCGGGAATGCTGTTCACGAATGGCAGCACAACAGGTCGAATTACCAGACGGACGTACACATCTGCAGTCAGGGTGCGTGAGATAACTACGGGAGTGCTCCTGCTGTCATAAAAAGTTGCTCAGATCAGAACTCCCGGTGTATGTCCAGTGTGTCGACGCCGCAGACAGGTGGAATGCAGGCGCTCACGAGGCCTCCTTCTAACCAACACACGGCCATCACTGGCACCAAGGAAGAACCGAATTTCATCGGAAAATACAACGGATCTCCACTGCATCTTCCAATGAGCTCTCGCTTGACGCCACTGAAGTCACAGACGGTGGTGTTTTTGTGTAAGTGGAATGCACGCCGTAGGGTGTCTGGCTCGGAGCTGTCCTTCAAGTAACCGATTTCGAACAGTTCGTTGCGTCACTATGGTGCCAACTGCCACTCGAATTGCTGCTGCAGACGCAGTCCGCTGCGCCACAGCCATACGCCACTACCATACGCCGAATAGGTGGTTCTCCCTCTCGGTGGACAACGCTCTCACAAAGTACAGCCCGTATTTAAAGCTAACTTGATGTGCAACGTCTTGGAGCCGCTACTAGCGCCACGCTAATGCGATTGGCGGGAAATGTGAAGCAACGTCATTTTTCAGATGTATAAACATGCCTACCAATGTTCGTTAATCTAGCACGACCCCTTCTTGGTGTTTGGATATCTGTTTTCCGCCAGTCTAATAATGATAATGATAACAATAACGTTTACATAATAAACAGTATATAAATAGATGTATGTATATTCCAATATAGCTCTCTAACACATAGAGAAATTTTAACCAAACTTAGTACACATATGACATACTATCTGTAGAAAAATACTGTGGGAGTGAGTCATCCCTATGACCCTTAAGGGTCGTTAACGACCAATATTATTGTCAATTCCATATTTTTCCGTGTCGGTGGCATAAGTATAGACATTCCGTACTCCGTTTAAGTCAAAGTTCGGCCGCATCGGCATGGCGGTTAGTGGGGGGGGGGAATGGGGTTGGATGTGTCCAAAGGAACTGGGATTATGAATTTATGTGTGTATGTTCCAGCATAGCTCTCAACCAAGCTTGGCACACAGATTACTTACTATCTGGAACAAAAATACTGTGGGGGTAGGACACTCCTAGCACCCCTAGAGGTGGAGGTGGGGAGGGTGTTACCCGTCAAAGTAATAGAAAATGACCGATAATAGTGTCGAATCCATAGTGTTCCGGGTCACTGAGATAAATAGTGGCACTTCGGATGCCGTTCAAGACCTAGTTCAGGCCTTATTGGCATGAGGGTGAGAATGATGTACGTATTGTGCCCTATAATGCCCTGGTCGCTATCAAGCAAATGTTGAGATCCGACCAAGTACATTATAGTGGACAACACACTTACCAAACGGTAAGTACCCGTTGGCACATAGCTTACCTGACTCGTATATCCTCTTCTTCAGCACGGCGTAGCACGGTCGTAGATAGGGTAAGTGGGTGAAAATGGGTCAGCGTAACCAATAAAAAATGAAGAGGAATAGAACGTTCAGGTTATAGGCTAACTCAAGCTAAAATAAGAAAGATGTGAGCTGCGATATTCGCTTAAATAACATGATTTATTAGAAAATGAGATTCAAATATCTTGTATATAAATTTATCTGCAAATTTTTACACAAATGTTAATTCTTCCATTTATTAATGAATTCTAAGAAAGTGAATCTTCAATCGACGTTCGTAGCATGGTGTGGCAGAACCCTGGCATCTCAGGCGTTGGATGCCGCAGCAACCAGAGTTAGGATAACCTCCAAAAAAAGTAAAATCAAATAATGAATTTCTGGATAGCTAAATCGCATGCACAAATAACAAAAATTTATCCCTAGTGAATTTATGCTACAGGACTTCGGTTAGCACACGCCCTTAAAACTAAAACATGCAATTACAAATTCTATCATATGGGAATCGAATTCAAGACTACAGAAAGTTCTGCAACAACCCTAATTATAATACAATAGGAAACACATTATTTACACTGCGCAGACATATCATGAATCTCGACATACACGTACTAATGATACAGACAGTCGTGTATAAATTTTACTTTCCAAACAGCAGTAAGAATTCGGTCAACGATCCCTTCCTTTTGACAGAGACAGTATTGTTTCCACAAACTTGGAGAGACTTCCCCTACAGTTACGTCAGAACGTTTTGCTTCTCCTTTTAATACTACAAGGGACCCACGCGAAGTGAGAGGCCATGATGAGAAAGCCGTAAATTACAACTGGCTGACAGCTACTAAACAAACCACTGGTGAACAATCGTACCTCTAATTCTAGCCCATTAATATTACAAATCACTATGGCCTCTTATTAATATAACTCACATGTAATTACCACATGTCTACTCACTCTATACAGTGCGGAACTCAGCACTCTAATCTGCTCACAACTCAAAATCAACTGGATCATTGTCCAGATACTCACTTGTGCACTTTACCGGCACACATAACTATCATATCGCAGCTTATACCTGCATCCATCGTGCTATTAAGGGCTTTATCCATTATTTCTGGGCTTATCAAATCTATATCTCATTCCTTACTTATTTCTGCTTAAATTCATGACTGGCTCAATTTCGTACCGATTCCTAGTGCATTAATAGTAAACATAGAAGATCTTATAATATTCCATCTGACAATAATCCACTAATAGCTACACATGCCTCATGCATCTATCTATCTAGTTCCTAAATATCTTGTTCTGCCAATAAAAATTTGAGACTGCATAAGTCTTTGGTAGATGAAATTATACGACCCTTTTTTCCATTAACTGATGACATTATGTACAACAAGTTACGACACCAATGAAATAGAATGTGAAACAATAGCATGCAATAGTTAAACTATCTTACACGCGTGAGTCATGGGGCATAAACCTATGTACAAGTGCCCGAGGACACATTCATGATTTACATACTGGCGGAAGGCTTTAGTTACTCGTACATTATTAAAATCCTGACATTAGCCTATCTCTGCTTCATGCTGAGAAATAGATTTGGTCTGACCTGAATCTCATCTGAGCAGTTCCCCTGCGGACCTGATTATTTAGCACGCCATACTAATGTTGGTGATGAGTGACGGCAGGCGGGGTTTCGTGACCGGTGACATCATGATCCTCTTCGATGTACAGCTCGAACTCGTTCTGGTGAGTAGATTGCCGCCTCCTCGTTGTGGACGGTGCGTCGACAGGATGAGAAGTACGCTGCTAGCGGTCCTCGCTCGCGCCTCTCTGCGGTGAAGGATCTTCAGTCGTTCCACTCGTACTACTGCCTCAGCGTGGTGAATTGGCAGTACAGGCACACTCGTGATGTTAGTGGAACTGAAATGAAAAACCATATTATACTGTGTCCTTATTCTGATGCCTAGGTTCCCCTCTGCCTTCTGATTTAATCCCTTAAATATCTTGGCTCTCCTTTAATTTTATCTTTATGAAACGGTCACACAATTCTCTTTTTTTTGTTAGGGGCTTTACGTCGCACTGACACAGATAGGTCTTATGGTGACGATGGGATAGGAAAGGCCTAGGAGTTGGAAGGAAGCGGCCGTGGCCTTATTAAAGGTACAGCCCCAGCATTTGCCTGGTGTGAAAATGGGAAACCACGGAAAACCATCTTCAGGGCTGCCGATAGTGGGATTCAAACCTACTATCTCCCGGATGCAAGCTTACAGCCGCGCGCCTCTACGCGCACGGCCAACTCACCCGGTACACAATTCTCAGTAGAAATGGAACTTACACTCGACCACAGTTAATCCAGAAGAATTGAAGTAACACTGTCATTCCGAGCCTATACTAGCTTGTAACACTAACTGAGAACACATCAGATTGTTCTATACAACTCTGCGTGGAATAATTACTAGCAAAGAAATGTTTCCAAAGAAAATATACTCAATCATTTTGCTGTACAAAGTTCCTATTTACATCTCAGATGGTTGTTACTTACATGCCATTTAGACAATGCAGTCTTTAACTGCGATGAGTGGAGACAAAGGCTATCTTCTCTTCGTTGAGTTGCCGTGAGACGAAACCTCCCTGTCAGCGAGACGCACAGTGAATGAGGCTAGCGTTCTCGCAGGTCGTATATATGAATGAGCATTACCCCACGCTTGCGTGATCATCGTGTGTGGCCACTCGAAAGCGTGCGCGCGGAGATGAAAATTTTCTCACGGTACTTGAGATAATTATTCATTCATTCCTTGAGATTACAACTGCTGTCATGTGGCATCTCAAAATTTGCAGAAAAATATGCTCATTCCAATTATTATATCCAAATCTCTCGATTCCTCTTGTGGGTGGAAATATCCAGTTGTTTCTCTCCAAGGTAAGCTTACCCGCGGTTTCTCATGAAGTTGTTAGCGTCCCACGCTATTAGCTAAGTGGTTCGCTTGGGTTTATAAATTTTATTCATGCTGTGAACTTCATCTCGCTTCTGACGCTAAGCTCTCTTGAAAAGCTCGCAATTTTAGGTACTATTGCACAATAACATACAATCTAATGTCCTTTCTTTGTCGTCTCATCAGCCTATCATAATTATCAGCGTATTATCGTTCTTCGACCATGAACAGAATGGTTCAATGTGTATGTTCTAGCATAGCTCTTGACCAAACTAAGTACACATACGACTTACTATCTGTAGAGAAGTAGTATGGGGGGAGGTAAGACACCTCTAGCACTCGTAGGGGAGGGGGTGACACATAACATTAATCGAAAACGATTGATATTATTGTCAAATTCATAGTATTCGGGGTTGTTGAGATGAATTGTGACACCCTGGATGCAGTTTAAATCCAAGATCAGCCCCATAGGCATGACGGCTGAGGGGGGGTGGCTTAGAAGGGGTGAAAAAGAATATGTATTATATTATGTAATATATATCGTATACAATATATATACCGTATATATAGCTCAACGCATATATACTTACAGTTATCACCTCCTTTCGTCACAGGCACAAAATTTAACATGAAACAAACTAATATATGATGATGATGCTTGTTGTCCTAAGGGGCCTAACATCGAAGGTCATCGGCCCCTAAACTAATATAAAACTAACTTAAAATTAAGCACCTAATAGTAACTGTAAAAGTACAACATATCGATAAATGTCACAATAAGAAATTACAAAAATTCACTTCATAATAATAGGCTAATAATTAATAGTAACCCTTTAACGTTCAGCACCAGCTCCATGTTAGTAGAAAGAAATCCTTATATTTATTTCAGAAAATTCTTCACCATATATTAAGAACTCCATTTCATTTTAAATTTCTGTTTACCCGATACAAATGTCGATTGATTTAAAATCTCCCTAAAGAATAACCAGAACAAAACTTGTGCAAATTTCTTCAAATGTGAGGGAATTTTAAGTAGTCATCTAAACGTAAAATGTTAGCTAGTAGCGTATTACTAATCATCTGTATTCCTTCACAGGTATTGTGCTGTTAATGAGCTACGTGTACATCAAGATATACTGTAATGTCAGCGTCAGAGATTTCTCCACTCTTCATCGGGCTACAACTAAAAGGTGGGATGAAAATTCATATTAAAACATTCCTCTTTCGTTGCACGTTACCACACTACCTATAATGATCTCCACTTAAACTTTTTAAAAACGATTTAATATCAACAAGCAACTGTTCTTCCTTTGGCCTTCTTAATAAATTTATGGCTTAATATTAAATTATTTATACCCTAATGCGATCTTTTAATTTTATTTCTAGGCTTCATCAGACACGAATCAAAGGCTTTTAATGCTGCTGACTTCAACAAATGACCAAGTAATTGATCTTGACTCATCTGTCAAATAAACGGTAAGTTTTCACTGAACATGTAAGAGGAAATATTTATGCGAGGAGTTCTTTATAATATTTTCTTTAATTTTTAAACGTTATACAGTATACGTTGCGTAAGCATAAGGTCGTGTTTAAATGTAAATATAAACATTTAAATGGTGTAAGCTCTTCTCGTGTCCATTTCCTATTTTCTATTGGTAATAGATTTCATACGGTACAGCCAATGAATAGTGCTACTTCTCCTTGCTATCTTGGCCTTTGTGTTTGAAATGTATGTACTGTGCCGGATACAGTATATACAGTGGCGTGCACTGAATCGCAGCTACCCCAGCGCTGCTTGGGTAAAGAATTTTGTATTTACATATTCGTATTATTCCTTAGGATGTTTTATATCTATTTAAAAACTGCAAACAACTAAGTCAAGGCATGTACAGCTGCCTCGATAACCCGTTCGCTCTGCCGCAGTCCAGATCTCTTCAGCGAGCTGGGTTTCTATGCCGGCGCGAAAGAGTGGTACCCCAGCGAAATTCAAGTCGCTTGATTGATGCATGAGCTTCAAGCCTCCTTCTGTAGGGCTGGCAGGGTGATAGCTGTTGGCCTCGCTCGAGATTAACGGCATCTTACTTTGTACGGCGGCAGAGCAGCTAGCTTGGGTGCATGTTGGTTAACACTCGAAGTGTTCAGCGCCGCACACCAGAGGCTATAAGAAGAAACAGTATAGCCACTTGCAGATAGTCTTACTAATAAAAATAGCCATTTTATAAAATCAAGGGGTCATAGTATTTATTTTATTTTTGGATTTCGTAATGTATGAAGTTTTTGGTAGCGATTCATTGATGGCAAGTGTAGAGTACGTTTTTCGATGTATGTGGAAAAATATTTAAGTTGCCCAGCCTGACCACGGAGTAAAATAACTTTGTATTTGGTTCCTCTGTACGAGTGGTTTTATCTGTAATGGTGGTATATTGTGAATTTTTGTAGCGTTCCTCTTGGATTATAGGTAAAGTATTCGCGAGTTCGGTGGCGTTCTTCGTGAATATAACACTGGTATATGTCATGAGAAATTTTTCCCTCGTTTTGATCATCCACTTTAGGTTAGGCTTTTTAAGTTAAAAACCAAGAAGTTAGTCCCCGCATATTTCTGTGGAAACCATAACTGTACTATTAACAAGTGTCAGTGGGTGAAACTGTAAGTAAAATTTTAAAAATCTACTGTGGCTTAAATTATGATGGCACCGTCACTGCCGTGAATAACAATTTGGAAATATGTGCGAGTATGTGGTTGAAAATATTGTTGTTGAAGTGAGTTATAACAGATAAGCTCTTCAATATTTCATTTATTTATTTGATCCGTTTGCTTCTTATATTTCCACTTGTTGAGTGAGTTAATAAAACAGTAATGTTGGCGAAAATGAAAGAAAAATCTAAATAACACGCGATGAGAAAGAGCGAAGAACCTTTAAAAATACCAAACCCTCAATCCTAGCAGAGAACTGAACATTGAAATTCTTTATATACCAACCTGACAGCAACTTCACTGGCCTGTCAGCGTGAAGGTTTAGCCGGAAATTTACGATAACTCCGAGAAGAAGGATAATTACGGGAAATAAAAGTCCAAACCTTTCAGTGCTAAATTATTGATGAATATTGATGTCATAATGTGGTAATTATAAGTTCCTGTAAAACCAGGGCGACGGTTGAGACCGTTGAGGATAAGTAGGTCACCGGACTCAAAGGCAGGGCTGTTGTATGTCGGTGAGTTCCCTAGCTGCCGTAATGGCATGCCCGACACTAATTAGAAGAAATCAATATCTTGGAAACCAACGATCGATTTGTAACCACGCTTGTCTCTAAAAATATTATCGAGATGGGCGAATAACCTGTGTGATTTGCCAGAATTTTACAATCCCCAACAGTGTTACGAACTTGATTCACGTCGTCTTGTTGTCATGTTTTGTTCATAAGAGAGTTCCCCCTGTGGGTGGGGGCGGTAGAATAACACCCACGGTATACCCTGCCTGTCGTAAGAGGTGACTGAAAGGGCCCCAGGGGCTCTGAACTTTGGAGTGTGGGTTGGACACCACGGGGCCCACATCTGAGTCCTGACATTGCTTCCACTTACTTGTGCCAGGCTCCTCACTTTCATCTATCCTATCCGACCTCTCTTGGTCAACTCTTCTTCTTTTCCGACCCCGACGCTATTGGGTTTGCGAAGGCTAGGGAGTCTTTCATTTTCACGCCCTTCGTGGCCCTTGTCTTCCTTTGGCCGATATCTACATTTTTCGAAGTGTTGGACCCCTTCCATATTTTCCCTCTGATTAGTGTTATATAGAGAATGGTTGCCTAGTTGTACTTCCTCTTAAAACAATAATCACCACCACCATCATAAGAGAGCCCATCCAAGCTGAAGCGTACCCCATTCGTCTCATTCAGTCACAGTTACTCTGTCGTTAGATCAGTCGTATTTCATATCCTTCATGTCTTTGTAATTGGCAGTAGACTTGACCAATATTGAAGGAGCGGTGTGCTGACCGTTCTCGGGAGCGATAATACGTATTTATAGACTTTTATACACGAATTGTAAATGCGCGTCGTATTTTGAACAGTATAATTTAGTTATTACATTTCAAGGCCTAAAACCTCTACAGTCCAGTGGAGTGAGGAACCATCAGCCATCTTCGTTGGGTCCTGGCCGGCCCGGAGTTTAACACCGATGGAAGTCAGATAAGTAACCAGTAATCAAATAACGTAGTCACGTAACAAAATAAGACAGCAAGTATATACATAATATAAATGCAGGAGTAGGATAAATGCTGGATATCAGCCTTTTCTTATCGTTTATCTACAGAAACCTTAATTTGGGAAATTAGTATTTAATCTTGTGTAAAGTAGCAATCTCGGAATGTTATGTGGAAGGTATTAGGTAGAGTTTCTTTGCTAGTTAAAATGTGTCATCTGTGTTTATGGGACCGCGAAGGCCTCTTTAGTTTTGAACCGAGGGACCTGTAGAGGCAGGAAGGCACTCCATTCATTTAGGTAATATCGTAGCATAGTGCATGTGATTGCCAGATGTGTTTTTCTCGAAGATTATTTGATTGTGCAGATGTGATCGCCGTTCCAAAGATTTGAATCGATGATACTCAGCCAGAGTTGTTTTCAATAGCTCTTTCTCTCGTGATATCCCTTTTCTTGGTTGACGGGGATGAATGTATTTCTGAGGTACAGGTTAATAGAGTCTTCAGTTCGTTAATAATTAATTAACAGATCAGCATATGGTACGGACGACTTGAGTTACCTCGTGATAGAATAACTGAATATTTGAGAGGAGTATAGCCCGAATATGTATGTGAACGTGGCGAGATAAAGAAGAGAAAACATGACGAATTTATGTGAATATTAGTGGGCAATATTGTCCGTCCCTTTGGCTGAATGGTCAGCGTTGAGGTATTAGGTTCAGAGGGTCCCGGTTTCGATTCCCGCCCGGAATTCTTCTGGCTCGAGTACTGGATGTTTGTGTTTTTCTCAACACTTTCCTCTTCATATTCAGACAATGCACTATACTCCCAACCACCACTGGAACACGCAATTGTGATTACATCCCTCCAAATAGGGTTGGCGTCAGGAAGGGCATCCGGTCGTAAGGCAGGGCCCAAATCTACATATGTGACACAGTTCACACTCACGACCTCACAGATGTGGGAAAAGCCGAAGAGGAAGAAGAAGATTTGTGGGTAATATTGATATTTGAAACCGGATTGTGATCGTTTAGGGTCATTGCGGTATTTAAGACGGACATGAAGTGAATTCCGTTGAAAGAGAAACTGGATTATAATATGTCGGTCTCGCCCCCGTACAAAAAAAAAAGGGGGGCTCTGGTGATGCTAAACACGCAGGCTTTGGAAGAAATACTTTCAGGGTGACTTATGAATGGGCCAGTCCGTAACCAGCTGTAGGGCCATTTAAAAGAAGCGAATCTGTTGAAGTTGAGATCATCGTAATACTACACCAGTTATGAAGTCAGATAACAGGATAAATAATGTCACCCTTGTTTGTATTCATGTCATAAAATAGGGATTTTCAGGCATCAACAGACGGCTCACGCTTCGGAGGAGCACTTGTTCGATTTAATCCACCTCTCTGTGTAGAAGCGTTGATCTTCGTCATATATGTACACATCCTTCCATATTCCTCGCGATCACATGTGTTTTGTTCATATATGTGGTTCTGTCCCGTGATTGTCTTGTTGTGCAGTTTCTAGCCCAGTCGCCTTGCTTTCCGTAACGTTGAGTTCACCTTTAAATTCAGTGTGTTTGTTAGAGTGTATTTTCTTGCGTGATTGCCCCATGTTTGTGTTTTTGGGATTAATATTACATTAGGGTCTCATTCAATTTTGTGTACTTCTATGATATATTTGTTTTGACTCCAATGCTCAAGGTGCACGACTTATTTCAGTTACGTGGATATTTTGCATAATTTCCGTCTTGTGTACGGTAGTAACACGTGGATGCGAATTCAGACGAATCCACGAAGGTTTTTGGAATAACGATATTTAGAGCCTTGGAGCTCGTATTAAAATTTTATGTTTCATTTCAATATATTTCTTTTACAATTTGATGTATCTTCTTTGAATGATTTACCTAGATCAGATGCGCTCACACTGGGTACTGGGTGTTGACATATCTTCATTTCTACTCGTTACACCGGTTTAGGTAAGCATATTATATCATAAACACCAGCTTCATTACACACATCCATTTATTACGAGCTGTTGACTACAACTTAGCATCGCACACACCAAGCAGTTCAAACGTTCAAAGAACAAAGCAAGCGACGATAAACCATTCGACTAAATTTATGAGTTACCAACATATAACCTCAGTGTTGTTTTCCTTAAGATATATACAAGATATGATACATGACATATTTTTATGAGAAAACCACAACATTCCAGCACTGGGCATTTAGTCCCGCGGGTACACAGCCTTGTAAGCGAGCGGGCAGGCGATGGATGAGTTATTCAACTACAATGACGTTGTGGTTACTTCACAGGCTGTGACGGTCAATGCCAGGCGAAGACCTACTAGTCAGACTCGATCATTGCGGTAACATCCCGAGTTCGAAATGGTAACAGAAAATAATGTAAAAGAAAGGTCCTTGCCAAATCTCACTGCAGAGAGCCAGTGGGAAGAACATTTCTTTCTTTTTTTGCTAGTAGTGGACCGTGAACCATGCCTACGATGAAGGTAGTCTGTTACATCGGAAAGGTAAAATGTAGGACGCCACTACAAAGCGAAACATGTTTATTTGCCTCATACCGTTGTAGGGGATGTTCGAATCAAAATGGTTGAAGACAGATTTTAAATACGGGTGCGACACTGTGACCCAATATCAACCACTAAAGATGAACTGTGTAACCAGTTGAATGCAGCATGGATGGTTATACCCCAGGACGCCATTCGCACCTTATATCTGTCGATGCCATCACGCACGGAGCAAGTTACCATTGCCCATGGAGGACCAAGTGCCTACTGGGCAACAGGACACATGCTGAATCTAGGTGACTGAAATGCTTATCGTTTCTGCAGAACGTACTAATGAACATGTCCTGTGAATATGAACTTCCTATCTGCTTTCAATGTGTTCTGTTTTTTTTTATGAACATGAGTGTATTTTCGTGACACCGTGTCTTTGAGTAGTAGAGTCATGGCATGCTATTTTGCTTCTGAGGTCTGGGAAAATTTTTAGAAGTTACTTTCAGGTTATCATGAAGTTGTTTGGTTATGGGGTAACTTGTACTTAAAATTTGATCAAGCTCAGGAAGAAATAGGTAGAAATAAGCAATGAAATATTTATGAGAATAATTGGAAAGAAAGATTGAGGCAGAGTAAGCCTTGTATTTTATGAGTGGGAAGTTCTAAACAAGATGCCGGAAGGAAAGGGCTCTGTAGTTCGATGGTGGGGAATATTGTTGTGTATGTTAATTTCTAATATTTTCAAGACAGGCTGTAGGAGAGGAGCGACATCCTGTAGTAATCCTGAACAGAGCAATTGAAAAATATAAAGGTTGTCAAATCCAAGTGAGTGCGTTGTAACGCATATTTTAAGTACAAGCGATTTTTCTCCCATGCTTCCTATTTTATGTAGTCAAGTCAGTTAAGTCAAGTTGAAGATTCCATTTCATACCAGCGTAGTGTATTTTGTTATAACCGACCTCACGAACAAAACACATCCTTACACATGGTCGAGGCAGTATTTGCATATTGGAAATTGAATTTTATTCTGTATCTTTACGAGGCGTGCGACAGGCTCCGGCAGCCGGCACAATTCCTATCCTCGCCGCTAGATGAGGCTTCATTCATTCCATTGCTGACCCGGTCAAATGACTGGAAACAGGCTGTGGATTTTCATTTCATTTCATTTTCATGTTTACGAGGCGAACAACATCTTGAATTGGAAACATTGCGGGTGACAAAGTGAGTTTACCAAATTGAGAGTTTACCCGGCGTATGTTGATGAAAGTTTACTTAACTGGAGAGTTAACAATTGCACATGTCTGGAGTGTTGACATTCTGGGTTATTTGGAACGTCACACTATAGGCTATGCCGCGAATATCGTGGTGGTTGTGATTATTGTTTTCATTATTATCATTAATATCAGACGAGATTTGAGTTTAAATAGTTTGAATGAGTGATTGATTGAACTAGCCGGCCCCGTGGTGTAGGGGTAGCGTGCCTGCCTCTTACCCGGAGGCCACGGGCTCGATTCCCGGCCAGGTCAGGGATTTTTACCTGGACTTGAGGGCTGGTTCGAGGTCCACTCAGCCTACGTGATTAGAATTCAGGAGCTATCTGACGGTGAGATGGCGGCCCCGGTCTAGAAAGCCAAGAATAATGGCCGAGAGGAATCGGCGTGCTGACCACACGACACCTCGTAACCTGCAGACCTTCGGGCTGAGCAGCGGTCGCTTGGTAGGCCAAGGCCCTTCAAGGGCTGTAGTTCCATGGGGTTTGGTTTGGTATTTTTTGGATTGATTGAACTATTCGAACACTTTATTTAATTTCCATTTTGCACTTATTCCTAGGAAATGGACATAGTTAATATTTCCAGTTTCGAGTTCATTTCTGTTTCAATTTCAATGAGAATTACATTTACATATCCGGACATTGTTTTAAGTTTCAGATTTCGCCCAACGGTATCAGTGATGTGCAAATACCATAGTGTTGACTCAATGATAGGTTATTGATGCCGCATGTACACAGTCATTGTCAGAGGTGTGTAGACACTTCACTGTTGGCTCAACGATAGGTTCGGGATGCCGCGTGTACATGATTATTTTGAAAGGTGTGTAGGCACTGTAGCGTTGGCTCAACGATAGGAACAGGACGCCATTTCTACATAGCCAAGTTAGGCATTTTCATGAATCGACTTGAACGATGGTAGTGTCTGTACAGGTGCAGGTCAGGAAGATATTAGCAGGTACTATTCAGGCCATGTTTCGGCTTGAACTTAAATAGCTGGAAAGTGCTTCCATAATAGCGTTGTATCAGTATTGGCTTAAATATAAGGGTTGCCCCACGTGGAAACCTTGCTAATGGAAACTGGCCCCTACTCCTTAGCCGCGTGCGTTCATGCTCGATGACCTTTCATTTTCTATTTTACATTGTTTTTCTTTTACTTCGAGATTTATCGTTCGGGTGTACGCTACGTTAGGATAGTGCAGCGTGTTGACACTTAGTTATATTTTTGTATTAAGGAATTTACACTACGAATGCGATTTCGATTCATCAGCTGTTACAATATTTTATTTTATTTTACGTTATTTACTTTATTTAGGTGAGACGTTGGTCTGTCGATTCCTTGTACTTTGGTTTAAGGGGACAAGTGTAGGTAGGTAGATTTTTAATTGTAGTTGTATTGTGGACTAGTAATTTAACTAATTTAATTACGTAATTTTTTCATTACTTCAAATGGCTAAGTAAGAAGACTTATCGAGTGATTTATCACTTTCATTTAACTTCAGTCTTTGGCGTTTCTTCTAAATGCATAGTGAATTAATGTTTCCCTGCATATCGCAGCTCCTTCAGAACGATGTAACGTAAGATCATCTCGAATCAAGTATTGTTGGTTCATTCTGAACATCTGTTTGGAGTGATGAATATTTGGTCATCGGGATGTATCTATAACTTAAAGGTGTCACGAGATGACAACACATGGTGTGAATTTATTTCAGATTTTGATAATTTCTGTTAACTTGTAACAAACACCATGTTTTCAAATAATATTTCGTAACCTACCTAGAGTAACTGATAGTTAATTTGGTTCGATTAAGAATCCATTTGGGGGATGTTCCAATATCCGAGAAGATATTCGACTTTTGTGGATAAGCTTAATTAAATGTAAATCTGGAATTATATTTATTGAAAGTCTGATTTTCCACGGAGCGTGTGAGTTAATTCTCAGTTATCGTTTGGGTCGATGTTGCCCGACTTTCAGGTTTTCTGTTATTTTCTGGTTTTGCTGTCCACAAATCTTACATTGCGTTTCAAACATTGGAAGACATTAATGTAAATAATTTCAAGAGATTTTCACCGTTCACGTTATACAATAACAACATTTTGTGAACATTTTAATTCTTTTTTTTATGGTTACTCAGTAACCGAGATTGTCGTCATTTCGTTCAATAAATATTTAGTAAGCACAGTTTGCTCGTCAATTGAAGTAGTTTTACTCTCCTCTGAACCCTGTCGATCTGTCGGTGAAGTGACAAGTAAGAATCCTACGCGCCTCAAGATCTAGTAATCAGTATTGTTCTACTGAAGCAGCCGAGACAGACGACCAACGATGGAACGGTGGGTTCAAGGGTTCAGTATATTGTAGCAAAAATTGTAACGTGTCAATTTTTTTGAATGTCTAAATATAGGAAAATGAAACAAGGTCTTTAATATCGAACGCAGTATAAATCACTCACGAATATCTGAAGAAGAAAGATTTTTCTTGCGATTATTGTGCCTTTCTTTATGCTGTACTCCAAGCAACATTGCCTTGAAAATGGTGGGAGGAAAGCTCTGCAGTCACAATCGAACGGCACTCTTCCTTTGCCGAGCCGAATGTATTCGCTCTCTCGCTTGAACTGTGACGTATGCTTAACAACGTAAGCTGCCCGCAGTTACGTCAATCCCGCTCAGCCACACTGGGCTAGCCTCAACGGGCGCCCAGCTGAGCAACTCTATACACTATATTGGGTTATTATTTGTAAATAGTAGTCATAAATCCTTTCCATGTCCTCCATTAATTTTGTTTGATCAGATCTTTCTCGCTGGACTGAACATACCCTGAGGGGTTATCCGGAGCACATTTGAAGGCCGGAAGGGTCCAATAAAAATCCCTGAACTGGGAGCGTGTCTAGTAGTTCGCATGTAGTTAGGGTTAGGAAAAGGCGGGGGTAAGCAGCTTTAACTATATACTCTTACAAACCCTCTGCCCCCTCTCACTTTGTTTTCGTTAGTAATCGAGATTTCTACGATGTTTTCTTCATGAACGGAGTGCGACCTGGATGCAAACAACTATTACCAGTGGATGTCCAGTGGTCTAATAATAATAATAATAATAATAATAATAATAATAATAATAATAATAATAATGGTGTATGCCACCGGAGAGGCTGGTACAGACATTTTTCGATTTGACGCCCGTAGGCGACCTATACGTCTTGATGAGAGTGAAATGATAGTGAAGACGGCACATTCACCTAGTCCCTGTGCCAGGGGAATTAACCAATCATGGCTAAAATTCCCGACCCTGCCGAGAATCGAACCCGGGACTCCTGTGACCAAAGGCCAGCACGCTAAAAATTTAGCCATGGGGACGGACAGTGGACTAAACACTGTTGAAAATACTTGCAGAAGATCCTGACAAAACTAAATTACACATGCTATCTTCATAAGGGCAAACCAGAGTATACATTGAAAAGATCGCTTCTTTAGACGTCCCCGAAGTAGTCTACAGAGACCAGTCGTCACATTAAGGTGCACTGCTGAGAGGTCAAGTTTTGAATCTCAGTGATAAATACACGAAAATGCTCATGCAGTAGTAGTACATTTAATATGCCGATATATTCACCGCATTTATATGATGTTACGTGCATAGAATTAATGAGCTGTGCGTGAGGTAACGCTGGGACTGTTGTCCCGTATAAACAAACAAACGTGCTGGTGGTGAACGTTGGATTTACATATATACTCTCGCCCAGCTTATGGCAGTACAATGAGACTCCAAAAAGATAACGAATATTTCCAATCATTTGAAATTCATTATTGTACGTGTAACAACAGTTTCTGCGTTCCGTCCGTTTAGGTCTCCCTCACGTTATCTAGTATGGCAGTTAGCTACTCTTCTTGGTTTTAGCATGAGATGGAGCTTGTTTCCAACAATGAGTTCGTCCGTACGTTCGAAATAGTTTTTCTATTTACGTCAGTGGGAACAACATAGGAAGCTTTCTGACGAACAGCACAGGAATTGGTATCCTCCCATTCCATTTTCACGTACGTGGAACCATTCCTGAAACCTGTAGTGTAAATTTCAGTAACTCTGTGATTACATAGTGTAACAAACAGTCTCGATCGAGTAAGCAGTGTGAGCGGATGTGCTGAGAGAGTGCTGAAGTATGGGGATAGCGGTAGAGCTCTTTCGAGTGAGGATTGGAAGTTGGCAGTGCAGGAGGAAGAAGAAATCAGAATCGTGTATGAGGATGAAGGGAGAGAAAATCGGGAAGATAGCAGAGTTGCTGGAGGCGGTGGTGCTGGTAGCGCTGTTTATAATAGGTGGAGTAGAGGTAAACCCAGGACCTGGCCCAGTTGGTGCCCTAGGGTGGGAAGAAATTGAGGCATTAAAAGAAGTGGTGAGGGAGACGTGTCAAAAAAGACCACTTAAAGGAAATGATAAAAGATCATTACAATGAGTTAAAGGAATTCAGACAGTGTGTTAAGAATGAGGTAGAAGAAATGAAGGAAATAGTGGAGAGTAATGAGATGGAGATGGAGATGGAAGAAATGCGAAAGAAAATTCAGATGCTGGAGGGGCAGGTGGCGAAAACTGAAAAGAGAAGTAGCGGATGGAAACCAGGTACGAAGGAAGAATATTTTTATATATGGAGTTGAAGAAACTGCAAAAGAAGATAAGGTGACACTAGTTTATAAGGTGGTGGAGATGGTACAGAACGGAATGAACATAAACTGTAGCGAGGTGGATATTGATGAGGTTAAGAGAGAGGGAAGAATGAAAGGTGAAGATGGCAGACCAGTTATGCTTACATTGATATCTACCCTGATGGCTGACACTGTCCTAAGGAACGGGGCCGATGACCTTCGATGTTAGGCCCCTTTTATACAACAAGCACCATCATCGTGTCCTAAGGAACGCAGGGAACTTGATGGAAGAGAAGATACGGTTAAAAGAGAATATAAGCAGTGAAGAGAGCAGAGACTTCAAAGTGATAAGAAAAGACAAGTGGAGAGCGAGGGAATAAGGATAGACGGTGTTCATTAGTGGCAATAAGTTGGTGGTGGGGAATGGAAGATATTCAAGAGAATGAAGTAAAAAGAAATGGCGTATGGCTTTTAGTGCCGGGAGTGTCCGGGGACATGTTCGGCTCGCCGGGTGCAGGTCTTTTGATTTGACTCCTGTAGGCGACCTGCGCGTCGTGATGAGGATGAAATGATGAAGACGACACATACACCCAGCCCCCGTGCAAGCGGAATTAATCAATTATGGTTAAAATTCCCGACCCTGCCGGGAATCGAAACCGGGACCCCTGTGACCAAAGGCCAGCTCGCTAACCATTTAGCCATGGAGCCGGACTTCAAGAGAATGATCGGCTGCTAAGTTGCAGGAAATGGACAAAAATTATCTGTAAGCTGTTATGCAAACGGGAGTGACAAGAGAAGAGGATGGTTCGGCTGGTGATGGCGGAGTAACGGCTGTTGGCGAGGAGAGGAGTAAAGTCTGGTGTGAAGAGAAAAGAAGAGGCAGCAGTGAAGATCGCCGGGGAGAAGAAGGGGATGATCAGCGTGTGTGGAGAGGTGGGGGCAGTCGTGCGCCACTGGCAAGTGCTGTGGAGGTGGGGGAGGAGAGTAGCCGGAGAGAGGTGATGGGCAGGGTTAGAAGTATAAGTCTAAATGATCTGTGGGGGAAGAAAAGCAAGAAAAGGACGAGAGGGGCAGCAAATAAACTGCTAAGACGTCAAAAATAGAGAGATCAAGGAAGAAAGAGAAGGAATGCGTAAAACTATAAGTAAATCGACTAACACAGCGGATGTAAATAGAAATAAGGGTGAAAAGGAGGAATAAATGAGAGTAGCAGGTAAGGAACGCAGGAAACTTGAAGGAAGAGAAGATACGGTTAAAAGAGGATATAGGCAGTGAAGAGAGCAGAGAGTTCAAAGTGATAAGAAGACACAGGTGGAGAGCAAGGCAACAAGGATAGACAAGGTAGGCTTTGTAAATATTGAAGGGGCAGGAAGTAAGTTGGGTAATGTTGAAGTAGGTAAGATGGTGGAGTGTTTTGATATAGTGGCCCTCCTAGAGACATGGTTAAAAGACGGGGTAAATCTAACAAGGAAGAGATTCGTGGTAATGAATAAAACGAGGAAGAAGCAGGAAAGGAAGAAATTCAGAGGGTATTTCGTTATTCGTTAAAGAAGAGTTCAGTGATCAAATTATAGATATAGAGAATGAGATGGAAGAGGTAATGTGGGTTAGGTTTGAGCTGGAGGGAGATGAGATGAAGAGTGTGTGCTTGGGTTATATATAAAATCCACAAAGGGGCTCAATATATGAAAATTAATATTTTTTGATGGTCTGATAGAGGAAATAAATATGATTAGCGGGAAGTACGAAGATGAAAAATTGATTCTGTTAGGCGATTATAACGCGAGAATTGGGTGCTCAGCCCGCAGTATGGTAAAAAACAGGAGTAATGACGGGATGTAGGAGAAGTGAAGATAAAGGGAGGAACAACTACGGGCAGAAGTTGCTAAAATTATGTGGAGTGGGCAACTTGTACATTCTAAATGGGTGGTGGAAGGGTGATAGAGAAGGAAAAAATGAGATATATTAGAGCAGTGTTATTGATTTGGTAATTAGTTCGGAAGATATGTTAGAAGAAATAAACAGGATTGAGGTGGCTGATTGGGTGGAATCACATCATTCCCCGGTATATGTAATTGTGAATAGGAGTGGGGTAGTGGCAGAGAGGGGATTTGGAAAAGGAGGAGGGAAAATATCACAGAGTTCCCAAGTATATTTGGACTGAGGAGGGTAAAGCGAAGTTAAACAACTACCTTGAAGATGCAGAATTTCAGATCATTAGGGTATGGGATCGAGGTAGCAGTTGAGGGCAATAATATTGATAGGGCTTTAGAGCTACTGGAATATCCTAGTAGGAGAGTGGTGGTGAAAAAAGCATAGAGGAAGAAGACCAGAGCTGAAGGGGAGGGATGTTTCGATAAGGAGTGTAAGCTGAAGTGGAAGGTAGTGATGAGAGGGCTGGTTGAGTACGGGAAACATAGTGGGTGTGGGTTAAGGGAATAGTTTTGCAGGTTGTGAAAATAATTTAAGAAAATGCTAGAAGAGGGGAAAAAGGCATGGCAGGAGGATCAAACGGAAGCGTTAAACAGGGAGTGTAAAGACATGTAAGGAGGTAAGGTGTTGGCTAGTGTTAATAAAATTAATAGGGGTGAGGGTAGAGTGGAGTGACCTAAACTTGAGTGTGGAACATGGCTGAAGTACTTCCAGGAACTATTAGGGGAGAAGGAAGGGTGGATAAGGGCAGAAGGAGGTTATGTGGTTGAAGGGGGGATAGAGAGGGGTAGTCAGGAGTTGAATGAAAGAATAACAGGCGAAGAGGTGATGGGAGTGGTAAGTAAATTGAAGAACAGGACTGCGGGAGGGGAAAATGGGATAACAAATGTTTATTGGATGGAAGTAGCAAAAAATAGATGACGGTGAGTTTGGTTACATTTCTAAACAAGATATTCGAGGGGGTGAAATTTCCGAAAAAATGTCCTCTTTATGAAAACAAAGGATAGAAGGCTAATCCCAGTAATTAGAGGCATAACCCTGCTGGACTCCCTGAGCAAGGTGTACATGGGTATTTTAACAAACGGGTTGAGGAATTGGGCAGAAGATTCAAATATGAATAGAATAGAGTGGGTTTAGAAACGGGAGGAGAACGGTAGACAATTTAATGATTGTGAGAACAATAATAGATAAATATGTTAGAAAAGAAGGCTCTAAAGTGTTTATAGCTGCAATTGACTTCCAGAAGGCATTTAGTACAGTGAGCAGGGAGGCCTTGTTTGAAAGACTGGGGAGGGTAGGGGTGGGGGAGAAGATGAGAAGAACGATTAGAAGCATATATGTAAAAGTCTATTGTAGCATTAACGTGGAGGAGTGTATGGTTAGTGGATTGACTGAATCGAAAGTTGGGCTGGACCTGGGGTGTAAATTGTCACCAATTCTTTTCTTATTGTTTATTAACGACTTACTAGGTGGTCATGGGGAGAAAAAGTAGGCCTATCTGGTCCTAGGGGTACAAGAAATTCCAGGGTTGATTTTCGTTTATGTATTATTGTTGACGTTGACAGATGGGGACTACAAAGGAGCTTGAACGAGGTTTGTAGTTTTGCGAAGAAATGGTCAGTGAAGGTCAACAGTAAAAGTACTAATGTGATGGTCTGTAGGAAAGGCAATAAAAAGAAACCGGGGATGAAGTGGGCAATAAATGGGGGAAGAGATAGAGGTGGTGGATAGGATGGAGTATCTGGGGGTGATAAGTGGAAATGGTAGTTGGGTGAGCAGTTTAGACGAGTCAAATGGAAAGGCCAAGCTGCACTCTCAGTAACTAGAATATTGGTGAATACATTTCGGGGGGTAAGTTATGATATACAAAGCACGATGTTTAATGTGGTGGTGAATAGTAAAATGCTGTATGCTTCTGAGGTTTGGGGGATGGAGAAAGAGTGTGGGGTATTAGAGCAGGTAGAGAGTAAGTTCTGTAAGATTGTTATGGGGTTGCCATTGTGTACCGCGAGTGCAGGACTAAGGTTGATGTGTAAAGAGTACATCGAGATTGACATTTTAAAACGTGCTTCGTTACTGGTGCAGATTGAGAGAACGTGAAGGGGGCTTAATTCTGCAGTCGGCTTACCAGTATCAAATGAAGTGCTATTATGGTGATTGCCGGGTTGATAAAGTGAATAATGCCTTAGATAGACGGGCTAGGTGAGTTTTATAATATTGAATGGGGAGGAAAGGGGGACGTATGGGAAACATGTGATTATGAGGGCGAGAGATTAATAAGAGTTGGTAGCCGAATATAGCAAGATAGCTACCCTAAAGATGTTTCTGAGGGTAAATCAGAAAGTGAATTTGAGAGTAGCAAATTTAAACAGGACGGTGATAAGACATTTAATTTGGTGTTTTTTAGGTATATATATGAATAGAGGTTGAACGAAGTCAAAAGTAAATACGTTGTGTGTAGAATGTGGTGATGAGAGAGAGGATTTTCATTTATTGACAGTATGTAAAGAAACGATTGAAGAGATGAGGATGTTTATTAATGAGCAGCAGTTGAAGTTAATTGATTGTTGCCGTGTTGCCATTATTTTGTTTTAAACAGAATTAGAAGCATATGTACAGCCGCCTTAAAACGTAATTTTCAGTTGTGTCAAGAGGAGAACGAACCAGGCAGTGGATTATCCTGACACATGTTAGCGTTAAATTTCACTCGACTTAGCGCAGGAGAATGGTGGCCTTCACCACTACTGGCTATCAGTGGGGGGAAAGTGGGGGTGTGTAAGAGCATGTGTTACCGGAAGGAGGGATCCTAGCATACAGGTATTAAGCTAGGTCAGGAGAGATAGAGTTACACATGCCATCACTTACCAAGGAAGTAGAGAGGTAGTTAACCTTGTATTGCTTGTTGCCGTGTTGCCAATATTTTGTTTTTGTTTTGTGTTCAGTTTTGTTTGGTTTGCTATTGGTATTTATATTTTATCCATAGAGATCGTTAGGTTCCATACTGCATAGATCTGGAGGAAATAAATGTTTTCTTTCTTTTTTCTTTCTTTCTAGTATAACAAAACCACAACAACGAACTTCATCAGTTTCGACGCACTTCGATCCGAGAATCGGAATATAGAAGTAACTTCGACCTCTTAGGCCTAAGCTCGTCTATATAAATGTGAAAGCCCTAATTTACTTACTCACTTATAAATAATTATCACACTTTGCACGAAGTTAGAGGTCTGAAATTTGGCTCAGGTATACATTGTAAGATACGTAGTAGTGCTAGGAGTTTCAGCTGCAGCACCTTAATATTTTTTGCTATTAAAATATTCAAAATTACGTTTATAACAAGGAAAACATGAAATAAACAATCTTAACTGCGGTTAGGACGCACCTTTTTGCATATTCTCTCAATGCCCGCATATTTTTGCACCTTAACTCAATGCCATCACTAATAGCACTCTCCACCCCACCTCTTGCTTTTGTTTTTTTTGCCTCGTTTTATTCGCATTCCCATAAAAATGAATCAAAGGAAATCGAGCGTCTGCCGCTTGATGTACTTTTCCCGTTGACATTTTTAATAATAGACAAATATCCTACTTTATGTATGTCTTTCTAGTGTTTATGGTCCTCAGGGTGGTATTGTATTACTTTTGCTTCAGCGCAGTAATGTTAGGCGGAAGCTTTCAGATTAGTTTGCGCCTCAGTGAGCACCCATTGGGCAAAAGGTCCACAAATTAGCGTGCGCTTCATCGCTCTACAGTTAGGTGAAAACGTTTGAACAGGAAGGAAAGGAGGAAGGTGAAGTCAAATTGACCAATTAGCAATTCAGCCGTACAGTATCGTTGACTGCTGGAGTAGGGAACGGATTTAAACTGTCATAACGTTTTAGTCCAGAGTAAACTTTGGCTAGTGTGTTGCTTTCATCATTCTCCTTTGTTGCCAATATTCAGCACTTCCAAACAGAAAATGAACGCTAGGTAAATGAGTGATGTTAAACAGTTTAATGCAAATGATATTCAAAGTGATGGATCTGTTCTGATGTGCAGTGTTCATGATAATCACGGAATCGCGTCGGGCGGCATATAGGGTGAAGAATAAGGAACAACAGTGTAGTGAAAGTGACTGCGACATCAGTTTATTGATGTGGCATTGGTCCCTTCAAATTCAAGGAATAAAAGGGAATTTCTTACTAATACTTTAGACATTTGGAGCGTGTGGTGTCCCACTTTTGAAGCTTAACAACCCTATTATGAAATTAAATCGTATTTCAAGAAATATGCTGGAAAGTCTGTTCGAGAGGAGAGAATCTTACAAAAATCATATCATCAGCTTCTGTATGAACAAAAATTAAAACAAATCAGTCAAGTAATATCTGATAATCCAGTATTTTTCTTCCTAAATGAAACCACTGATTGGCAGAACAGATATGTTTTGAACACTTTAGTAATACCGTTAAAAGGACAGCAAGTGAAACCTATGCTTTTTGACTTTTTGAACAAAACAGACAATAACAGTGTTATGAAAAATTTCAAAAATGCATGCGTTCCACTGTGGCCTGAAGTAACTGAAAATCATCGAGTGTGGTTAGTGCCTTTCGATCAAGCGTCTCTTGTATGTTGGCTTTTGCCATCCCGAAACCTACTCTAATCTAAAATATGTGACCTGCAGTACACATAAATTGCATGGGGTTTGTAACGAACGAACGAACGAACGAACGAACGAACGAACGAACGAACGAACGAACGAACGAACGAACGAACGAACGAACGAACGAACGAACGAACGAACGAACGAACGAACGAACGAACGAACGAACGAACGAACGAACGAACGAACGAACGAACGAACGAACTGTTTCTGGTGTCATGCCATCCTGCCGTGAACGATGAGTGCTTGCATGTAACCCTGTGTAACAATATAAATCACTGCTTCATATACAGTCTCGGATGACTGCCTGAGACCTCAAAACAAGCTAGGATGCTCATTCATAATTCTTGAATTGGTGATACAGGATAGCACCTTCTTACCACCATTTTTCAAGCATTACTCTTTACTATAAAATAGGCAGTAAGATGGTGCTAACAAAATAATTATAGTGCTCAAATATTCAGTGATTCTCAATCTTCCGTCACCCTTGAGAGGGAAGACATGCTCGCAAGATCCTCAGCTCGATGGGATGTAGATTTCAGCTTCTCCGCGTGTCCCGTATCTCCTGTGAAGAAGATATTTAGTAGTGAAGTGGAAGAGAGTTGGAACTGTGTATGGACAAATAGCATGAGGGGACGTGTCAGGCGGGAATTGCTCTTTCCAAGCTGTTCGTCTACGTTTAACCTCAAATTCTTCGAATCCACTTTTATACTTTATAGTTCATGACTGAACATGGTAAATTTAGAAGTTATTTGCAATGGTTTAAAACACCATCACCAGAAGGATACCTTTGTAAGTGCCAATCAGAACAAATACTAGCTCATTTAATTTTCTATTGTCCACTGCACGCTATCAAAAGACACAGTTTATTAGGATACTTCAGTTACTGCAATGCATTTCTTTCCGGCCAGTTTCTGGTATATATTGAAATAAAAGGCGTTGCATTTCAGCTGTCATCCGTTTCTTAGACAATGTTCTACTCTTTGCAATATTGTTATAAACGATAGCTCTAACATACGTTTAGGTAAAATGGGGCTATCTTACTTGGATGAATAATAATAATAATAATAATAATAATAATAATAATAATAATAATACATGTTTACGTGCCAATGGAGACGCGCGGTTTCGGAATTTTGCCCACAGGTATTCTTTAACGTGCCTGTAATTCTACCGACAGAAGCGGACGTATTTGAGCACCTTCAAATACCACCGGAGTGAGCCAGGATCGAGCCTGCTAATTTCATGAAACCAGAGCTTGAACCGTCTGAGCCACTCAGCCTGGCAACGTTTATTTTGATACGTTTAATAGGCACTGCAAAAGCAGAATGCTTTAATTTACCATTAAACAAGTTCTTTTCGTTTGGAAGCACGAAAGGGAGGTACGTTTGATTTATTTATTTTTATAACATGTCCCTTATTGGTATGAAGCAAAACGTTCGATGTGCTTTGAAAATTCAATTCTGATACTACTCACTTGGAAATCCTATCCCATGCATTCTTTCATTGACGTAAGAAACTTTATTTACGTACACGTCAACACGGGGTGTTTCTGCATACGGCGAGTTGGTCTCCCAAGAATCCATGGTATTGAAATCACACCGTGGGAGAATATTTCACGTAAGCAGTTTGACAAATTCACTAGACCTGTCACGTGCCGGTTAGGTTGTCTGCTGTTGCTAGCGACGGGGATGTGGTGGGACGGGTTCCCGCCCCTACATGAAACCACCGGACTAGAAGTATGAGCTGTCTGTCTGACCTTGACATGAATAACAGCTGTCAGAGGGGCGAATTATCGTCCGTACTAGTACGCGAGTTACTTCGTTGTAGTAGTATTTGAATAATGCCAGTGTATGAATACCACGAATACCATGATATGCTGCTAGTGTATCGTGTGGCAGAACAGAACACGGGTCACCCTCCATGAATCTATCGGAAAAGGCTTCCCAACAGACAGGTGCCTAATCCAGCAACGAAACTTGCTGTACTGCAGCGTATTCGCGATACAGGTTGTGTTACATCACGCTTTTAGAACCGATGGCCTAAACGGCCACGTGTAATTCTAGACGCGGAAGAAGACATCCTGACAATGGAAATGAAATGGCGTATGGATATTAGTGCCGGGAGATCCCAGGACGGGTTCGGCTCGCCAGGTGCATGTCTTTTGGTTTGACTCCCGTAGGTGACCTGCGCATCTTGATGAGAATGAAATGAGGATGAAGACAACACATACACCCAGCCCCATGCAAGGGAAAATAATCATGATGGTTAAAATACCGACCCTGCCGGGAATCGAACCCGGGACCCCTGTAACCAAAGGCCAGCACGCTAACCGTTTCGCCATGGAGCCGGGCATCCTAACAATAGTAAATGATAATCCCGGGCGCCGTACGCGTAGTATAAGACGTGCCGTTGCTGTATTAACTTGGACCATACGTAGGACACTGCATGAAGAACGAGTGCATCCTGACCAAATTCAATGGGTGCAGTGTCCTTGACAGCTGATTACCATTTCTTTACGAGTTGATGTACGTCGCCACGACGGGACAGGAAAGGGCTAGGATCGTGAAGAAGCAACCGTGGCCTTAATTAAGGAACAGCACCAGCATTTGCCTGGTGTGAACATGGCAAACCACGGAAAACCGTCTTTAGGGCTGCCAACAGAGGAGTTCGAACCCACTATATCCCACTCATGGGCTTGGAACATCCCACATTCAGTAGGAGAAGGCAATTTCCAGCACCGGTTATGAATTAATACATGGATGGGTGTAGTAGGAAGTCGGTTACGTGGACCAATCATCTTTTTATTAATGTTACCTTGCTCCTGTAGATACAGTACGTTACTTGAGCTTTCAGAGGACGTGTCGCTTCGACTACGCAGAACCACGTGGATTTTACACGATGGTGCAGACATTTCCTCAACGGTGGACAGGACGATGTGGAACTATCAATTGGCCAGCCAGATCTCCAGACCTTATTCCAATGGACTTTTATGTCTGGCGGAACATGAAACAGTAAGTATATCGAACTGAAGTAACCACTTCGGACGACTTCCGTGAACGTATTGTTTAAGCAGCAGAGGATATTCTGAACAACCCTGGTGAAATGAAATGAAATGTCGTATGGCTTTTAGTGCCGGGATATCGCAGGACGAGTTCGGCTCGCCAGGTGCAGGTCTTTCCATTTGACTCCCGTAGACGACCTGCGCGTCGTGATGAGGAAGAAATGATGATGAAGTCAACACATACACTCAGCCCCCGTGCCATTGGAATTAACCAATTAAGGTTAAAATCCCCGACCCGGCCGGGAATCGAACCCGGGACCCTCTGAACGGAAGGCCAGTACGCTGACCGTTCAGCCAACGAGTCGGACACAACCCTGCTGTCTTGGCTCGAATGCGTCGCAACTGGATTCGGAGAAGTGAAGCCTGCAGGGAAGCCCAGGGTGATCATTTTGAACAATTGCTACGAGTTTTACTTTGGTATGTCAGGTGTTACGCCATTTCTGCAACGTAATGGCTTGGGAGTACAGTACAGTATCGTTATAGTATTTTGAGTCTCCTTAGGTCGATATTGTCATAAATCCGAGCAGGGAAATTGATGTACCTGTAACAAAAATTATAAATCGAGAGTTTCAGTGCGCGAGTGCGGAAGACGTGCTTGTTAAAACGCTAGACATTGACCTTGAACGCATTTCGGCAGTTGCTCAATCCCACACTACATGTGTTGATTTTTTTGCTACTTGCTTTACGTCCCACCGACACAGATACGTCTTATGGCAAGGATGGGACAGGAAAGGGCTAGGAGTGTGAAGGAAGCGGCCGTGGCCTTAATTAAGGTCCAGCCCCAGCATTTGCCTGGTGTGAAAATGGGGAAACCACGGAAAACCATTTTCAGGGCTGGCGACAGTGGGGTTCGAACCTATCTCCCAAATACTGGATACTGGCCGCACTTAAGTGACTGCAGCTATCGAGCTCGGTTTTTTGGTTCTTTACGTGTGTTCGAGAAATTTATATTTTGTTTCTTATTCACTACGAGTTAAAACAGAAGACACTTTGCGTTTTTAAGGGCCGATGACCTTAAAACAGCAATCATCATCATTATCATCATTAACACGTATAAAAATTCAAAAAATGTTTCTTTTATATTCATCACTACTGAAATATGAAAAAAATTCTATCAAATTAGTTATTTCATTCCCACACCTCGTAGAGCTATACGTGTTGCTCTTGGGCCATGGAGTAAGGAAGTAGAGTTGTGAGGATGAAATAATTCAAGTTGGTCGTATGTCTTGTACATACAATAAATTGAATTGTACATGTTAATAAATACCTGACCGCACAGAGAGATAACCGCAGCAACAGCACGGACCTCAGAGGAGGCACGCAGAACACACCGCCCATGACAGAGACCCCCCAAACACCACATTTATTGAGTAAATTTTCATTGTACTATGTTGACATAGTACAATGTTGACATACATACCTGGGTAAATAAATAAACAAACAAACAAACAGAGAGAAGTGGTTGGCCTTGAACTTGCTGTGCCGAGTGAGAAGAGTTCTTAGTCCAGATATGTGAACAAAACAAGCACTGAGGTCATTGACCATGCTACTCTCTTAAAGGCTACAGAGCAGATTAAAGGCGATGTATCACAAGGCCAAACTTAAACATGAAACAGAACGTAAGATTTAACTGTGACACATGAGAAACGAAACACACCCGGCTGGGGAAACAAATACAGATCTTGCAGCACTGTCTTGAAGCACAGGACAGAAACATAAAGTACTCCGGCACACGACACAAAAGGTGAATTAAAGACGGAAAAAGTATTGTGTCACATGAAGCTAAAGAGAAGTTATAAATAAACGAAATAAACTAAATAATAATAATAATAATAATAATAATAATAATAATAATAATAATAATAATAATAATAATAATAATAATAATTGTACCGGGCGGTACACCTCCACGCCGCTAATTCAAAAGGTGCGCCAGTTGAAACTCCTCTGCTGGAGGAAGTCTGAACTTTATTGACGGTATTAATTTTCTACTTTCTCAGAAGATGTCACTACCTGTAAATTTTGGAGTTTTAGAACTGTGTCATTTTGATGTGTTTTTGTTTTGCTTGAAGTAAGAAGTGTGAACTTTCTCTTCTAGAGGACACTACTGAAGAACTACAATAGTGCACCCTAGTGCGAAGAAAAAGAACTGTTCTTTGGAGAAAATTTTATTTCAAAAGTTTGTTCTTTGTTAAATTTCTTTCAGTCATTGGTTAAGTTGGCAATATTACCCCTTTCTTTCCCCTTGTTTTAAATCTAGCCAATCCCGAATTTCTGAAATTAATTTTCCACCAATAATGTGTTTCTTCTTCATCTTGTGTAGGGGTTTCTCTTTATTCTCCAATAAAGTGATTGTGGGCGGGTGTTCTCATTCCCCTAACGCCTAGAACCTTCCGCGAGAGTATATAAACTGCTGGTTTTAGGGTCTCTGCGCCACTTCTGTTCCATCTTTCAGTGTGTAAAGTACATAGCAGGGGGCGGGAAGCGCCTCTTTCTTCAGCAGCGGTCAACAACAAGGTAATGGCCAATTAATAACTTCTTTCCTTGCTAGCTCAGCAGTTTAACTCTCGGGGCGGGTTCAAAGCTTTTTCCATTATGTAACCTTCCTTAAAATGTAAAGAAACTTGTATCTATTTCATCTTTTAAACTGCATATCGGGATAGAGAGTGCTTAACCCTCTCGAGCTCCCAATCATATTGTTTTGAGGTGAACTTATTTTTCTCAACCTATTCTTCGTTAATATAATGTAAATTGTTCTTTTCTGAAGTCACCTCTGTAGTATGGGATTAGCCCTTGCATTAACGGCCTAGTGCCAAGTAGGTTTTAAATAAAGTGTATTAGGAGTGCGGAGAGCCTCCTTTCAAGTTGGTATTTTAGAGGCCATATAATTAACCTTTTCTCACTTAATAGGCCTCAGTAGATTGGGTATTTTACCCCTGTGTTTATGTCCGTTGAGGACAGCTTGAAGGTGGAGTTTGGTGTGGCATGGGAGAGGCTTAAATTTGAGAGCGAGTGGCTCTTTTCCGAAAACTGAGTGTTGTATGCCTCGAGGAGGCTTTACGGTGTAATTTGGAGCAAGTGCTCCAGGGTTTGATTGGGGTCTTCTGCCCCGTTGTTAAAATTTGTATATCGTAAAGTTGGGCTAGTTGCTCAAGAATTGTGTTTTCAGGGCTCGAATCCCAAATCCTGTAAATACTGTAATTGTACTTTGTTGTCTTGCTACTCCGTACCTGCCATTCTTGTTATTTCCGAATTTTGGAAAGAAAATATAACCTTGTTAAATTTTACATTTAACTTTAATTCCGTAGTTGGAGACCTATTCACACCCGCACCTTCTTTCACCTCTACCTACCACGGAAATTTCCGTAACAAGTGGTAGCAGAGCGTGGATGAATGGGTCTCATTTTAGCACCTTTTGACGGCTAAATATTGTTCTGTTCCGAACTCTAACCATTTTCTCAGTTGCTGGAATTTTTGAGGTTTTCAAAATTGTTCTGTCACCATGCCCGGCCCTCGCGATGTTCTCCATCTTAACTATTTGCGCAAGGAGGAGTTGATCTATGAGTTAACTATCAGAAATGTACAATCTGGAGGCACGGTTGCAGTAGACACAAACAAGCCTAGAGAGTCCCTAGATTTGCCCATTTCCATCCCCAATTTGGGAGAGAAAGAAATTGACGACTCTCTTTCCACGATCAGGGAGAATACTACTGGGCTAGCTTCTGTAGTTAGTTTTTTTGATGAAAATGATCCTTCTCCTAATCAAATTAAGCGTGTGCAAGCTAGGCTGTTTCATTTTTCAAATAGAGTTAACGATCTGTTGTCTCTAAAGTTGAATGACGTTCAGAAGAAGGAAGCTAGTACGCTGCTTGAAAGTATTTCTGAATTATCTAGCAAGGTCACTCAATTGTTAACTGGGGAAGTTCCTCCCAAAACTGATCAACCCGCCACGATGAATGCTGGGAGCGAGGAAGAGCCTCCTAAGGGAGAAGTCAATAGGATAACCGTTGCTGCTCAAACTATCTCTGCCCCATTAGACAACGAGTCTGAACGCCGTAACTCATTGAATAATGTACGTTCTGAATTAACTTCTTTGCCACTTAAACCTTTACCGATTATGTCACCTGGGTTCAGTAGTTTGCCCCATCCATTAGCAATGTTGCTCAGGGGTATCTCTAAGTTGTCAGTTAATACCACCAGTGAAGTAATTTCATTTTTAAGATTTCTAGTTGAATTTCAGGATCATGCCCTTGTGTTTTCTCTTTCCCCATGTCAGATTTTGCAAATCATCTATCCCTATGCAATAGGTATTCTCTCAGACAAAATAGTTAGAGCCATTGCCGAGCAATCATCAATTGAAGACTTCCACGCCCACTTGCTAGCTAACTTCATCCCGGCTAGGGCAAGGTCCTCCCTTATTCAGAAGTACTATTATCGTGTACAGCGTTTGGATGAAAACTTGGCTGACTTCATCCAAGATATTAAATTCTATACTAGGGTGTTTGCTCTTCACTTTCCGGAGGACCAGATTGTACAAGCCATTGTGGAAGGCATTTCACCATCCTATAGGTCATATTTGTGTTTCGCGGCGTGCCCGCAAACCTTCTCTGAACTTGAGGCATTGGCCGTCTCAGCGGAAGGAGTTAGATACGCCGATTCATTGCGTGTCGCGAAAGAACCCCCGCCTTCTTTTAGTAATACTCGGCCTCCACCTCGCCGATCAGTCACACCTCGTAAATGCTACGCTTGCGGGTCGCCCGACCATCTTCGGAACAAGTGCCCATTGCTTAAGTCTAGTGGGACAAGGAATGGAGCTGGTTCATCACAAGGCTGTTTTAAATGTGGGGCTTTCTCACATATCGCCAAGAATTGTCCCAATTCGAATAGCACCCCCTCCTGCTCAACTTCTGGTGCAACTTCCAACAACAATATAAAGTGACTAGTGCCTTCGGCTGAGTCGATTAATCCATCTTCCCGAGACTCAGCCCCGGGTAAACAGATCGAAAAATCAGGGAAATTTCAATCTTCAAATCCATCCCTTGAATGCCCCAAGGAGTGTCTTAGGATTGCGGCGGATACCCCCGCACCGGTTCCTTTTCTTAAGATTGAGTTAAATAATGAACCTGTAACAGCTCTCTTAGATTCAGGCAGTGTTTGTTCGATTATTTCGGCGGAATGGTATTCTAAATTGAAATCTGTTTGTAAACTACCTGACTATGTCTCATCTCCTGTTCAATATGTTTCGGCTAATTCATCTCCATTAGAAATTCTCGGTTCTGTAAATGTCAAAATTCGTATTTTTAAATTTACATGGAAAATCAAATTGTTTGTGGCTAAGCACCTGTCTTGCCCCATCATATTGGGAGCTGACTTTATTTCTCACACTGGTCTTGTGCTCGATCTTCAGAGTAAGTCGTGCACATTCAAATTTGCGTCCAATTGTAACATTCCCTTGTTAAAGTGTAATTCTGTATCATGCTCATCTATTTCGCCTACCCAGGATGAGATGTTGTTAGACCTTAGACATCTACCTGAGGAGCAGGCTGATAGTATTCGTAAATTATGTCAGTCATTTCCAGAGGTGTTCTCTGATACTCTTGGTGTTACTGACCTTATTGAATACAAAATCGAGGTCACGGATTCGATTCCTGTCCGTTTTCCACCTTATAGGCTATCTCCACCTAAAATGAAGGCTCTGAAAGAAATCATCGATCAGATGTTGAAGGACGGTATTATTAGGCCCTCTAAGTCGGCGTATTCGTCACCTATCTTTCTAGTCCCGAAACCCCAAGGAGGCTTCAGGCCTGTCATTGATTATAGGGCTCTCAATCGGAAGGTGGTGTTGCAATCTGTGCCCCTTCCTGACCTTCATTCTTGTTTTTCATGGTTTCGTAAGGCCAAGTTCTTTACTATCTTGGACTTGAATCAGGCCTATAATCAAATTCCCCTTGCCGAAGAGTCTAAACATCTTACAGCGTTTGCCACGGATTGGAATTTGTATGAATACAACCGCGTGCCTTTCGGGCTTCCCACGGGAGCAGCTGTACTCACTAGGCTACTAGATAGGGTCTTCTCCGACATCAAATTTGAGTACTTATATCACTACTTGGATGATGTCGTCGTATTTTCAGAAACTTTTGAAGAACATCTAGATCATCTGCGAGAAGTTCTCGATCGCCTTCGTAAGGCTGGGTTAACTGTCAAGTTGTCCAAGGTTGCCTTTGCTAAGCCCTCTATGTCATTCCTAGGGCATATTGTGTCACCTGATGGTGTAGCAGTCGATCATTCTAGAACACAGGCCATCCGTGATTTTAAACCTCCCAAGGACATTAAAGGTATCGCCAGGTTCATTGGTATGGTGAATTTCTTCAGGAAGTTTATTCCTAACTTCGCTAATAGAGCGGCGCCCTTGAACCTTCTTCGTAGGAAAGGCATCAAATTCGAGTGGGGACCTTCTCAACAAGCCGCTTTTGACGATCTGAAATTAGCTCTCTGTAATGCCCCTGTCCTTGCTATGCCTGATTTCTCAAAGAAATTTATCGTCCAAACGGACGCGTCGTCGTCAGCAGTAGCTGCAGTCCTTCTTCAAGAGACTGAACTAGGGAGGCGACCCATCGCATATGCATCTAGGACTCTATCGGCTCAAGAAGCAAAATACTCCATATATGAGCTCGAAGGTTTGGCAGTCTTATTCGCCTTAGAGAAGTTCCGTCTCTATCTGGAACATGTCAAATTCGACCTGGAGACAGATAATCAAGCCTTAAGCTGGGTCTAAGGTAGGCCGCGTCGTACTGGTCGTATAGCCCGTTGGGCCATCCGTATTTCTGCCTTCCAATTCGATGTCAGGCATATCCGAGGTACCGAAAATGTTGTCGCTGATGGACTCAGCCGTATGTTTTCCAAAGACATTGAGAACCATGAACCGGTCGATAGTTCATCTCCTCCCGAGTCCATGTTATCTGATGTTAATGCCTTCTTAACAGATGCCCCCATGCTTTTTAGGGATATCGAGAAATACCAACGTGAAGATCCGACGCTGGCTCCGATAATGGAAACCCTTTCTTCTGGGGAACGTGTGGTCCCTTATGTTCTGAGGAATGGTGTTCTATGTTGCCCTTCGAGGCAGGATAAGATGATGAAAGTTGTCGTTCCAGCTGTTCTTGTACCTATGATCTTCAAGTACTATCATGAGACCCCATTGGGGGGGCATCTTGGAATCTTTAAAACTCGTGAAAAGATTCGTGAAAGGTTCATCTGGAAGGGTATGGACATGAAATCCGTGAACTAGTAAAAGCTTGTAAACCTTGTTTGCTTAGTAAACCCACTATGTCCACCAAGGTAGGCCTTCTGTCTTCGCATCAAGCGTCGCGCCCCATGGAACGCCTGTATATTGATTATGTAGGACCCTTCCCCCAGTCAAAGGGAAATGCCAACAAGTTCATCTTTGTATGTGTAGATGGTTTTACAAGATTTTCCTGGTTATTTCCGACTAAGCTGGCTACCACTCAGTCCACCATTACTTGCCTAAATTCTATTTTTGCTTCTTTTGGTCCGTGCCAATATGTTGTGTCTGATAATGCTAAGGCGTTCACATCAAACCTTTTTCGTAAATTCTGTTTTGACTTGTCTATCTCTCATGTAACTACTTCTGCTTATTACCCTCAACCATCGCTGGCTGAACGGGTTAACCGTAATCTCAGGTCCGCGCTTATTGCCTATCATCATGAAGATCATTCCAGGTGGGATACGTCCCTGCATTGGTTAGCTTTTGCTTTGAATTCGGCGGTTCATGAATCAGATAAGTTTACTCCAGCCTCTTTGATGTTCAAGTTTGTTCCCAACACGCCGCTCTCTAACCTCTGGTCTCTGAGTGACATTCTACCCGAGACAATAGATCCGGACAACATCAAAGATCTTTGGAAGAAGGCTAAAGCCAATCTTAGTCTCTCATGAAAAGGTTAGGGAAAGGTATGATCGTGGACGGAGACCCACCCCTTTGAAGGTAGGTGACCAAGTTATGGTCAAAACTTTTGTTCCCGCGGGCAAGCTTGCCCCCAGATTCCATGGGCCTTGTATCATTCTCGATTTCCTTACGCCGGTCACATTATTATTAAGTAATCCAGCCACCGAGAGGATATTTAGGGTTCACCTGTCCCAGGTGAAACCGGTGTAATTTCTGTGTTAACGTGCTTCATATTATCTTGAAAGGAATATGAAGGTTATATTTTTTTGAGTTTTCACTTTTAAGGCATTCTGCCCCTTCTATAATATTTTCTATATTTAAGCATTTTTGTAAACCTCCCCCGATTCGTTAAACTGCCATTCTGTCCTTACCACGGCCATTACCACGCTCCCGTCTCCTGCTATACACACTGTGGCTTGCTTATATTAAATGCCATGGATATCTGCACGCCGCTGGCCCCTCAACTTCTGTGCCCTCAAAAAGATGATGGTCCAACAATATTCTGCCGCCTAGCTTTAATGTTTCAGTGCCCCCGCAGCCGCGCGGCGCTGTGCCGCGACTGGGTTTGAGGATGGGCCCCCTCGACCCCAGCGAGGACGACATGTGCACGGCGAGCCGGAGCTCTCCTCCCGGCCAAGGCTGATGTGCGGCGCACGACCTGCTACTTGCCCGCAGCCTGTATATCTTCACCGCGGGCGCGGCGTGTTTCAACACCACTGCTCCCCTCATGGTGCGGGCGAGCGGTATCTCAGGGTACTTGAGTGGTCCGAGCGGCCTCTCCTGGACGCAAGCGGCAACGGCCGATCTGGCCATTCAACTTAGTCTACATCAACTACATGGACATTCCAGTTCGACATTACTACCTTCTCTTGGATTTTTCTGAAATACCTGGTGGACTTAGAAATTTTTTTCTCAACTTTAAAAACTAAAGTTTATCTTCTGAATTCAACTTCTACAAGCATAAAGACTTTGCTTCACCTGCAACCACAAAAATTTTGAAACTGAATCAAACCATATTAAGAAAATCTTAAAAATTCTTCTGCAATTAATCTCCACATCTACATCAAAACTTGGACCTAGTTTTCAAACAAATTTCATGTGTCACCCCTGGAGGAACATTTGGGGGGGGAGGTCTGTACCGGGCGGTACACCTCCACGCCGCTAATTCAAAAGGTGCGCCAGTTGAAACTCCTCTGCTGGAGGAAGTCTGAACTTTATTGACGGTATTAATTTACTACTTTCTCAGAAGATGTCACTACCTGTAAATTTTGGAGTTTTAGAACTGTGTCATTTTGATGTGTTTTTGTTTTGCTTGAAGTAAGAAGTGTGAACTTTCTCTTCTAGAGGACACTACTGAAGAACTACAATAGTGCACCCTAGTGCGAAGAAAAAGAACTGTTCTTTGGAGAAAATTTTATTTCAAAAGTTTGTTCTTTGTTAAATTTCTTTCAGTCATTGGTTAAGTTGGCAATATTACCCCTTTCTTTCCCCTTGTTTTAAATCTAGCCAATCCCGAATTTCTGAAATTAATTTTCCACCAATAATGTGTTTCTTCTTCATCTTGTGTAGGGGTTTCTCTTTATTCTCCAATAAAGTGATTGTGGGCGGGTGTTCTCATTCCCCTAACGCCTAGAACCTTCCGCGAGAGTATATAAACTGCTGATTTTAGGGTCTCTGCGCCACTTCTGTTCCATCTTTCAGTGTGTAAAGTACATAGCAGTGGGCGGGAAGCGCCTCTTTCTTCGGCAGCGGTCAACAACAAGGTAATGGCCAATTAATAACTTCTTTCTTTGCTAGCTCAGCAGTTTAACTCTCGGGGTGGGTCCGAAGCTTTTTCCATTATGTAACCTTCCTTAAAATGTAAAGAAACTTGTATCTATTTCATCTTTTAAACTGCATATCGGGATAGAGAGTGCTTAACCCTCTCGAGCTCCCAATCATATTGTTTTGAGGTGAACTTATTTTTCTCAACCTATTCTTCGTTAATATAATGTAAATTGTTCTTTTCTGAAGTCACCTCTGTAGTATGGGATTAGCCCTTGCATTAACGGCCTAGTGCCAAGTAGGTTTTAAATAAAGTGTATTAGGAGTGCGGAGAGCCTCCTTTCAAGTTGGTATTTTAGAGGCCATATAATTAACCTTTTCTCACTTAATAGGCCTCAGTAGATTGGGTATTTTACCCCTGTGTTTATGTCCGTTGAGGACAGCTTGAAGGTGGAGTTTGGTGTGGCCTAGGAGAGGCTTAAATTTGAGAGCGAGTGGCTCTTTTCCGAAAACTGAGTGTTGTATGCCTCGAGGAGGCTTTACGGTGTAATTTGGAGCAAGTGCTCCAGGGTTTGATTGGGGTCTTCTGCCCCGTTGTTAAAATTTGTATATCGTAAAGTTGGGCTAGTTGCTCAAGAATTGTGTTTTCAGGGCTCGAATCCCAAATCCTGTAAATACTGTAATTGTACTTTGTTGTCTTGCTACTCCGTACCTGCCATTCTTGTTATTTCCGAATTTTGGAAAGAAAATATAACCTTGTTAAATTTTACATTTAACTTTAATTCTGTAGTTGGAGACCTATTCACACCCGCACCTTCTTTCACCTCTACCTACCACGGAAATTTCCGTAACAATAATAATAATAATAATAATAATAATAATAATAATAAAACATCAAATATGAATAACAAGTAAACGACTTAAAAGGATAGTAAAAAGAGGAATAAGACGAAAGTATGAACAGGTGAATAATAATAATAATAATAATAATAATAATAATCAGACGAGAAAAAAGAGTAATAAGAAGAAGTTCAATATGAGTAGTAGCAATAATAATAAGACTGAATAATAATAATAATAATAATAATAATAATAATAATAATAATACCGGTAATGATATTTGCTTTACGTCCCACTAACTACTCATACTGTTTCTGGAGGCGCTGTAATTTAGTCCCGCAGGAGTTCTTTTTACGTGCCAGTAAATCTACCGACACGAGGCTGACGAGCACCTTCGAATGCCACCGGACGGACCCAAGATCGAGCCTTCTAAGTTGGAAACAAGAAACCAGTGCTTTAAACGTCTGAGCAACTCAGTATGGCCACTTTTATTTTGATAAATTTATTAAGCACTGCAAAAGGCAACAGTAAGTTATGCTTTATTTTACCATTACACATATGCTTTTCGTTTGCAAGCACGAATTAATAATGTAAATTTTTACGTCCCAATAACTACTTTGACGGGTTTTGGAGACGCCGAGGTGCCATAATGTTGTGCCGCAGGACTTTTTTTAATGCAAGTAAATCTACAGACACGAAACTGGCGTATTTCAGCACCTTCAAATACCCCCTAATTGAGCCTCCATCGAACCTGCCAAGATGGGATCAGAATACCAGCGCTCTATCGTCCGAGGTACTCAGCCCGGCATTAGAGCTTGGAATACGTTGATCGTGCGGTTAGGGGCGCGAAATTGTGGACTTTCATTGGGGAGATACTGGGTTCGAACTCCACTGTCGATAGCCCTGAAGATGGTCCTCCGTGGTTTCCCATTTTCACATCAGGAAAATGCTGGATCTGAACCTTCATTAAGGTCACGAACGCTTCCTTCTCACTTCTATCCCTTTTCTGTCCCATCGTCGCCATAAGACCTATCTGTGTCGGTGCGACTTAAAGCCAATTTTGAAAATCAGAATTAGGACATTATAACTATGGATCTTGACAGTTGTATAAACGATGAGAAGTATTTTCTAGGCAGACATTATTGGCGAGTAGTCAATAATAATAATAATAATAATAATAATAATAATAATAATAATAATAATAATGGTATTTGCGTTACGTTTACGGTTTTTGGAGACGATGAGGTGCCGGAATTTAGTCCCGCAGGGGTTCTATTTACGTGCCACTAAATCTACCGGCACGAGTGTGACGTATTTGAGTACATTCAAAAACTACCGGACTGGGCCAGGTTCGAACCTGCGAGGTTGGAGTCAAAAGGCTAGCACCTCAACCGTCTGAGCTTCACAGCCCGGCAGGAAGCACGAAATGTAGGTACGTTTAATTTATTTATTTGCTTAACATGTCCATTATTCGTTTGAAGTAAAACGTTGGCTGTGCTTGCCTAATTCAATTCAATCCCATGCTTGCTTTCGTTGGCGTAAAGACATAGGTTTTCAGGTCATTTTCATACTCACTAGACTACGGGGCTGACGACCACAGATATCCCAATCCCCTAAATGACGTAACAGCAAATGAACCAGTATTAATTCTGACAATTCGATACAGCTCCAGGATCCGAAACCGATAACTAGGGTTGTCTGACGCCCCTAAGACGGAAACTAAATACTAACAACAACAAAACCAGACTGGCGAGAATGTAACGTAACATGGTGTACACCGGTAGCGGCCTTCAGCTGTTATCGTAGTTCAGTTGCTCGTAAACATAAAACCAGTTTGGCAAGTATATTACGTAACATCTCGTGGCATAACAAAGGTAGCGTGTAGCTGTTAAGTAGTACATTTGCTCTGAAACATAAACAGAAACCAGTTTGGCACGGATGGCGCGTGACTTGCCTGTTATCAACGGAAAGCTATACATTCACAGAACAAGGCATACTACCTATTCTAAAAACATCGTATCACTTTGCTCTCGAAAGTAACTTCCGCGGATTGCTAAAAGTTTGATATATAGTGGTTCGTCACATCGTTCTCTATTGCTACAAGAAATATCTGCACGTATACACCTAACAACCTGTATAGCTAAGGAATCTGCACCACATACAACACCTTTTGGGCTATGTCCACTGGACATTAACCGTCCGTTAATCACATCTCCCTTATTAATAATCATATTGAAAAAATGCACATGAGAAAAAAGTTTTATAAATGGATTTCGATCAAGGTTGATTGATTCAAATCTAGGTTGGTCAGGTATATTTTGTGGGGGAGAAAATCACTGTTTCGGTTTCCTATAAACCCCCAGTTCACTACGGGTATTTGAAATGCTGTGGACCTTAAAAGCTACCTTTGGACAAGGGGATGGTAAATATGAAGTTTGGTGAAAGTATTTCTAGTAGTTATGCAGTTATAAGAAATAAGCTTTACACGGATCCGCTTATAGGCTAAGTCCGCCCGAGGTTAGACTGAAAAACGGTCCGTTAATTATATCTCCCTTATTATTCCTCGTATTGAAATAATGCACATGGGAAAAAAGTTTTAGAAATTGATTTTCATTAATGGCAGGTAGATATCCATATTGATTATGTATATTTTGTGGGCGTGCAAAATTACGGATTCGGTTTCGTAAAAACACCCAGTCAGTTCAGGTATTTAGAGACAATATTGGCCCTAAAATCTACCCAAGTATAGGTTAATTCTAAATATGTGTTTGGTAGATATATATCCAGTAGTTTTCAAGTTATAAGAACTCAGACATATACATCGGCAAACAAACAGACACCAGAAATAATAAAAAAATGCAGATGGTCATTATTACACCTGAAACGGTTAACTGAATATAAATTTCGCCTAAATAGTCAATGTACAGGCACACGGTCCTTATGATTTTATTTATATAGACTAGCAAATGTACCCATGCTTCACAACGGTATTCTACATTGTATACGGATATCGAAGTAAATTACTGTACATGCAGTGTGTAACTATTTTAATTGGATTTATCTTAGCGTTATTCGAGAAACAGCATGGGGAGGTCCCATTACATTGTTTCCGATGTAAAGTGTGAGTTGCGGAGATACGATGATATCGGCAAGCTCACTTGCCTACTGCCATTCAGAACTGAGCTGGGAAGTTTACATTATAATGGCAGGCCCCATTGCCCACTGCGCGGTCACAATCGATTTGAGGAGTTTTCGTTACAATCGCAGGCTCCCTTTCGTACTTCCAGACAGATTACAATTGAAGAGTTTTAATTATAACGACAGTCAACTTCCCTACTGCCAGTCAAAATTGAGTTGTGCTGTTATCATTATAATGGCAGGCCCCTTTTCTTACTGCCAACCAGCTTAGTGCCAGTCACACCGATTTGGGGAGTTTCCATTAAAATAGCAGGCCACTATGCCTAATGCCAGCCACGTTTTTAATAGGGTATATCTGTTTGTAATAAGACGGGCACCCTTGCCTACAGCCAATCATAATCGGGTAGGAAAGTTTTGAACAAAATTGCATGCTCTCTTGCCTTCTACAAGTCAAATCGAGAAGGGAATTATTCATTACAATGGTAGGGCCTCCTTACTAATGCCAGTTACACAGGAATTGGAGAAGGACACCATTCATACTGCCAGTCACAGTTGATGTGGGGAGTACTCATTTCAATAGCAGACACACCCTTACCGATCGCAACAAATCGACATGAATGAATATATATAGATCGACATACGAAAGTATATGCATGTTTAAAAAATTGGAGACCTTCAGTTACAGATTAACTGCTGCTAAACGGTACGTCATATCGACAAGAGAATTGTGCCATAAGACCGGCGTCTAAATAGCGGTGTAAATGGCTGCTCCTATAATATTTTATCGTATATCATCTATTAATGGGTCAGATTGAGTTAGAAACGTTGAATACGGTGAAATTTGGGTAAGACTGCCTCACAGTGCATTACTTTTCGGATAATTACTTGACAGCTAAAAACTTAGCATTTGGCTCACATATGTCAATGGGTGAGCCAATGTTCGTGTAGAATTTGCTGATTCTATATTTCCTACAAGTGATTCGAAGTATGAATTATGCGTGTGAAATGTGTAAAATTTACTTACCATTAAGAAATACAGTCAAATCTAACGTACAAGGGATAGAGATAGGACAAAAAGTCATAGTACCAAAGTTGTAGATCACTTCAAATTAAACCGAGATTTTGCCATTCATTTTGTGATGGCACTTCCCATTAGCCACGAATAAACCTCGAAACGAAGGTCTGCACCGTCATTAAAATTGCCTCCATATTTCGATATTCTTCGAGGATAAAAGGTGAAAAATGTAAAGATCTGGAAGTTTTCCTTCGGTTGCTGGTTAAACGTATAATTTTGCCAAGTTTTAATTTTCTAGCTCGTCTGGCAGATTGTGCCGCAATCTTGATTTTGGGGGAGAGGGGTAAAAAAGAGGACTTTCACGAAACTAAAGCTAAAAAATATATGCGGGTGGTCATTATTATCCCTTAAACGGTCCGGCTCCATGGCTAAATGGTTAGCGTACTGGTCTTTGGTCACAGGGTTCCCGGGTTCGATTCCCGGAAGGGTCGGGAATTTTAACCATCATTGGTTAATTTCTCTGGTACGGGGGCTGGGTCTATGTGTCGTCGTCGTCGTCATCATCATTTCATCCTCATCATGACGCGTAGGTCGTCTACGGGAGTCAAATCTAAAGACCTGCACCTGGCGAGCCGAACATGCCCTCGGACACTCCCGGCACCAAAAGCCATACGCCATTTCATTTTATCCCTTAAACGGATAGCTGTACGACAATTTCGCCAAAATAGTTAATGTACAGACACACAGTTGTTACGATATTATTTATATAGATAGATAAGGAATCTGCTCACGTACAACATCTTTTGGGCTACGTCCGGTGGACTTAGCCTGCAAAACTGACCGTCCATGATATCTCCCTTATTAATCCCCCTGTCCAAAAAAATGGACATGAGAAAAATGTTTTAGAAATTGATTTCCATCAAGGTTGGTCAATTTTCAGTCAGGTAGGTCTTGCATATATTGTGGGAGAGTAAGGTCACTGTTTCAATTGCCTATAAACTTCCAGTCCATTCCGGTAATTTGAAGTGGTATGGTCCCTAAAATCTACCTTTGGACAGGTGGATGCTAAGTATGAATTTTGGTTGAAATATATCCAGTAGTTTTCTAGTTCGGTAGGATATCTTGATTAGGGTAGTTCAGCATATTTATTCCCGTTTATTACAAAACATAGGAGTATAACTCCTTAAATTTTCCTAATCTGTATAAATAAAATCGTAAGGGCAGTGCATTGACTATTTTGTTGCTACATGTTGTAGCTTTGATAAGTTTGATAGTCTTTCACAGATGTGACTCCAATGCAGGAACTTAAGTTTCGTCTTTATTGGAAGTTGTCTTCAGCATACAATTAAAGAGTGTGCTAAAGTTTTGTTACATATCATAAATGCATACTCCATATATCAGGTATATTAATATATAAAAAATCAACAACGGAACAGCTGGACATAACCTTCTGCAGTGTGAAGGTTTGACGTCAACGCAGGGTACTGACAAGGGAAAAACAGGCAGGGGAAGTAAGCTAAGGGATTGGAATCGTACAATTATTGAATCACAGAGTGATCAAGAAAGGAAATTGTTCATTTGTACATGCTTCTTGGTTATTTTTATCACACATGAATACTTCTATTATTTACTATTTAATATGGAGCCCTTAGTTTCAATATGAAGAATTTTGAGGTGCTGATTTTTCTTGGTGATTATCTTCTGTTGACGTCAAAATTTATTTACTCTTTAAAAATTTTAATTTATAATACTGAGATAAGGAGCGTGCACTTGTGTTTGTTGTCTGATGATGACCTTAGATAAAGTCGAATCTTAAGTTCCTGAATTTTAGTAATCTGATTAATAAAATCTACGTCTCTGCTACAGCATTAAATATTTTATAGCTTATGTAAGTAAACGTGTTCATGAAATGCCCCAAATACAAATTAACTTTTAATCTGTGTTGCAGATATGCATCTGAGAGTTAATTTAGATCTATCCTAAGGTGTTAATCTCACTAAGAGCAATACCATCGTCTGGGACGGAGCACATTCAGTGCGAGTTTTGTTGGTATCTGTATACAAAGGGGTCAGAGCACAATGGAAAAAGTTACCTTTGTATTCCACTGGCTCCTGAGGCTACGACCACGTCTTTAGAAACTGTTTCAGCGGAACGGAGTTTTCAAATATTCGTGCAGTGCTGTTATAGAAGGCGAGGCTACTTCAGGGAACAAAGGGAGGTATGCTGGCCTCCACCATATCGATAATGCAATGTGAGGGAGGCTGAACAGCAATATCTGTGGATTATAAGCAAATAGACGGTGAGCAGGAATATTGGGCTTCTTTCGAGCGTAGGAATGTTCACCAGAGGGATACACAAAGCAATTCAGGTAGATCAACGGCGGCATTACGGAGATCTTCCGTCTTTTTTCAAGTGTCCTTAAGATGATCAAAATCAACTTTGCATTTTCTCGTAATATATTATGTATCTCACTAAATTAGCCAAGTGCTTTTCGTGTCTAATAAGATTATCTTTACGCAAATCGAATAGAACGGAAGTGGATAGAATCCAAGAGAACGAGGCCAGAGGAAGAAAGGGTTGCAAAAATGCAGTTTTTCTCTTACCTCGCTGGCCTAATTATGCTGCGTTATGAAGGACTGTGACAGTTGGAGTCTGAGGGTGGAACAGCTGAGATGAATTACCAAATCGAATAAGCTTATTTGGGAACTAGTGTTTTCACGCCTCGAATATACAGTACTTTAAGCTGCATATTATTTCATATTGTTATTGATAAAAATCAACTTTGAATTTACTAGTAATTTGCTTATTGGTAGAAAACGTGAAATAATAATAATAATAATAATAATAATAATAATAATAATAATAATAATAATAATAATAATAATAATAATAATAATAATAATAATGGATTAATGGATTAACGTCCCACTAAATACAATTACAGTTTACGGAAATACCAAGGCGTCTGATATTTTCTTACAAGAGATCTTTTACTTGCCGACGCGAGGTTGGCGTATTTGAACACCTCTATATACTACCGGACTGACTCAGAATCGAACCAACAAATTTGGCCACAAAAGGCCAGCCCTCTAAGACACTCAGACCAGAACAAAATTATATAATCACTCCACCGAGCGAGATTGCCGTGTGGTTAGGGTCGCATAGCTATGAGCTTGCGTTTGAGAGATGGTGGGTTCGAACCCCACCGTTGGCAGCCCTGAGATTGGTTTCACACCTTCATTGAGGCCACTATTCAAAGACTATTTCGCTTGTGTATTCGATTAGTGCACTAGTGTGCAAATAATCTACAGCATCGAGTCACGATTTAGATGTAAGAAGCACTCCACTAGTCTGACTGACAGACAGACAGACAGACAGACAGACAGACAGACAGAGAAGTAAACTTCATATCTGACGCTGTTTCCTGAAATATGATGAGCGCCGGCATTTCACAGAATAAAAGCGACTCAAAACAGTCTCATTCTCTCTCTCTAATTTTTTTCAGTTTACTTAGTCCTTGGCAGCACTTAGTGTGTGTAAGGGATAAAGTTTGTACTGAAGGATCGAATGACTTCAATGTTTGACTCTTCTTAAAATAACCACCACCACCACCACCACCACCACCACCATCATTATCGTGCTCAACTATTTGATTCATGCATACAGTATTTTTAATTGTAGAAGTAGATAATTTTTTACAATTCGTTTTACGTCTTTCTGACACAGATAGGTCTGATGGCGACGATGGGATAGGAATGGGCTAGGAGTGGGAAGGAAGCGAGCATAGCCTTAATTAAGGTACAGCCTTTGTCTGGTGTGATGATGGGGAAAGATGGAAAACTACCTTCACAGCTGCCGACATTGGGCTTCGAACCCACTATCTCCCAAATGCAAGCTGAGAGCTACGTGACCCGAACCACGCAGCCACTCGCTCGTTGTGTAGAGGTAGATGTTTGAACATTGTGATAACTCATTTCTCGAAAAGCTGGAATATCCGAATACTGCGACCAGTGAGCATAAACGTTTACCTTTCGTGCAGTAGGCCTCCATTGTGTGTTTCACTGCGTCAGCATGGGCAGATGAAATATTTTATACCTTCTACGAGCAGCCATCATTATAAATACATACATACATACATACATACTTACATACATACATACATACATACATACATACATACATACATACATACTGTACCGGAGTTCACCGTACATAAAGTATTTCTTAAATACTATTCACCATGAAGAACTGATAAAGTATTGGCGTGCGTATTTTCGAGCGGTCACAGAAACAAGTTTCACAGGAACAATTAGTCGACCCGCACAACGCTGCTTGCTTCATCGCCTAGCCAAGCGCTTGCCAAGAAGAGGTTACATCATACATTCTCGAAACATCCAGTCAAGAAAATTTTCTAAATCCTGAACCAATTGGGACATCAATTTAGAAACAACGGCATCTTATAGTACACATTTCAAACGTATCCTCACGTTAATTTCTCCAAAATCGATCCAGGGTTTACGCAGATATTCAAGGTTTTGTAAAACATGATGTCAGAGCTATTTCTATATAAAAGGGCACCTCTCTGGGTACTGTCATCAGCTCACCAACAGTTCAACAGCGGTCTACACCTCGACGATGATCGTCCGCCGCATGCTACAAAGTCGTACCTACACGAGACCAAAGTTGTACCTACACGAGACTATGTCCGAGTGAAGTGCAAACTTTGGACATAGATTAATTCCACTGTTACGAAACTTAATAGTTCACTTCAGACATTTTGGAGGATGCAGTCGTTATAGGTGATACGTTCCAGTGAATTGAACTTTACTAACAGACAATAATAATAATTAATAATAATAATAAGTGCTTCCTGTACAATGCAGTAATTATAAATGCTATTTCCAAGTGAATCGTTCTTTGCGACTAGACATTCAATGTCACGAGTGTTGTCGTAGATCGCTTTAGACAATTGTGATAACAGTGATATTTCCATTTGAAATGTGATGTGCTAATTGACACTTTATCTCGCAAGTGCTTTTGGTAGGGCGCCGCAACATTCAATTGTATTAAAAATTGAGAACATTTAGGAATCATTCTAAGTTAAAGTTATTCCATCAGACACTATATTTTCCGATGCGAATAGGAATAAACTGTGCAGTTATGCGTGCAAAGGAACATTGTTAATTTCAGTTTAGTGGGAAGACACCATGCAGGTGAACGGATTCGAACTTTGTTTTATTTTTTTCGTGTGTGTGGAAGCAACCACAATCTTTTCACACAAAAGCAACTTATTTTACCAAACTAACATTCTGGTTCTAAGTCAGAGGTGAGTCAATGATTAAATGATACGTTACGATTACGAAGTGCTGTGGTTTACGTGAAATCATTCCAAATGCTCGGGGGACTCTTAAATGTGGGCACTCGCCTAACCCCCGCCAAGTGGTTATCCCGCGCCGAGACCTTCTAGAATCGACGGCGACCATTGCTGCGTACAACGGAGCGTGGTTCCATGGTTTGATTGCTGCCTTTGAGGGATCGTGGTTCCATGGTTTGGTTGCTGGCTTTGAGGGATCGTGTTTCCATGGTTGAGTCGCTGTTCAAAAACAGTACCTATGGAGACAACTTCACTGTAACCAGCACAATTGTAAGGTGAACCTTATGTGAATAAATTCAGCATTTTAAACGTCTGAACTTATTGTAGCTAGGACCTCTCTCTGTACCCAGCTCCAGGTCTACACCCAGTGTGCCTTGCGGTTAATATATCTTAAAAATCTCCGAAATAACTTGTCGTGGCATATCATTCAATAATTTCCCGGTACAATACATACATACATACATACATACATACATACATACATACATACATACATACATACATACATACATACATACTGTATCCGTAAAAAGTATTCATATCTTTAAGGCGCTTGATATTAAATTAACGAGCATGGATCTTATCCTAGGGAGTGGCTTTATCATTGGAGTTGGTACAGAGAGGGGTATAGTTATCAATTTTAGAGATTCTTTTGATAAATTGAGTTTATTGATCATCAAAAGCAAGTTCATATCACCTTCGTACAGCAGCATGGAAGTGTCGTGGCTGGTTGGTACCTCCGAGTCCTGGGGTGGCGCTGGACATCGCCTGGGCAGGGACCACACCTGCTCGGATGAGGAATTCTGGAATGTCTCGAGGTTCTGGAATGTCTCGACGTTCTGGAATATCTCGAAGATTGGTACACGTTCCTGGGTTCGATTTGAGACGTAATTCACACTTGAGTTTTCTGCACGGCACTCCACACATTCATGGCACTGTCTGAACAGATATGACCTTTTAATTATGGTTACTGCACTCTAGATATTAAATCCAAACGTTCTGGAATAATCACTCGGAGAACAAGATGATTTTGACTTTGTACCGGTAGAAATGCAAGTTCATAATGCAAGCTTACTGTAAATTGGAATGCATAGTTTCTGAAGATTTAAAACACATTGGCAATGAACTGAATAAATAGCACTCGGACACTGTCTTGTTCCGTCAATAGGCGAAGTGAATAGCCATTAAAGAATATGATATTTGAAAGAAAAAGTCTGACTTCATAAATTATGGATTCACTCAAACTACTGGAAAGTTCTAGGCTTTCTGGAAACGCGACATGCGTATTCTGAATTGTCATAGTCTTTAATGAGGATAAGAATCAAAACACAAGTCCCAGTGCAGCACTTGGAAAGTATTGCATATTTCACAATTAAACGTAATGTTGAACGTCCCCTAAGTTTCACAGTCTTTACAAGACGTAAATTCAATGAGGCACTTGGGAAAACAAGTCATATCGTTCACACGAAAGTTTATGTTGGTAGGGCACAAGTTCATCCTACACGCTCGGAAAATTCCAATGTTCCAGAAATTGATTCACAAAATACAAGTTCGAATAAGTTCGAAACGTCAGTTCAATGTGGTACACAACACTCGTGAAAATTCAAAGTTCATTCAATCGTCGTCGAATAACTAAGTCCCTATGTGGCACTTCAAAAAAATAACAAAGTTCCAATGTGTCGAAATATTAAAGTCCCAACACGACACTTGAATAAAATAAAGTTCCGACAACAATGTTCCAGTATGTCACCTTAAGAAAATAATAGAGTCTTACCGCGACACTTGGCGAAAATAACCAAGTTCCAATGAGACGCTTCAGAAAAATAACGAAGTTCCTATATGGCACTTTAAGAAAATATCAAAGTCCAATCACGACACACGAAAAATAACAAAGTTCTAATGTGTCAATATGACAAAGTTCCAACACGATTCTCGCAGAAAATAACAAAGTCCCAATCAGGCACTTCAAGAATATGATCTTTCTTTATTCGTGTCAGAAGTATCAACTTATAGATATTTAACAAAAAGCAACATCTACATTTCTACTATACAAATATACAAGTCTATTATACAATCACAGATAGAGCAACAATATTCAAGAGCTAGATGATGCTTGCCCAGTATTGGGCGACGTCAATAGCGTTGGGGGAGGCTGCAATCAAGTCTTTCATAGTGCACATTGAAGGACATAAAACACACTGACATAGATGTTGGATCGTCTGCTGCTCTCCGCAATCACAAAGTGATGAATCACTTGAGAAGCCCCACTTCCGCAAGTTTACTTTGGTTCTGCCGACTTCTGTACGGAGTCTGTTAAGGGCTTTCCATACTGTCCACTTCTCCTGGTGTCCACATGGAAGACTTTCCTTTGGCTCTATCCAGTTGGAAAGGTGGTGGATTCTTTCTTTCCACATTGTGACTCTAGCATTCTCTGCTTTCCCCTCAAGGTTGACTGATGTGCGGAGAAAACTTTTCCTAGATTTTAGCCTCTGTGTGGCTGGTTGGTATCCATAGAGAGGATGTGCTTCTGAAGAAGATGCCTGGAGCCTTTCTTTGTTAGCTGCTACCTCCCTACGAATCTCACCGGGAGCAATACCAGCTAAAAGTTGGACCTTCTCAATGGGTGTAGGTTTCAAACATCCAGTGATGATCCTGCAGCTTTCGTTTAAAGCTATGTCGACCTGCTTCGTATGAGCTGACCTGTACCAAACTGGGGAGGCATATTCTCCTGCAGAATAGCATAGAGCTAGAGCTGATGTTCTAATTGTTTGTGGTTGTGTTCCCCAACTTGTTCCTGATAACTTTCGTAGAATGTTGTTTCTGGCAGCTATCTTTTGTTTCAGGTTTTGGCAATGTTTCTTATATGTTAATGTGCGATCCAGCATAACTCCCAGGTACTTTGGCGTAAAGCAGTGTTCCAGTAAGTTCCCCTTCCATAGTACTTTGAGTTTCTGAGAGGCCTGCGCATGCCGCAGATGGAACGCACAGATTTGAGTCTTAGCTGGATTTGGTTTGAGTTGGTTTTTCTCATAATAGTTACCTAGCTCTTCTAATGCAGCAGTTAAAGAGATCTCTGCTTCATCAAAGGTATCAGTTTGAGTAGTAAGTGCAAGGTCATCGGCATAGATAAAGCTTTTAGTATTTTCTGGTAATGGCTGGTCATTAGTGTAGATGTTGAAAAGAACAGGAGCCAGTACACTGCCTTGAGGTAGTCCATTCCTTTGATTCCTCCATCTGCTTCGGCGTCCTTGGAATTCGACAAAAAAGCGACGATTTTCCAGGAGAGTAGCTATCATCTTGGTTACCTTGATGTCTGTAATCATTCTATAAAGTTTGTGTAATAATATCCTGTGATTTACTGCATCGTAGGCGGCTGAGAGGTCCACAAAAGCCACACCAGTAATCTTCTTCATTTCAAACCCGTCCTCGATATGCTGGGTTAGATGTAAAACCTGTGCTGTGCAACTCTTTCCTGGGCGGAAGCCACATTGCTGAGGGATTAGGACTTGGTCTACTACTCCCATTAAGCGATTGAGCAGCATTCTTTCCATTATTTTGTATAGGTGGCAGAGTAAGGAGATTGGTCTGAAATTTTTAGGGTTCGAAGGTTCCTTTCCAGGTTTCAAAAATGCGATCACCTTGGATTTTCTCCATATTTTTGGAATTTTTAGGGAAGTAAAGCAGTTGTTGAAGAATTTTAAAAGCCATGCCTGTGTGGTTGAACTGAAGTGTTTTATTTGTTCTATTGTGATATCATCTAATCCTGCCGCTTTTCCATTTTTGGCGCATTGAATCGCTTTCTGTAATTCCGTTATTTCAAATGGCCGGGATAGGTTACTGGACTTCATTACCTCGCTTTTTAGGATATTATGTTCCATCTTCCTTATTGGGTGATTTGTTTTCCCATTGATGGCAAGCTGATTTGCGATTTGGTTTGCCGTAACATTTGCATGGACTGGTCCCTTTGTTGGATCGTTGCTAAGTCGTTTGAGAAGCTTCCAAGCCTTTCGGCTATCCCTTGACATGTCAGTTTCCTCCATAAGTTTGATCCAAGCATCTTTCTTTGCCTCTGCAATTGAGGAAAGCAGTTTCCTTCCAGCTGAGATAGTGTCTTCACTTAGTGGATCTTCCTGAAACAGTGAAATATATGTGTTCATTTGGGCAGCTGTGTCTGAAGTTAGACCTTGTATATAGTTAACTCTGCATCCTCGTGGTATGGAAGCGCGGGAAGCTTTCTTCACAGCTTCAACAAACTGATCATAAAACTCTGGTGTTGGGTGGATATCTGATATTATTTTATCAAGGGTTGAGCTGAACTTCTCCCAGTCTGCTTTTTTGAAATTATATCTCCTTCGAAACGGAACCTTTATTGGTTGAATTGCAGAGAAAAGTTGACACATTACAGGCCGATGCTGGGTACTTGGAATAGGATTGCACATTGATTTCACACATTGCTGTGCCACGTGTTCACTCACAAATATCAGGTCTGGGTTGAAGCCTCGTCGCCATCTACTGCTGTTAAAGGATGGAGGTAGTTTAGGGTCATGAATAAGTTGTAATTGGTAATCATCAGCCCATTCTAATACAGCTTCTCCATTATTATCATCATCTGTATATCCCCATGCACTGTTATGGCTGTTGAAGTCTCCAACCACAAAGTTTGTCTTTTGCTTGAAGTAGTTATCTGGAATTTTAAAGGAGAAATCTACATTTGGTGGTTTGTAGATGCCCGAAACGGTGCAGTTACTGAGTTCCACAGTTATTATCTCGATTTGATTTTCATTGGTGGTTGCAACAGACAAAATTTGTAAATTTGGTTTGGCAAAAACAGCGCTGCCATACTGTCTGTGGGGAATCTCGGCCACAAGTCTCATTCCCGCTATTTTTGGTCGCCGTAGTTGCTCATCCCTGTGAGTTTCCTGAAGGCATAATATATCACATTTGTAAGTTTGACAAAGCTGGTGTAATATTCCTTCTTTAGATGGAGATAAACCTTCAATATTTACAGATATAATGGTTAGTGTTGGTCTTGATAAAGACCGTTCTGAATATAAGAATATGATAAAGTCCCGATACAACACTTAGAGAAAATACCGAAGTTCCAATACTTGGATTTCGAAGACTGTCAACTAGAAGTTCGACACACACAATACTCCTCCTATCACCCGTGTCACAGAGACGGCGGAGTGACAGATACTGTATTCGTAGGTCGGGTGGTCCTCCTTTTATACCCGCTCGCGTGGAAGTGTCTAGAACCCGGGTATTATCTACCCTTATATCTCCTAAAGTATTCGGTGGATTTCCCTGAAATCTTGACAGATTACGTCCATTGTAATGGTTTTTAAGATGGCAGTGTCGAAATAGCGATAAAGTAGCGCAAAATGTACTTTTGAGGGTAAGCTGGAACATTACCATATATGGTTGCGTATAGCTGGCTTACGGCGGCCACGTCACTCGCTGGATACGTCACTGCGTTCGGCGGGCTGCCTACCTTTCACCTCGCGCGAAGTTCAACAAACATACTTCGGACTTCTCTCGTAGCGGCGTTCCCGGTACAATACATACTTCATTACAGGCTGTTATGCCGTTTAGTGTTCAGTCTGCAAGGCACTACGATTTAACTAAACGACTCCACAGTACTCTCTTCGTAACCAGCTCGTTTAGCTCTACACCTCTTATGTTCAAACTATTAAAAACTTAGTAACCATTTTTGCATTCCTCTCCCTCTACTCCTTCTACCCTCCATGGCCGAGTCCATTTTTGTCTTAGGTAGCCTATCCTCCTCCATTCGTCTCACATGACTCCACCACCGATGTAGGGTTATGCTTGCAGTTTCACCCAACGAACTCATGTCTAATGTAGCCTTTATCTGCTCCTCCGAGTACCTTATTATAATAATTCTCATCCCTTTGTACCACCAATAATTCTCGCTACTTCCGTATGTGTTACTTCTAACTTATGAATAAGATATCTTGTGTCCGCTTGGCTTTCTCTCGCGTACAACACGATAGTTCCATACGTGAGGTGGATTCTTTTTTATAGAATACGGTTGATCGCAACTGCGAGCTCACTGCGTTAACTTCTGTGCACCTTAATTCAGTTTCATATACTATACTGCCATCTTCAGAGAATGCATATCCTGAATGATCTTTTGTTCCAGTTTTTCATTCCCTATCCGACATTCAATTCTTTACAATAAATAAATAAATAAATAAATAAATAAATAAATAAATAAATAAATAAATAAATAAATAAATAAATAAATAAATAAATAAATAAATAAATAAATAAATAAATAAATAAATCTTACTATATATAAAATGGATGTATGTATGTAAATGACACATCTCCTCCTAAACCACAGGAGCAATTTCAACCAAACTTGGTACACTTATGGCTTACTATCAGGAGACGAGCACTGTGGGGGTAAACCATCCGTAGCTCCCTTAGGAGTGGGGGTCAGGGGAGCAAGCTATAAAAATAATTGAAAAAAGTGTTGAATCCACAGTTTTCGGGGTCACTGAGATGAATAGTGACACTCCAGATATTTTAGAAGTCAAAGTTCAGCTCCCTTTTGAATAGGGGCGAAGGGGGGAATGATATATAAAATTAAACGAAAATAGTGTCGAATACAGTTTTCGGGGTCGCCGAGGTTGAATTGTACACTCCGGATTTTTAGTATCAGGAGACAAACCACGTGGGGGTAAGACAGCCCAGGAACCCTTACGGGGGCGGTGAGGGGGTTCATATATACAAATTAACGAAAATAGTGTCGAATTCATATTTGTCGGGGTCGCTGAGATGGATAGTGACACTCCGGATTTTTAAAAAGTCCAAGTTCAGCCCCGTTTGGGGTGGGAGCGAGGGAGGGACTGATATATAAAATTAAAAGAAAATAGTGTCGAATACATACTTTTCGGGCTCACTGAAATGAAAAGTGATACTCCGGAATTTTTTAAAGTCCAAGTTCGGCCCCCTTCTTGTGTGGAGGCGATGGGACAGTGATATATATAAACAATAGAAAACAGTATCGAATACATAGTTTTCGGGGTCGCTGAGATGAATATTGACACTCCGAATTTTTAGTATCAGGAGGCAAACCACGTGGGGGTAATACACCCCCAGGAACCCTTAGGGGCCCGGGGGGGGGCGAGGGGCTGAGATATAAAAATCATCGAAAGTTGCGTCAAATCCATACGTTTTGGGGTAGCTAAGATGAATAGTGACACTCCGGAATGTTTCAAAGTTCAGCCCTCTTCGTGGTTGGGGGGGGGGGCGGGCGATGAGAGAGTGATACATAAAAATAATCGAAAGTATTGTCGAATCCAGAGTTGTCGGGGTCGCTGAGATGATTAGTGAGTCCCCGGATATTTTATAAGTCCAAGTTCATCCCCATTTGTGGTGGGGCAAGGGGGATTGCGACATAAAAATAATCGAAAATAGTGTCGAATCCATAGTTATCGGTGTCGCTGAGATGAATATTAACACTCCCGATCTTTGAGAATCAAAGTTTAGCCCCCTTTAGGGTGGGGGAGGCGGGAGTGAGATGTAAAAGTAATCGAATATATTGCCGAATCCGTAGTTTTCCGGGTCGCTGAGATGAATTTTTGAAGTCCAACTTCATCCCCTTCGGCATAGGTGAGAAAATAAATTGTCAAAAATGACCGACATAGTGGACGTGTGTATGTTTCAGTATGACTTTCAAGTATGACTTACTACCTGGAAAACATACTTTGGGAGTAAGACGCCCCTAGAACCAATAGGGAAGCGGATGAAATATGTTCCATATTAATGAATGAAAGTCATCTCTTTATACTGTACTATATATATATTGTACCAGGAAAAATGTTAATCTTCGAGGTGCTTGACACAAATCTGATGAGCATGGACTGTATCTTAGGGTGTGGCTTAAAAACATTGGAGTTGGTACAGAGAGGGGTACAGTTCATCGATCATTGAAAACAAGTTAATATCACCTTGATACAGTAGAATTGAAGTGTCGTGGCCGGTTTGTAACTCCGGGTCCTGGGATGTCTCTGGATACGGCCTGGGTAGGAACCACGCCCGCCTGGATGTGAAGTTCTGGAATTTCTTGAAGTTCTGGAATTTCTCGAAGTTCTGGACGCACACGTTCCGGGGTTCGATTTTAAGACGTGATTCACGTGCAAGTCCCTGTACGGCAATCCATTTATTTGTAGCACTGTTAAATAGATACGACCTTTCAATGATTGCATCCACTCGTACAATGAAATGTGACAAGTGTTACTAAATCCTTGATTCAGACACTTCATTGAATCGAAAATGTTCCTAACAGTCACTTGAAATACAGGATGATTGAATTAAATATTTGACCATGTACTGGTGGAATTAATGTGTAAAATGTTAAGTTCGTGATATGAGCTTACTAACACAGGCACGGTAAACTAGAATGTTCTATAGGATTGCCGTTTATAGTCACCACAGTTCTTAATGCACAGTTTATGAAGGTTCGGAACACATTGGCACATTTGCAGTAAGCTTAGTAAATGAAATAGCACTCGGAAAATGTCTTATTCGGTCGATAAGCAAAGTAAATAATCATTAAAGGAAAATGGTACTTGGAAAAAGTCTAACTCCATAAATTGTGAGTTCACTTATAACGCTGGAAAGTTCTATGTTCCCTCGGAACATGGCATGTGTATTCTAAGTTGTCACAGTCTATTATGTTGACACGAGCCTAAGCACAAGTCCTGATGCAGTACTCGGAAAGTATTTCATATTTTCACAATCGAACGCAATGTTTAAAAATACCTTAAGTTCCACAGTTTGTCATAAGACATAAGTTCAATGTGGTACTTTGAAGAAAAATCATACCGTTCACACGATAGTTTACGTTGACACAGCTTGTCATAGAACACAAATCCAACTTACACACTCGGAGAATTTCTATGTTCCTGAAATTGATCCACGAAAGCACAAGTTCGAAATATAAGCTCAGTGTGGTACTTGCAGAAGTCACGACACTCACGAGAATTCTAAGTTCCTTCAATAGTCACCGGATAACAAAGTCCCAACGCGGCACTTGAAGACAATAACAAAGTTAGAATGTGGCACTTGAAGAAAATATCAAAGTCCCAATGCGGCACTTGAAGAAAATAACAAAGTTCCAACACTCGGATTTCAAAGACTTTTCCAACTATAGGTTCGGTCTGCACTCACAGCGCTCCTCCCGTCACCCGTGCTGCAGAGACGGTGGAGTGACAGACACTGAATTTGTAGTCCGGGTCGTCCTCCTTTTATACCGGATTGTGGGGAAGTATCTAGAACATGGGTATTATCGACCCGTATAACTCTTAAAGTATACGGTGGATTTCCCTGAAATGTTGACAGGTTGAGTCCATTATAATGGTCTTTACGATGGCAGTGTCAAAATAGCAATATTTTAACGCAAAATAGAATTTTGCAGGTAGGCTGGAACACGACCATAAATGGTCATGTAAAGCACTCTCGAGGCTAAGGCTCTATAAGATGGGTATGCTTAGTCGCCATTTTGGTTCATACATGCGCAATGCGCCATGTGATGACAATTTAGTTTCTCCTACAAGCGCTCGCTTCGTCACATTGAACGTATTGCTTTAATCACCGCGTGCAGGGGCGAATAGTGATATATTTGTGTAGATATTCATTACATAATGGTGGGTTGTTCTGCACCTGATTATAGTAATGTCTCTACTGCGGGGCACAGGTTGTTTAGATTCCTTTCTGGTCTGCATTATGCCTCCAATGCCTCTGCTATATCTTCTAGTTCAACAGCTTTCTTAAAACCTGCATCCAGCTCCCACTGACATTAGCCTACTACACCCCTTAATTCAGTCACATTGATCATTCAATATTCAGTTCTGCCCCCAAAGTCCGGCAACAGGAGTTCAACATCCAAACACCACACTTAAAGTATTTGCCAAAACTAACTTCACATGAGAGAAATAATTTGTTTAACGTTGGGTAGTACAACAAATCCATTATTGAAAACCAAGATCTGTGGTAGGCCTATATGCAGACAGGTTTTAAACTATGAGCTTCTGACTCAAGCTCTGAAACATCCGTATTTTTTTTAATTTGGGTGGTCTAAAGAAACCAAATTGTGAAATTATGAAATTAATTTATAACTGTGAGGTCTTCTATAACAACTATAAGCATTATATAATGCAAAATGATCTAAATCTTGTAACGGGGAAAATTTTGAATGATGAATATATCAGTACATGCTCTCCAACGTGCTGTAATTTAAAAGCAAAAATAAATAGACACTTCTTCAAAATTCGATCTTATGCTGTTGTGGACTTGAACAAGAATGTACGGAAAAGGAGAGAAAAATGTAAACAAAGAATGGAATGTTATTGTTTTGTAAATACCGTAATAAAAGGAGACAGTAAATTTATAAAATATTACTTAAATATCATATTTTTTTAATGTGCTGCCTAAGCAAGTTAACCAATGTTGCAACCCTTTGAAGTTTAATAAGGTGTTGAGAAATAATTCTAATTCTCCTCAAACTAGAGGAATATCTGTTAAAAATGTACTGTTAACTTTGCCATAGTCAAAAAATTTCAATATTCTCCACAGCTCCTTTGTCACTCCCCTGACAAGTCACTGGTAACTGATTATCAGTGCAATACTTCAGGTTGGAAGAGAAGATTCCGCTATAAAAGTAGTTAATCTGTTCCTATTTTCTTCCCGAATTCATAAAACTCAACAAAAATTAAGTTTATTTTTCAAATAGAAGTCTTTTTTAAAAATACTGGTAAATAAGAAAAGGGACTAAATTTTAGAAGAAAGAAAAAGAATCCCAGTTACTTGGGTGTGTTCGTCTTCGTACATCACATTTCAACGTTATTCAGCGAAGAATATTTTTCTTATTATTTCGACAACACTGAAAATAGCGCTGAATCAATTTCACGCAAGTATTAAATGCCGACTGAAATCATATGGTATCAAAATCTTCTATCACATTTATATATCTTCGACACTGACCGATTACCACGTCAAATTCTACGATTTAAGAATGACAGTAGCCTATATCAGTACCACGGTGTCCCTCATTTCATTTGACGGTACCGCGGCGCAAAGCTTACGAACAATCTATTCTACCCATCAATAATATAATAGTAATAAACCGATTTATTAGTAAGCTATTTTTTCTAATATTTCTCCAGTGACAGTACATGCCCGGTTTCTTTAATGAAAGGCAAACTATCAACGACCTTGCTTTTACAATCACCGTCTCGAGTAAAAATTACACAATAATGTACGAAATGTACTAATATTTATGTTGAGTAACCGTGTGAGTAATACTGAGAATGAGTATTTTTACAGTATGTTAGTTTAGCATTATTTTCTTGCGTGCAGAACAGTAAAAACAAAAAGAAAAAAAGAAAAGAGGGATATACTGTACAAGGCTGGGGCGGTCACCTGCCTTACCAACGTACTGCAGGAATGAATCATAATGGCGGGCGAGCATTCCTAGTCTTTAGAGAGCCCTACTCGAGGCGGCTACGTCACTCGCTGCGTACGTCATTGAGTTCGGCGGGCTGCATATCTTTCGCCTCGCGCGAAGTTCAATAAACATACTTCGAACTTCGCTTCCGTAGCGGCGTTCCCGGTACAATATATATATATATATATATATATATATGTATAAATTAAGGCATAAAAATGAAAACAGACGTGAATTAGTGCGACCATTCTAGGAATCTCAGAAACTTAAAACTTGGTACCAGACAAGCTGATGACTTCAGGATCCCTAGAAAAATCTATAATTCTCAAATTCTCTGAGAGGGACACGCTGGGAGTTTCAAATCTGCATATTTATCCAGAACGATAACTTATAGGTTTCATGGGCTTAAAAGTTTCCTGAAAGTTCTAATTATAACCCCCTCCCCTATTTCGAGTTAGAAAATTGAAATTTGGCAAAATTATAGCTTTTTTGTACGTTAAATTTGGCTGTATTTCTGGATTTACCTAAATTTTCCACTTTGTACACGTATAATTGATGGTTTGATTCACTTATAGGAAAGATGGGATCATCAAATTCTACACGAATATTGGCCCATCCAGCAGCCACATGTGAGCCAAATTCTACGTTTGAAGCTGTCGCATAAGTATGTGAAAAGTAATTCACTGTGTGAAAATCTTACACAAATTTCACCCTATTCAACGTTTCTAAAATAATCTTACCTTTAAATAGATGTGATACGAGGAAATATCATAGGGCCAGCCATTTAGATCGCTAAAAGAGGCCAGAGGCGTCTTACCGTACAATCCGCTTTTCGATATCGTGCGCCGTATAGCAGGAGTTATTCTGTAAATGAAGGTGAACATGCATACACTTCCGTATGTCGATCTACGTTTATTCACTGAAGTCTATTTGTAACAACCTAGAAGGTGGTGTGTCTGACATTGTCATTAATACTTTACAAATCAATAGTGACTGTCAGCTGGAGGGCGTCTGCTGTTGTAATCAGTATTCCCCACATCGACTTTAACTGGCAGTAGGAATGGGGTCCTCCTCCAACGCCTATGTGCCACTGTAATGAATAATTCACTTCTCGATTTGACTAACAGACGGCAAGGGAGCGTGCATTTGTTCAAAACTCTTTTAGCTGATTCTCTATATCATTGGGAATAGGTGCCCCCTTGCAAGGGTGCCCCCGATTACTAAAAAATACCCATCAAAATGTGACTGACGTTACGCGTAGTGAATTGCGGTATACAAGTGGACCTGTCGTTATCATCACAACTCCGCTACTCGCACTTTACATTGGAAACGTCTGCGGACCTTCCTATGCTGTTTCTCGGATAACGTCAAGAGACATACAATGTAAAAAATCTTACTCACTTCATGTACAGTAATTTACTTAGATATCCGTATACAATGTAGAATACCGTAGCGAAGCACGGGTACATTTGCTAGTAAATAAATAAATAAATAAATAAATAAATAAATAAATAAATAAATAAATAAATAAATAAATAAATAAGACTTTTGTCTTACATTGCTCAGAATTTGAAAAGAATGGTATTTTTGTATCGGTCATGCCCACAGTGAAAAGGAAATGCACTTTTTAGTTTTCGGTAATTTCTGTCTATCTGTCTGTCTGCATGTATGTACACGCATCACGAGAAAACGGCTGAAGAGAATTTAATAAAAATCAGCATGTAAAGTAGAGGGATGAGCCACTACAATCTAGGCAATAAATTATGTTATTCACGCTGAGTGAAATGGTAGTTTAGGGGAAGACCTAAAATTTAAATCTCAAATATTTATATTATTAGTGGTCCTATCGATAAATACTGCATAACTAAAGTTATATAGAATTAAATTTCCGATTATTTATGTCTTATACATTTTTACCGTATTGTATATGATAACATAGATATACGTGAATTTGTATTTTTGTTGCTAAGTCCATGTCAACGCCGAGCCACAAGAAAATGGGTTAACAGAATTTAATGAAAGTCGGTATATAGAGTGGGAAAATAAGTAACTACAGTCTAAGCCGTAAACAATTTTCTTCACCTTGTATAAAATGGTAGTTTAGGGGAAGGAGCGTAAAATTTAATTTTTAAATACGTAATTTGTTCTATCGAAAAGTACTACATAAGAAAAATTATATAGAATACAATTTCCGATCATTTATGTTTTATTCAGTTTTAGCGTACCAGCGATGATAAGAGTGGTATTTCAGAGTCGGAAGAAAACGAAATGTGAAGGACTACAATATCGAAAGAACATAACATTGTTTAACAATAACATTACATTGACCATTGTTGTGATGGTCTTGTCTCTTATGCTGCCGCTCAACTCCGATAAATGGGACTACTGCTGCATACCGAGTATAACAGCCTGACTGAATACTGGCGCTCAATATCTGGGGAATTATAAAACGTTCTTCTTTAGAATGCCATTCCTCTGGTTCATACATTTTCTAATACTGCTGGTACGTAACACACTGGTTCATCATAATATTCCAGCTATTCGATCCCTCCTCTGACGTGCTGTTTTGAATAAGCAGTGTGCACACATAGTAGTAGTAGTAGTAGTAGTAGTAGTAGTAGTAGTAGTAGTAGTAGTAGTAGTAGTATGACCTGGTCTAGAATTACAATTTAGGCCTGTTCGAAATTATAGCACTACAATTCACCAAATAACTCAAAATTCAACCATGAAAAGAGCAATTTCTTAAGAAGAGCTTCTTCCTTTTGACCTTTATTAAATTCTACCTTCATTTTATTCCAAAATAGCAGTGAAGAAGGGGTTTCTCCTCTGGCTTGGAGGAAGAATTTGCCTCCAAGTCAAACAGTTATTTCCGCCGCCAGTGTAGTGAATTGATATCTGATTCATCGGGTACTCCCAGGAAATAGCTGGGACTCTCCACTATTCGACGCCCCTCACCGGAAAAAGACGAAGTGTTCACGGATCATGGCCCCTTGCGGCTTGGTCATTTCAGATCTGGAATTTTGGACTGTTAGATCGGCAGCGTAGTACTGTCCATTAAAAGTGAGAAAATGTGTGGTTTCTAATTTGATTGAGTATTTCATATGAAAGCATTGCTTTTAATCGCGTCATTCCTACTGACGTCATTGTAATGACCTATATTCATTTCAGTTGGGAGAACCACTAAAACAGTCTTTCTGAGGATGTAAAAAGGCAGATGGAGAGTGAGTGTCTGCCATTACAATGAAAACTCCCCATCCTGATTGTAACTGATGGCAGGCAAGCGGGCCTACTATTACAATGAAAATTCCCTAACCTAGTCTCCATATGAGAAAAGACGTTTGGTGACTTCCCAGTCGCGTTTCTAGGGTAACATTAAGAGCTATGCAACGTGTACACTACGTAGCCTAGAATGCTGTATACACTGTAGAATTCCGAAGCGAAGCACGGGTACATCAGCTACTAAGTAAATAAATAAAGACACATAATTTGAAAGAAATACACTGCAGAGTATATATCAATGAAGAGAAATACTACCGGCTAGGAAATGTACAATATGTAAAAGACGACAATCAAAACAGAATTTTTAAAAAACAGAACAAGATAATAAAATTAGAGTTATTATCGACCTCAGTCATTATTACCTTAGACTCCGCACTTTTGCATACTTCTGAGTTATAATTTTGTGCTATGTACATACATAGTTACGAAACCTCGTTCTTACTTTCCCAAACAAACATGATACTTAAGATGTTGATAATATTCCGTATACTTATTTTCAACTCAAATATGGCCAATCTTTTACTTTTTATTTACTGCATAGGTAAATGATCTATTTTGGAGTCTCTCTCTTCCAACTTCGGTTGACCAAGCAAGGAGTGACGGCACTTGGCTCATCCTGGAAAGTTAGTGTATATTTCTGTATTTATAGTACCGGTACATCTATCCTCTATTATACAGGCTGTATCTGTGATGTTGCAAAATTAAAGTGATGAAGGAGGACTGAAAATGGATCAGTTTGAGATAAGGAACCATATTCTGGAGATGATCGAGTCAAAAGTTAAGCCAAAATCTACCCATTTAAGTGCGTTTACCTGCACACGTTTCACAGACTGCTCCATGAGAACAAATGTTCGAAATGGCATCCCCCTGCGTCAAAGCAGGCAAGGCATCGTTCTGTCGTACCCGTTCGAATATCCCTTGTGCCGTTTGAGCAGCGTCGCAGGCAGCGATAATTCTTGTCAAGAGATTCTTTTTAGTCTCCACAGGTGTCTCTTACACAAGGCTTTTCACATGGCCCTACAATAAAAAATAAAGTAGGGTGAGATCAAGTGAACGAGTGGGCCACGAAACAGGACCTTCTCTTCCTATCTACTATGCAGGGAATGTCTGATCTAGGTGTTCATGAACCCACAGTCCAAAGTGGGGTGGGGCTCGTTGACGAATGTGTTCCGGGAACGTGGGTAGTACATCTCTGAGCATCACTGTGTACACTGCTGCATTTAGGCGGGGAGGAAGAAGAAACGGGCCTGCTACGTAATCATTGACTATGCCTGCACACGTTGACTGAAAGTTTGTGGTGATGGCTCTTCACAGTTGTAGCGTGGGGATTCTCATCGGCCCAAATATGACTATTTTGACTATTTAGCATTTAGCCTCTGGGGAAACGGGCTTCATCTGTGAAAAGCACATACGCAGGAAGGGAAAATCGACTACAAGGCACTGCAAGACCCATTGGCTGAATACGACTCGAGGTGAGAAGTCAGCAGGACACACAGCCTGCAGTTTCTCTGGACGGTAGGAGTGTAGCTGCATTTCGCGTAATATTCGCCACACAGTCATATGCGAAACATTCATTTCATGTGCAACTGCTAGAGTGCTGATTGCAACCGCCTCATCCACGCGAGCAAGCACTGCATCTTCTAAGTCAAGAGTCCGTGTAATTCGTCGTCCTCCTCGGTCATTGTACAGTGGTATCAATTGCCCTGATTCACTTAATCGTTGGAACAGTCGTGGAAACACGGTGTGAACCGGATGTCTCCTACGTGGATATTTGGTCCTATACAACCGTTCATTTTCTCTGTTGGTTCCATTTGCTTGCCCATACACGAACACCATATCTGCAAGTTCCGTAACCGGGTGTAACTTCATTTGGATAGGGCTAATCAACGTACTACTTCAACCCGTAAACACAAAATGAAGCCTACAGTACAGACATCGCACACCGATCACGGCAGTATACAGTACGCCATCTGCATTGGAGTCGTTGAGTTATTATCCTAGCCTCTTCTGCTCGTCGGGATTGTCTCCCGTATTGTACTCTTAGCACATGTAGTGTACGGTACAGTCAGAGGTATCAGGCCAATTTTTGCTTTAACTTTTGACTGCCGGCCGCAGTCTACTAATCCCAAGTTAAGGGGTTCAAACCCGATTGAGGTCCGTGACTTTTAAAGGTGTTCAAAGGTGAAAATCCCATGTCGTTGGCTTCCGGTACGTTAAAGAACTACTGCGGGAAGAAATTCTGACACCCCGGCGTCTGTTAACAACGGACGGACGTTAAACAATTTGAATTATTAACAACTTTTGATTCGAACGTTTCCGGACTACGGTTCCTTGTCTCAAATTGATCCATTTAGCCGCCCTCCATCATCCCTGAAGGATTGTAATATAATCACGGATACACCCTGTATTTAAACATGTGCATTATTGCTGATTCAGGTTGTTACTTTCCAAGTAAATTGAAAATGAAAACTTATAACCCGTTTGCCAGTCAGTGACCGGGTCAGGGATGGAATGCGGCGAGGATAGGAATTGTGCCGGCTGCCGAAGCCTGTCGCACTCCTCTGCGGCAATGATTAATGACTGACAGATGAAATGAAATGATAGTGGAGAGTGTTACTGGAATGAAAAAAGGCAGGAAAAACCGGAGTACCCGGAGGAAAACCTGTCCCGCCTTCGCTTTGTCCAGCACAAATCTCACATGGAATGACCGGGATTTGAACCACGGAACCCAGCTGTGAGAGGCCGATGCGCTGCCGTCTGAGTCACGGAGGCTTATTTCCCAAGTATACTATTATTACAAAACAGATAATCATGAATAACAGACTATAACAAGTAAAGCGTAACAACAAGAATAAAGAAAGCCACTCTTTGCGAAGAACTAAGATAATTCCTTCCTATGTACATGGTTATTACATATTTATAATCGTATGCAATTTAGCAGGTAGTAACGTAGAAAGAACAATTCGACTATGTCGTACCAACATCTAACAGCCAACAGCAACCTAGCAAGGATCTTTTATTTGGTTTCACCAAATCTGTTGTGTTCTTTCTTATGAATATCCGACTACAGTTCAACTTCGTTATAGCGATATGGGTTTTAGCGTTACCTCGTCTATAGCGTCAAGTATTCTGTGGAATAACCATATTCCCATTAAGAAAAGTGTGTTTCATTCTTACTAATTACGACAAAAATATATGCATATAGCTCGCATATAACGTTTTAAACCCCAGTCTGGATTAGAATTTTCGTCATGCTGGGAATTTCTCAACTGTAGTGATAAATACCGCCGTAGCTGAAAATGTCGTCCATGACAATGATGATAATTTACCGTTAACTGGATTGTTTCGAAAGAAATACTGCGATCTTGTGAATCAATGTGACCATGAAATGTATTCAGAAATATGATGATGTTGTAAGTGAAGTGACCAGGAAGGGGAAAAATGTCGTAGAAGAAAAAAAGTGTTGTGAACATGTTCGCGACGTTAGGGCAAGGTACTGTGAAATAGTGATGCAAATTATGAACATAGAATATAAAAAATGTCAAAAATGTCAAAACATATCAGATGTAAGGCTTTTCAAGCGTTTTGGTCTATTAACCAGCGTTTCGTCTTCGGTCTGACTCTAGACTCTGGAATTTTCTATTCGGAATTGCTAGACGGGCAATAATTCCATTGTGGAGATTTATCTCCCGTATGCAGTTAACAGACTGTGCCTCTTATATGGGCTTCTGATAAGTTCGCCTGCATACACCCCAGCGTCAGTAGGTAGGGTCTGACACATCCCACTCTGATGAGTCTAGTGTCAGACCTAAGACGAAACGCTGGTTAATAGAGCAAAACGCCTGAAGAGCCTTAAATCTGATATGTTTTTGACATTTTTGACATGCTCTATTGTTAAAAAATATCTAACTCCCTCCATGGGAGTTTAGAATTTTCTATAGAATGTAATTTAGAAAGTGTGTATTGGATAAGAACGAGAAGACAGCCAAAAATTACTGATTATTATTCCTGCTGTAAATGAAGTTTGACAAGTTCTGTGTATACGGTACTGTGATTATAATTAAACTGTACAAACTAAAACATTTTAAAATTTAATACTGTATTTAATATTATGCTGTACGTATTTCAGTTTTGCACTTTAATGTCAGGCATAAAAGTAAATATGTACAACGTGTAAAAAAAAAAAAAGCTTAATTAAGTTTTGTTCTGCATAATTTTATATCTCACTCGACTGAAGTTTTAATTACTGTGTTGATGGAGAGAATATATCTCATGGGGACTGCTGCAATAAGTACCTAGGTAATCACATTAACGAGGTTGTGAATAAGGGTTACAGATCTCTTAATATGGTTATAAGAGTATTTAGGGTTGTAGTAAGAATGTAAAGGAGAAGACATATAAGTTTCTGGTAAGACCCCAATTACAGTGTCATTCTAATTTATGGGGCCTTCACCAGGACTACCTGATTCGCGCACTGGTAAAGATCCATTGGAAAGAAGCACGACTTGTTTTGGGCGATTTTAGACAAACGAGTAGTGTTACAAAAATTTTTCAATTTTTGGGCTGGGAAGATTTTGGATTAAGGAAACTAGCTCCTTGACTAAGTGGTGTGTTCCGGACTGTCAGTGGAGAGATGGCGTGGAATTATATTAGTATACGAATAAGCTTGAGGGGAATTTTTAAAAGTAGAAACTATCACAATATGAAGATAAAGGTATTCGTTCATAGGAAGAGAAGTCATGGGTTGGAATAAATTACCAGGGAGATGTTAGATTAATTTCCAATTTGTTGTAAATTATTTCAGAAGAGACTAGGATTGATACGAAACCTACCACTTGGCGACAGCTCTAAATCGAAATCGGTGGTAAATGATGACGAAAGAACCATAGGTCAACAACACTTATAACGACATAATTTATCGGGTCCCTTGGGTGTCGTTATAACCAAATTGTACTACATGAGATAGGCGATATGAAAAGTCCGTTGCTACCAGGGAAATTAGCCTCAAATAATAAGAGAATTCCACTGAGGTAAGTTGGAGGAGTGATTATCCGAGTTGTAAAGGCGTGTTCGGTTCACTCGGAAGGATGGGGCAGGATTCCCTTATAAGGAAGTCGAGAATTTAGAAACTAGACAATTTCTAGAGGGGCACACGAGTCTTGGTTTCCTTCAGCCATACTAGAAATGAGTATCAATTTAATTTCTGGAGACAAAGGTGACACTATCCCACTTTAAAATAGAGGTCAAACCCTCCGTTTAATAAATTTCGACGCGCTTTAACATATGCAGTGCATTAGTGGTCACTCAGAAGCGTCTCTTGTAATAGGATTGAAGTCACTACATTTTCACCTCCGAAAAATCAAGCTAAAAGATTTTTACATCGTATCAATATGGGACTTGCGAGAATTGCTAAGGCACAAGCAAATATTGCTCACATGTGTTGGTTCATGCAGGGGATTCAAACTCGTGTAACTTGGATCTCCGAACCGCTACGTATTCGACTACACCACAAGGTCTGTTGACACGAACGACATTTCAGTGGTGCGCGTACATCGCTGCATTTTAGGTTTCTTGAAAACTATTTCGATCCGTCTACCACAAGGATTCTTTTTGTTTCTTAATTCGTACTAATATTTGAAGCCTCCGTATATACTATACTCACACTTGTTTGCGGAGCTAAGACAAATTTCCAGAGAGACCTGGACGGAGTGGTGACTTCATCGGGCGGTATTGCATCTATGCGTGTCGCTGCCTCGCGCTCGACTTTATTACCTTATAATCGTTTTCTGCTGAAACAATTAAGATCCTCTTCTTTCTAGTGATGTCCGATTCATTCATTTTCCCTCGTTTACTTTTCCAAGCCGAGCGAGTTGGCCGTGCGGTTAGAGGCGCGCAGCTGTGAGCTTGCATTCGGGTGATAGTGGTTTCGAATTCACCGTCGGCAGCCATGACGATGGTTTTCCGTGGGATCCCATTTTCACACCAGGCAACTGCCGGTGATGAACCTTAATTAAGGCCACGGCCTCTTCCTTCCCACTCCTAGCCATAAGAGCTATCTGTGTCGGTGCGACGTAAAGCCAATTGTCACTTTTGTATGTATAGGTCGACATTTCACTCGAGTGTTACAATTTTCTTTACTCATCATCAAACCAGCTATAATGTTCCAGAAGTCGACGGAAAAAAATATCCAAACACCAAGAAGGGTTGTTCTAGATTAACGAACGTTGGTAGGCGTGTATGTACATCTGAAAGATGACGTTGATTCAAATTTAACGCAAATCGCATTAGCATAGTGCTGGTAGCGGCCCCATGATATGCATATCAGGTTTGCTTTAGATACGGGCTGTACTGTGCGAGAGCGTTAGTTACCTCTGAAATTGGACGAAGTGACTGTGAGTGGGTCAGGAATGCCTTTATGATGAAGAGGCCAGCTCATTGCGGTTGAACGGGCCGGATAATAGGGCTACGTGAAGGTGAATTTTCCTTCCGCGCTATTTCAGAACGACTTGGCAGGAATGTTTCCACTGTGCTGGCAGCAGTGCTCACGAGAAGGTATTCCCGCAGGAAGACCGGGCTCCGGACGTCCCCGTGGCACCACCGAGAGGGAGGACCGCTGCATTCGGCGTATGGCTGTGGCATAGCGGACTGCATCTACAGTAGCAATTCGAGCGGCATTTGGTACCACAGTGACACAACGAACTGTTCGAAATCGGTTACTTGAAGGTGTCAAGCGAGATCTCATCGGAGGTTGGAGTGGAGGTCCGTTGTGTTTTGTGATGAAAGCCGGTTCTGCCTTGGTGCCAGTTATGGCCGTGTCTTGGTTAGAAGAAGGACAGATGAGCGCCTGCATTCCACCTGTTTGCGTCGTCGACACACCGGACCTACACCGCGAGTTCTGGTCTGGGGAACAATTTCCTGTGACAGCAGGAGCACTCTCGTGGTTATCCCACGCACGCTGACTGCAGATATGTACATCCGTCTAGTAATTCGACCTGTTGTGCTGCCATTAATGGACAGTATTCCCGGGGGTGTTTCTAACAAGATAATGCACGTCCCCATGCCGCTGTTGTAACCCAACGTGCTCTACAGAGTGTCGACGTGTTGCCTTGGCCTGCTCGATACCCCGATCTGTACCCAATAGCACGTATGGGATATCATTGAACGACATCCACTGCCGGCATTAACTGTCCCTGTATTGACCGATCAAGTGCAACAGGCATGGAACTACCGAGCTCGATAGCTGCAGTCGCTTAAGTGCGGCCAGTATCCAGTATTCGGGAGATAGTAGGTTCGAACCCCACTGTCGGCAGCCCTGAAGGTGGTTTTCCGTGGTTTCCCATTTTCACACCAGGCGAATGCTGGGGCTGTACCTTAATTAAGGCCACGGTCGCTTCCTTTCCACTCCTAGCCCTTTCCTGTCCCATCGTCGCCATAAGACCTATCTGTGTCGGTGCGACGTAAAGCAACTAGCAAAAAAAAAAAAAACAACAAAAAAACAAAAAAAAAAAAGGCACGGAACTCCATCCCTCAAGCTGACATTCGGCACCTGTACGACACAATGCATGCACGTTTACAAGCCTGCCGATGGCTTTCCTCGCGCGGATATTAACCTGTAGTCTTGTACCTTTAATCAATTAAACATGTTACTTCGACAAATATATTAGGAAAATTTCCGTATTCTACATTACTTATTTCATGGTGCTTGGATATTTCTTCCGCTGGTGTATTTAGAAATTTATTTCAACACGACCTGTCCTTGCGTTTGCGACTTACGGAGGTTTAAAATTGTTTGAATGTTACGTTCTGTGCTCGATCTTTCACGCTGCGGCGCTGAGTAAAGTGAGGAAAGGATGAGGCCAGTAACTGTACCTGACTAATTCTTCCATACTTTTACTAGTGGTTTAACATCTTACTAACAATGATAGGTGTGTGTTGACTGTAGGATGGAAAGGAATATGATTGGAGAGAATCCCTTCATGGCCTTAATTAAGGTTGCCTGCAGCACGGGCATTTGCCTGGTATGGAAATGCGAAGCCGATGAATGCCGATTACCCGAATGTCAGTCATCCGAAACGTTGAGAGGAGGCTTTTCAGCCTTAACAAGTAAAATAAGCCAAATAAATAAATAAATAAATAAATAAATAAATAAATAAATAAATAAATAAATAAATAAATAAATAAATAAATAAATAAATAAATAAATAAATAAATAAATAAATAAATAAATAAATAAATAAATAAATAAATAAATAAATAAATAAATAAATAAATAAATAAATAAATAAATAAATAAATAAATAAATAAATAAATAAATAAATAAATAAATAAATAAATAAATAAATAAATAAATAAATAAATAAATAAATAAATAAATAAATAAATAAATAAATAAATAAATAAATAAATAAATAAATAAATAAATAAATAAATAAATAAATAAATAAATAAATAAATAAATAAATAAATAAATAAATAAATAAATAAATAAATAAATAAATAAATAAATAAATAAATAAATAAATAAATAAATAAATAAATAAATAAATAAATAAATAAATAAATAAATAAATAAATAAATAAATAAATAAATAAATAAATAAATAAATAAATAAATAAATAAATAAATAAATAAATAAATAAATAAATAAATAAATAAATAAATAAATAAATAAATATTTGATCCTTCATTTTTTTCATTTAGCAACCCAGCGGATTGGCTACGTGGTTTTGGTCATTTAGCATTGAGCTTGGATTCGGGTTCGGAATCCCTAAAGATGATTTTCCGTTTTCACATCTGACAAATTAATGAATTAGGTCACGGGCGCTTCATTCCCAGTCATAGCTCTGTCCTGCCCCATCGTCACCATAAAACCTGTCTAAGTTAGCGCGACATAAAACCGATAGCATAACTACCTCCATAAAATTAGTACTTTATTTTCCTAAATATGTAGAGGCCTTCAGCTTGCTCTCATCCTACGGTAGGTAGAGAACGGTACCAATTTTAGCGTCTTTTTAAGGATAAAAGAGTTCCTTTTGGTGTCACTCTTACTTCACATTCTTCCTTGTTGTCTCATGCAGATAGTTGGCCTTGCTCTTATAGCGATCATCAGCCAGTCTTATAGAAAACGGCTCGAACATTCACTAGTTGAAAGATTCGTGCAGTGTAGTTACGTTTATTTGTAAATAAGAAAGCTAGGAGAAAATATACTACCGTCTCCCCTGATAGTCACCATTTACGTAATGAGGATCCGCTAGCTCGCCAATGTATACACATTCCGCAGGCCTATTTTAATAATGGATTGTGTCATTTTTTGCGACATCAAACTTGTAGAATCACTTTCAGCCAACAGAACAGAACGAGGAGAATAGTTGCCAACTGTTCGATCTCTATACTTGGTCGCCTGCCACAGAATAGAGGAAGCCATATCAATAGATATGAATGCTATCAACCTGCAACTATTGTAGCAACCCGTACCATATCAACGCTACCAAATGGTTTACAATATAACTATAGTAGCAACCTGTGACTCATAGCTCCGAAAAACTGTCCATTTTTGTGTAGTTTTCCCCTTTAGGGGTTGCATTTTTCAAAAACTTTTCTTAGCCGTTATTTAAAACCTAAGCGGAATCATTATACCAAATCTCATTCTTCACATTTCAGTTTCTGAGATTCCGTGATGGGTGAGTTAGTGAGTGAGTGGTATGATTTTCTGCATTCAATATTTTATCCGACTTTGTTTTAATTATTTTCAAAATATAAATCACCTCCGATGCAGATATAAACCATGCGGCTACCGACAACACATATTATATGTATAGGTTCAGTTGTTTTTGAGAAACGTATACCTGCGAGGAACTTATAAAATACCACGCGTTTATTTATTTATTTATTTGTTATATTTATTTTGAGTGACTGTACACATGAATGTAGTGCAAGGATGAATGCACTCTTAAGCAGTTGTCACATAACAGCAAGAACTGGTGACATAATGCAAATACTTCCCGCTCGACATGACGATGGTGATAGTAGAGGGAACTACTACGCCCCGCAAGGCAGACTATAAACATTCCCAGGGAAGAAAAGAAAGAAAGAAAGAAAGAAAGAAAGAAAGAAAGAAAGAAAGAAAGAAAGAAAGAACGTGGATAATATTCCTTACAACGTTTTACAGCCTATGTTTAATGGTTCTTTCAATTTTGCATTATTTACCGGGCGAGTTGGCCGTGCGCGTTGAGGCGTGCGGCTGTGAGCTTGCATCCGGGAGATAGTAGGTTCGAATCCCACTATCGGCAGCCCTGAAAATGGTTTTCCGTGGTTTCCCATTTTCACACCAGGCAAATGCTGGGGCTGTACCTTAATTAAGGCCACGGCCGCTTCCTTCCAACTCCTAGGCCTTTCCTATCCCATCGTCGCCATAAGACCTATCTGTGTCGGCGCGACGTAAAGCCCCTAGCAAAAAAAAAAAATTGCATTAATTATTTTTCACTTGGAGAAAAATACTTCTATCTTAGAAGGCATTTAAAATATAATAACCAGCAACAATTAACTGAACAAGAAGACTGGCATCTCTTAAAAGCATCCTTTTTCGCGATTTGATCCTTTTGAAAAAGAACTCCTCTTTGCAAATATAAGTAGACTCAAGCATAGCCTCGGATATCATAATACACATTTATTTATGCACACAGGGTGATCGAAACTGACATAACAAACTCACCAAGGTGTCGAAGCTTGAGTTGAAATAAGCATGATTAAGATAGGAATGGATGTTCTACCACCATATTTGTCACCTCGGTTAAATGAGGCACTTGAATGTTTCAGTGTTTAAGTCATATGAAACATAAATATACCGAGTGAGTTGGTCGTGCGATTAGGGTCGCGCAGGTGTGAGCTTGCATTCGGGAGACAGTGAGTTCAAATCCCACCGTCGGCAGCCGTGATTCCCCTTTTTCACACCAGGCAAATGCTGGTGGTTGTACCTTAAGGCCACAGCCGTTACCTTCCCCATCAGAGCCCTTTCCCATCTCTCTGTCGTCGATGTGTTAGTGCGACGTTATGCAAGTAGCAAACAAACAAACAAAACCACACAACATAAGTATTTACATGTATATTCGCCTGCACAGCCTGACAACTCAAGAACTCTGCATAAATACATATGGTTAGCCAGAAAGAAGTAATAATAATAATAATAATAATAATAATAATAATAATAATAATAATTATTATTATTATTACACGAGGAGCATTTTGGGAATTTTGCCACTAAAATGTTACGTCCAAGACTGACGTGGGGCATACAGGAATGTTTGGAAATCCTACATTGTACCTGTATGGAATGAAAGGGGGAATGTGAATACTTATAGGCTTGTGTACCACAGGACAACAAACGACGGGACTGACACTTCTTTTGTCATTATGATTGGCAGGTGTTTGTCAATATACTGAATATCAAATTTCAAACGAATTCTTTAATTAGTAGTGGTATTGTTTCGTACTATTATAAAGCCGGGAAGCAGTGTATCGTGCGGAATTTTAATTCGGAATTCGTTACCAGTATTGAAATACTATTGGATGGATACACCAAGCTCCAGCTACCCATCTATGTACAGTATATCGCTTCAACAGAAGGGACCACATCAACCCTCAACGCTGCTAATTATAGCGTTACTCTTGATCATATAATAATAATAATAATGGTGAATTTGAAAAGGTATATTTTGTATCCCGGTCTAGAAAGCCAAGAATAACGGCCGAGAAGATTCGTCGTGCTGACCACACGGCACCTCGTAATCTGCAGGCCTTCGGGCTGAGCAGCGGTCGCTTGGTAGGCCAAGGCCCTTCAAGGGCTGTAGTGCCATGGGGTTTGGTTTGGTTTTGGTATATTTTGTATCAGTCAGGATGGGTGGCTTAGATGGTAGTTCAAGTTGGCGGGTTCGATTCTGGCTCAGTCCAGTGGTATTTGAAGGTGCTCGAATATGTCAGCCTCGTGTCGGTACATATTGGCACGTTAAAGAACGTCTACGGGACAAACATTCCGGCACATCGGCGTCTTTGAAAACCGTATAGTTAGTGGGACGTAAAATTAATAACATCATTACGAAGGCTGGACCTTTAATACTGGCAACACTGCTGTAGAGACGCCATGCAACGGAACCTAATGATGTCGCTGATAGCACACGTTAGTTCCATACCTACCTTACCTCAGAGCACATGGACTCTCTCTTCCCACATCACGTGCATGCGAACTGGCGAGGGGAACAGAGCCTCGTGTTAGCTGGCGGTAGATAGTGTTGTCACTATGTTTTCGAAATAGGAACAACGGAGTTGGATGAAGATTGAATGTGCCAGAGGTCGTACAGCACGACAGTGTCATCAAGGTCTTCAAGAGGCTTTCGGGGAATCTGCATTGCCTTACAGAACAGTGGCACATTGGGTAAAAGCCTTCAACGAGGGACGGCGAAATGTGGCACGCATGCTTCGGCCAGGTTGTCCTAGTGTCAGTGAAGAAGTGCTTGCTCTTGCCGCGTTACTGGACACTGATCGACGCCATAAGATTCGTGTGACACCGGATGAGCGCATTTAACTGGGCATGCGAAAAATTGCATCACGATGGGTTGCGCGTGATTTGACGGAAATGCAGTAATGGTTACGATACGACGCTTCTCGTAACCAATTGGAGCGCTATGAGCTATCTTACACCGTATCATTACGCTGGATGAGACACGGGCTAAATCGTACGAGCGATAACTGAAACGTTCGAATGGCGTCATTACGGGTCACCACGAAAATCGAAAGTTCGTCAGATCGCCAGCACTGTGATGGTGTTATCCTAACGCATTACGTTCCTCCATAGCAGACCGTCAGGAAACACTATTACTGTTCATTTTTCGTACACAACCTGCGACCCCACGAACCTACGCTGGCTTAGCAGGGGGAGAGATGATACTTCCACGTGGCGCGTCCCACGTGGCGAATAGGGAATTCACCAACTTCAAAAAAAAGGTACTGGAAGATTTCCCTTATAGAAATACAAAAGCAATGCACTTTAGAGCCACCTTGTCTGAATATTGCTCCAGTGCTTGGGAGTGCGTCTTAGCCTAAGGGAGGCTGGGGAGACACCTGCGTGATTAAGATCCAGCGGAACAAGGTAATGGCAGAATTTATCTAGACATGTGGGAGCCCCTGGGGGTAGTTTGAGAGGCAGGTTTCAAACTCTTTTCTTTTAATATAATTTTGTAAACTGGTGGTTTCAGTGTAGAATTTTCGGCGAAGTCATAAGACTCTGGTTCTATTCCTTAGGAAATATGTAATTTAAGGGAACAAAGAGTGATGACCCTCTATTGTTTCCCATTCAAGCTTGCATTGGGCGACTAAAGATTTTGAAACATCCAAATTTCTTAACTGTTTCTCCTTTAGTCATTCATTAGAGTATAGGATTAGCCTCTATCTTTGGGCCATAAGCCCGCTTAAGGTTTTAATAATTTCTGTAAGGAGTGCTGGTATTTCGCCTCCTTGCTTTTTGTTTATGGCCGGTTATGTGCAACCTTTTCCTTTTTTTCATTAAGGCCATGTAGTATGGGGAATTATGCCCCCTGTTTATTCGATAACTGTTTAGGCGTCTAGGTTCCCTTTAGGAGCAGGGCTTAATGTATTTTAATTGTAGAGTAATTGATGAACACTCGAAAGTGAGGTCACCCGATGAGTTTCCTTGTGTAATTTCTGTTTGTCAAAGGAGACTGATTGCCTCTGTGAGGCTAGATTGTGGTATTTCGGAGTTCAGACTTCTGAGTAATGTACCTTTTTGGAGAAATTTGTGCTCTTGTAAAATATTGTACCTAACAAGAACAATAATATTCTTTTCTATGTAAATTAACTGCCTGGTAATTATCACAAGTTCTTGTACCTGATTTTCGGACTTCTAAGGGACAGGGAAGGGCTAGGAGTGGGAAGGAAGCGGCCTTGGCCGTAATTAAGGTACAGCCCCAACATTTGCCCCGTGTGAAAATGGGAAACCACGGACAACTATCTTCAGGGCTGTCGACAGTTGGGCTCTCGAACCCGCTATCTCCCGAATACTGGATACTGGCCGAACTTCGACTGCAGCTATCGATTTCGGTATGGCTAGTTGCTTTATGTCGCACCGACACAGATAGGTCTTATGGCGACGATGGGACAGGGAAGGAAGCGGCCGTGGCCTTAATTAAGGTACAGCCCCAGCATTTGCCTGGTGTGAAAATGGGAAACCACGGAAATCCATTTTCAGGGCTGCCCACAGTGGGGTTCGAACCTACTATCCCCCGAATACTGGATATTGGCCGCACTTAAGCGACTGCAGCTATCGAGCTCGGTCGATCTCGGTATCTTAGATCTCAATCCTATAAGCAGTTACCTCTTGCGGAAGAATTGAAACATCTGACTGCTTTGCTACCGACTGAAATATGTACGAATACAACCGAGTGCCTTTCGGTTTCCCCAGGGGCGCGGCGGTTCTTACTAGATTGATAGTTAGGATCTTCTCTGATATTATATTTGAATATCCTCGCCATTATTTAGATGATGTTATTTTCTCAGAGACTTTCGAAGAACATCTAGCTCATCTAGAGGAAGCATTAAAATGCCTTCGTAACGCAGGTTTGACGGTTAAGGTGTGAATATCTTTTGCTAAACCATCAATGTCTTTCTTAGGGTATATTATTTCCCCTGATGGAGTTTCAGTAATCATTCTAGAACTCAAGCTATCCATAATTTCGGGCCTCCCAAAGATGTTGAAGGTGTTGCTGATTCATCGGCATGGTTAACTTCTTCAGAAATATTATCCCAAATTTCGCTAACCGAGCGGCACGCCTGCATGTTCTTCGCTTGAAAGGTGTCAAATTAGAATGTAGTACTTCTCAACAACCAGCTTTCGAGGATCTCAAATTAGATCTCAAATTAGCCCTCTGCAATGCCCCTGTCTTGGCTATGCCGGATTTTTCTAGAAAATTAATTGTACAGATTGACGCGTCTTCATAGGCTGTCATTGCGATTCTTGTACAGGAATCTGAACTCGAAAGGCGACCCATCACCTATTCGTCTCGTACCTTGTCACCTCAAGAGGCCTACTATTCCATATATGAACTACAGCCTAGAATCAAAATTCCCTGGTATAAATTACAGCCTGCAGAGTCTGGTTTTTAAAACGTTGGTGCTGGGCAGAGTAATGTGTGGGATGGAACTATGGGGTTTGGAGGACAAAAAAGACGTGTTGAAACAGATTATATCCAGACTTAGCAAAATAATAATGCAATTACCACAATGCACGGCTAATGCCGGTGCATTACTGTATCGAAGCTGACTCTGTTAAAAGGGTATTAAAATATTGGATGAGACTTAAAATAGGAGAAGGGGGTGTTGTTTTGCAAGCAGCGTATCTCCAGCAGTCGAAGCATATGTATAAGGGGTGTTGGCTTATGAAAGTTAAAGCGTATTTGGATAGGATCGGTATGGGGTATATTTATAAGACAGTGTGGTACGGAAAGGAGAACAGTAGACTGAGAGAGAGAGGGGAGAGTTAAAGACATTCAAAGGCAGCGACTGATAGAGGAAGGTAGGGAGAAGTGTTCCCTTAGCCTGTACAATGAAGTCACCAATGTAGCAAGATTAAGCATTACCAATGTAAACAGAGCAGAGAGAAGATGTATGTTATAGTGTTTAATGGGGTATAAGAATAAGGGATGGAGCAGAAGGGCAGATAAGTCACGGTCTTTATTATGCGAGAAAGTGTCCAGTGACCTGCACTTGGTGAAAGAATGTGTTGCTTTAGAAAAGTGAGAAATAAATTATTGAATCCAGAGGAACGAGCCCTACTTAAGCAGGTGTATAAACGGAAAATTACTAAATGGGTAGTGAATGAATAGACTGGGACCGGCAATTTAAATAAATATTTATGTGCTGCTAAAAAATATGTGTGGGCTAAAATAGAAGAAGGAACTGGCCAAATATCCTAAAGAAAGAAAATGTTAAAAGAAGACTTTGTGAGTGGGATTTAAATGCTGCTCTTAAACAATGAGTGAGGGCCTAGGAGACTTCGAGTTGGAAGTAGTAAGTGTATAACTCAGGAGACTAAAGAAGTTATGTGTGTGCAGCGAAATGGAACAATAGAGGATGTCTAAGAGCAAGCAGGCAGGTCCAACCATATTGTGACCTTTCACGCATCTCTAAATTCTGGGTTCTTGTTGAAAAAGTTATGCCTCGGCTGGTGTCATGCGGAGATGCAAAAGATTCCACTCTAGGGACTTGAAAGTTCATCGAGTTGGGTCACAGAATTGTATCGTTAGCTCTACGTTGATTTGACTGATATATGAGGGCATTTATTAATTAATATCTCAACTTAAATAATCATAATAGGTGTGCCAAGTCGACAATATGTTAACAATAAGTTAAAAGACAGATATGACAAATGATGGACTCGTTTATAAATTAAGCCTTCAGCAATGCGAGGTTGGTTTTCCTTTTGAGTTTAAAGATGAATTTCAAAGTTTATTATTTGATGTTGTGACCAACCTATCATAATAAGATCATGATGATGTGAAAGGAACTTTTAACAAGAGTCGAAGATTAAGTTTGGTTTCTTTTGATTAATGTTATATTCAGTCACTCCTAACATCAATTTGTGTTGCGTTTATGTTATTAATATTGTAGATGTCATCTTGGATGTTAGTCATTAAACGGAACATCCTTCCACGAAAAGTAATATCTCCGATCTTCTGATTTAATATAGTAAGGTATATTATTAAGTTTGTACCAAACACCACATTGTCAAATCCATGGTCTATCAATGAACTCTTAACAGATACATAGAATGTCCGGGATCTATGGAAGAATACTAGAAATCTCTCAAGGCCTCCCATAAGAGAGTAAAAATGAAGCATGACCGTGGACGCAAACCAACCAATCTAAAAGTTGGTGACCAGGTCATGGTTAACAATTTTGTTCCTGCGGGCAGGCTTGTCACCAGATTTCGTGCACCTTGCATTATTTTGTATTTTGTGACTCCTGTCACCCTTCTGGTGAGTAATCCGGAGAAAGAAAGGATTTTTCGTGTTCACCTGTTTCGAGTAAAACCTGTTTGAAGGCATTTCTCATTGTTTCTTAAAAGCCACCAGGTGACTAAATTGATGAATTAATTATATTTCTTTCCTTAGTGTACTTTATTTGTGTAAGTTTACGTATTATTGAAGTAAAGATAAGGAGGCCTTCTTTTGATTATCGGAAATTATGCATGTAAACTAGTTATGTATGTAAACTAGTACTTATTCGGATGTTTACGTTGCATCCTAAGTTTGAACTTTTGTTTCGTTGTAAAAATGTATTTGTAAAACCATTCCCTTTTATAATTTATATGTATTCTGCCATAAGCTGCGCCTACCTTCAAACGTGACCAGAAACTTCGTGTTCCCCCCCCCCCCCTCCTCTAAAGTCACTAGCCTTGATCTGCAGTATATATATTACATCTTCGTACAACCGTTTCTGTCGCCACCAAATTTGCATGTAACAGTGCCCAATATTACAGCAGATGTCATGTGAAATCAGCCTGGGAGAGATGCCGGCGCGGGGTATGAGTCCGCCTCGTTCCGACTAAGACTCAAGAAAAACCCTTTGCGCCTGTCATCGTGGGAAGATACTGGGAGGCTGGACCTTACGATTTGGTCTCTGACTGTCATTTCGTCGGCTTCAGCCCTCATTATATCGGGAGGATGGTATCTAAGGCTATCTAACGGGTCCGAGCGTCCCCAACCAGACATCGGCAGCAGGCGCGCCCTCACTATATCGGGAGGATGGTATCTAAGGCTATCTAACGGGTCCGAGCGTCCCCATCCAGACATCGGCAGCGGCGGCCGCGCCTGCCGTCAACCATTGGCACTACAGCCCTGACTTGGGCTACTTTGGTGGTGGTATTAGGACAATTCGATTCCAAGAACCCAGAACTAACAAACATGAATGACCCTTAAACATGATATACTTCAGCTTAGCGATGCATTTCACTAAAACAATGTGCTAATGTACTGCAAGATTTCAAAGTTGTTCAACCCATTGTACCTTAGGGGGTGGAGGTCTGTACCAGGGGTACACCCTCCCCGGCTATTTAAACTGCGCGCCTTCTCTAAGGTCATCTATGCCTACGGACTTGAACTTGTAAACCTCCAAAGAATTTTGTCTTTTACCGTTAGATGGGTAGATCATCGATTTTTAACTACTTAAAAGAGTAATGTTTATTTTGGAGTTTGGACTACTTTGGTGCTGGTCGACTCGACCTGGTTCGGAGGATTGCTTTTTTTAATGTATCTAGTTATCAACTCTTGAGCTGGTTCCTCCTCGATTGTAATCTACCTATCGGATGCCTGGAAATATGTTACTCTAGCCAATTAAAACTGGGGGTGTGTAAATGAATCCAGCTTATTAGCAAAGTGTTCTGGAAGCTTCCTCTTATGGAACTATAAAAGCAGGGCACTTTAGGGCCATCTTGTCTGAATTGCTGCAGTGCTTGGAGAGCGACTTTGCCTAAGAGAGGCAGGGGCGAGACCTGCGCGAGGAAGATCAAGGAGCACAAGGTAATGACAGCATTTACCTAGACATGTGATTGCTCCTGCGGGTAGTTTGAGGGTAAGGTTTCAACCTCTTTTCTTTTAATGTAATTTTGTAAACTGGTGGTTTCAGTGTAGAATTTTCAGCGAAGTCTGAGGACTCTGGTTCTATTCCATACTGGGAAATTTGTAACGTAACGGAACAAAGAGTGTTGTTTCCCTTTCAACCTTGCATTGTAAGACTAAAGTTTTTGAAACATCAAGGTTTCGTAAATATTGTTTCGGCCTTAACAGTTCCTCCTTTAGTCACTCGTTATAGTATAAGACTGGCCTCTGTATCATTGGGCCATAAGTCCACTTACGGTTTTAACTATTTCTATAAGGAGTGCTGGACTTTTGCTCCCTACCTTTTGTTTATGTCCGGTTATGTGCAACCTTTTCTTTTTCAATCAAGGCCATGTAGTATGGGAATCATACCCCTGTTTATTCGATAATTGTTTCGGCGTCTTCGTTCCCTTCAGGAATAGGGCTTAATAAGTTACAATTGTGGAGTAATTGATGAACACTCTAAAGTGAGGTCACCCGAGGTTTCCTTGTGTAATATCTGTGTATCAAAGGAAACTGACTGCCTTTGCGAGGCTAGACTATGGTATTTCGGAGCTCAGGCTCCTATGTAATGTGCCTTTTTGGAGCAAATTGCGCTCCTGTCAAATATTGTTACGAATACAATTTCGTCTGTTTCATTACTCTAATTTATTTCAGTATGACCTAATGAATGCCCTCACACATATATTTAAACACATACAATTATAACCAGTTATGAATGGCCACACCTACTAATTACAGGTCTATTCACAAGTCCCTGTTCCGTGTGGCTCCGCAGGTGGTCCGGCCTGTTGTTACTGGGGACGGCTAATCCTTACTTTCACTTTCCCAAGTCCAGTCAATTCATACAGCAGCTGTGTGTAGACAGCTGGATTTGAACACAGTGCCGATGGCTACACAACACAGGATGGCTGTTCGTTGGTTCGATTCCACAGATAGTCCAGTATTTCACAGAGTCACATGCAGTGAACAACTTTCAGCTCAACAATATTCAACAGCAGGACGATACTCACAACAGCGAATATTAACACAGGTCCATTTACCTTCTGTGGTGTAATTTGTCAATAATAATAGGCAGTGTATAATAAATATTATGTTCATACCAATGGCAAAAAGGAGGAAAATCTTAGCATAGATAATAACAGGATGGTCGACCCACAACATCAAAGATCGTCAAAAGGTAATCATTAGGACACCATAACGCTAAAGGCAAACAAATGTTATTTCACTGGTGGTGACTTGTCGGACCACGGAAAGGCATGCGCTTAATGCCTCGTTGGGTCAAACCTAGTATATCAGACTTATTATCCATCAATCAGCAGAGCCAGTGGACGCCACGGCGGGCTAACCGAGAGGGGTAAAAAAAATGGAGAAGGAAAAAGTAAAGAGTGAGAGAGAACGTACAACAAACCAAATGTAAGAAAGGAGAATGGATTTAAAATAAGTTGTATTTAAACTTCAAATGACTAGAATAGGCAGTGTATAACAAGCAAAGAAGGGGAATTACAAACTTTTAACAAGGGCTCAGCCCGTTTGACAACCAAAATACAATCAAGAATAATAATAATAATTAAGAATTCTTGGGAATAACGATTATGATTTTCAAGAAAAGCCCAAGACCAGAGTTCGACAGAAAAAACCAGAATCAGTACCTATATATGTTCACAACCTCCTTTTTAAAACACTTTGGTTAAGAAATAAAGCCACTAAATATTTGAAAAATAATGATTTAAGGCCACCCTTACAATCTTCATTTAAAACCCAAAGGAGGGCAAGAGAGTTATAGCACGTCGGGAGACAAAAATTTTTACAACTCAATACCGGAAAAGAAGAAAGGGAAAGAAAAAGGAAGCAGAGTGAGAAGGGAAGAAGAGAGGAAAAAAAGGGGGGTCCTTCCAGGCTGCTTAAACGCTATCACGTTGGCAATGTAAGCGACCACTCGGGTCTGTAAAAAAGTTCAGGATGTGGCAACACTTCTATCACTTGTCCAAGCACAGTTTATTTTGGCGTATGAGATAGATAAAGGTATCAGTCTGAAGGACTTCGTTAGAATGGAGACCATGAAGCCACTAAATAATTTAACATTCAAAGTTCAAATCTTGACATAGACCACGAAAGATATAAAATGTTGTAACATTTTCCTCACCCAGTCTGTTGGTAAACAATGCAGCTATTCACAAATAAAAGTAGGTAAAACGTCGCAACGGACCAGCCGTTAGCGAACAGTTCCGCTCTCTCCACTCGTGTTGTTTTCCAACTCAATGTCTGACCGCGGAAACTAAGGAATAGCTTGCTTATATAGGTGGTGAACAGATTCGAGAAGTTACTCGATGAAAAATACGTAGGTGTGACGTCACAACGAGGAAGCAGCAACAGTGCCGGAGAACAGGCCAGTTAGTGAACAGCTGGGCGAGCAAGCAGATGAATGCGACAGAAGGCAGAAGGTAAGATGTAGTAGAGCGGTCGTAACATATTCCCACCACTCGGCGAATCCGAAGGATGGGGGAGATGACGATGATGATCCAGAGGCGGAGAAGAAATTCCCATGTTGACCACGGAAGATACCATCGCCGGAACTCGTAGAACGATGAAGCAGAAACGGAAAGCAAAAACCAAACAGGCATAAGCAGCGAAATAAAAAGAAAAAAGGGAAGAGAGGGAAAAAGGGATGGGATGGGATAGAGAGATAAAGAAGGGAAAAAAGAGGTATAAAGTAAAAAGGAAGAGAAAAGTGATATGGAGTGAAATAGAGAATTACAAAAATATACATATATACATTAATAAAAAGGAGTGGCATTAATATATATATATATATATATATATATATATATATATATATATATATAGAGAGAGAGAGAGAGAGAGAGAGAGAGAGATGCAATAAAAATAAATGTTTTAGAACAATATATGTAATTTAAAGTAAAGTTTCCCATATTAGAAATCAAAAAATGGAATATAAAACCCCCAAAATTTATATATGGGAGAGTCAGACATAGGGCGAGGGTGAGTGGAGAGAGCAGAACTGAGTGAGCAAAAGGAAAGGAAAAAAGTACAAGTATAGAAAACTCAAAATGGACAAATGAAAGAAGATAAAAAACCTAACCAAAAGGAACAACAAAGGCAGCCTGGAAGAAATCTCTATCCCTAACCCTCAGGAACAGAAGGAGGAAAAAATTTCTTCAACTGAGAAAAATGAGCCTTTTTAACATCAGTAGGAGTGTCAAGGGATTGGAGGAGGGCAGTGGTCGGAGAGGGAAAAGAGAGGATACGGAAAGGGCCAATCCAACGAGGGGAGAGCTTTGCAGATACATTTTGAGAAGTAGAACTAATGGGGTGATTCTTTAATAATACAAAATCAGAAACTTGAAAAGATGGAGAACGGACTCTGGAATTACAAGCCTTACGGTGAAGATCTCTGGCGTGAAGAAGTTGTTGAAGGGCGTGATTCAGTTGAGTATCAGTAAGAAGATAAGAGGGGGGTATCCAATAATGAGGACAAATTCCAAGATAAAGAAAGGGGTGTGTGTAACTCTCTGTCAAGAAACAACTTGGCAGGAGTAAAAGAGGTAGAAGAATTAATAGTAGCATTTAATGCCAAAACAAAATGGGGGAGTTCGGAATCCCAAGACTTATGGTCAGTAGAATGAAAAATAGAAAGAAAGGTTTTGAGATTTCGATGGTAACGTTCTACAATGTTACCCTGAGGATGATAGGGGGAGGTAAAAACTTTCTTGATACCGTGAAAGAAACAAAAATTATAAAAGGCCTTAGAAGTAAAAATAGAGGCATTATCGGAAATTAATACTTTAGGAAGACTAATGATAGGAAAAATCTGAGTGGATAATAAGTTAATAATTATTTGGGAAGAAATATTTCGTAACGGACGAACAATAAGAAACTTTGAAAAACCATCGAGCAAAGTGAATATATAAGCATTTGCTTTTGAAGATTTAACTAATGGGCCAACAATATCAATATAGAATTTTTCAGCGGAATAAGTGGCAGGAGAAGCGGCATAGGTACCATAGGGTTGGTGGTTGAGTGGCTTATGTTTTTGACAAGAATCAGATAAACGAACCCAAGAATATGTCTTTTCTCATCTGTGGCCAAAAAAATAAAGAGGCAAGACGAGCATAAGTTTTGGCCATTCCAAAGCGGCCCCCAACAGGGGAACCATGGAAATACTGAAAAATCATAGGACGTAAATTTGAAGGAAGAACGAGGCGAGAAATAGCACGTGGAGTAGGTTTAAAAATAAGGAGATGATTCTGAAAACGAAAAGGACCAGAGTAATTTGGAAGAGAAAGGTCTTGAATCAGCTGTTGACAATACGGATCTTGTTTCTGATGGTCTACACAGGACTGAAAAGAGAGGGGAAAATTTGTAAGGGAGGAAATAGAGGTAATAGCATTAACAGGCAAAGAATCAATTTCAGGGTCATGGGATTGATTATCTTCAAAAAGGCGGGATAAAGCATCAGCAACTGAATTATGGAAACCCGATACAAACTTGAGCGAAAATTTAAAGCGAGATAACCGAAGGAGCCAACGACCAGTACGGCCTATTTTAGGAGCATTATGAAGCAACCAGGATAATGCTTGATTGTCGGTATGTACTACAAATTCCCGATGGTCCAAGTATTCGGCAAAATGTTCAATAGCCAGAAGAAGCCCCAGAGCTTCTCTTTCGTAGACAGAATATTTTCGTTCTGCAGGAGATAAAAGACGACTAAAATAGGCAATGGGTAAGGTTTGGCCATTACAAGTTTGTTGTAAGACAGCACCAAGAGCGACGTCAGAGGCATCAGTTGAGAGTTCAAAGGGGAGGGAAAAATCGGGGATTTGCAAGAGAGGGGCATGAGAAAGTTTTGATTTTAAGGTATCAAAAGCAATTTGTTGAGAATTAGTCCAATGAAATTTAATGCCTTTTCTTTTAAGGAGATTTAATGGTTCCGAAATTTGAGAGAAATTAGGAATGTATTTGGCATAAAAGCCCACCATGCCTAAAAAGGAGCGCAATTGTTTCAAATTCTGAGGAGGGGGAATTTTATGAATGGCGGAAACACGGTCAGGATCAACAGCGACACCCTGTGAGCTGAGGATATGACCAAGAAATTTGATAGATGTTTGAGCGACAAGAACCTTGGAAGGGTTAACAGTCAAGCCAACGGAACGAAGACGTGTAAGAACTTCACGGACATGCAGTAGGTGAGATTCAAAATCAGGATAATAAACAAGGATATCGTCAATAAAAGGAAATAAAAATTTGTACCTAAGATCGGAACATAAAGAATCAACAAAACGCTGCATGATCTGGGATCCAAGATTTAACCCAAAAGGAACTTTTTTGAACTGATATAAACCATTAGGCGTAATGAACGCAGTGTAGCGAGAGCTAATGTCATCAAGGGGAATCTGATTGTAAGCGTAGTTGAAGTCAAAAATAGTAAAATAATGAGAATTAGAAAAATGTTGAAAAGTGGATTGTAATTTAGGCATCGGATAGGCATCATACAATATACGGGAGTTCAATTTTCTATAATCGACAATAAATCGAAAGGAGCCATCATGTTTATTAACAATGAAGGCAGGAGAAGCATAATTGGGGGATGAAGGAACGATAGTGCCATCACGAAGCATCTTATCAATTAATTCATTAAGAATCTTCATCCTAGGAGGGCTATGAAAATACGGAGAAGAACGAACCGGAGTAGTGTCAGTCAGATCGATATGGGCAGTGAAGTTGTTAACAGTCCCTAAGTTAGGGGTGATCACATCAGAAAATTCCTGGAGGAGAGACTGTACCTGATCAGAATAAAGGGAATTAATTGTGAGGGAGGAAGACTGATGGAAAAAGGGATAATCAAAGGGGTTTACCAACGGAACAGACTTGGATGAAAAATGAAAAGATACCTGGGAATGAACGGAATTAAGAATGAGACCAGTGTGAGAAAAAAAATCAAAACCTAAAATGAGAGGAGACGATAAATGTTCAACCACAAGAAAAGTAAAAGGCCAGGAAAAATATTGCATTTTAATGTTTAAAGATATAGTGCCAAGGACATGAAGGGGTTGGTTTGATGCGGAAGTACATTGCCGAGAAGATGGAGTATACTGCAAATGAGGAAAATTGGCTTTTAATGATTCAAAAAATGGCAAACTAATAAGGGATACGGCAGCACCTGAATCTAAAAGAGCAACCGATGGCAAATTATTCACAGTTATCAACACATGAGAAGTACATGGAAGAAAAGAAGCATTATATATACTAGAAGAAAACTGAGGAACATTTTCAGCAGGAAAAAAAGTAGATGAAGGCAGGTTTTCCCCAATAATACGACGACTGCCTAACGACGTGGGTGGAAGGCGTTTCCCGAAAATGAGGCAGTACAATACTTAGAAATATGTCCCTGACCTTTACAACGAAAGCATGTTATAGTTGAACGATTCGTTGATGGAGAAGGGGAGACGGAAGGCGAAGGTAACGAAATAGGTAAGGGAGGGGGTACGATACCAGGTGGGGGAATAGATGAATAATATGAAAGATCTCCTAAGGAATTAATGACATGAGACTGAGCCAAATTATATAACTGAAGCATGGTAGTGGGGGGGGGGTTAAGTGCATCAAGGAGCTGACGAAAGGAAGGAGCAGCATAAACACGGACAATTGAAATTAATTCAGAAGTATTATAAGCAATGTTCAATACATCACTATAGGTAGTAATAGAATCAAGATAGTCATGTGTAGATTCAGTAGGTAGTTGGTGGCGACGGACAAACTCAGTACTTAATTTGTAACGAATTTCATATGGCAAAAAATAATTATGTATTATAGTCCGTAAGTGAAACCATGAAGAAAAATTAGACATATTTTCAAGCCAAAATTTTGAAAAGAAACCAGTAGTTTTAGCCGACAAAAGACCGATTAATTGAGGAAAGGAAGCAAGTGTAATATTTAAAAATTTTCTCACAGAGAAAAGCCAAATGGTCAAGCTGCGAGGATCAGTAGCCTGTAGCTGAGGTACAAGAAGCAATGACTGCTTAACTATCTGAATATTAAGTGCACTGTCAACAGAAGTAAGATGAGGGGAGGAAGAAAAATGGGATGGTGGAGACGGAAACATTGCATGTTGAGCAAGGACTGGAGGAGATTTTATGTCATCAGAAGAATGCATTAAGGAATCAGAAGAAGGAGAGAAAGAAATCAAGTCCCCGACAGGAGGGTTCGGTAAGGACAAATTATGATATGAAGGAAGTGGTGAAGAATTAGAACTGTCACCCAGAGGAAAGTTATCCGAAAAACATGCCATAACGATAAGTAAAAGAAAAACAGAGCGTATAATTAATAGAAAAGATTGTCTGCTACCATTTGTGGTGTAATTTGTCATTGTGGGGTGCTAATAAATATTATGTTCATACCAATGGCAAAAAGGAGGAAAATCTTAGCATAGATAATAATAGGATGGTCGACCCACAACTACAAAGATCGTCAAAAGGTAATCATTAGGACACCATAACGCTAAAGGCAAACAAATGTTATTTCACTGGTGGTGACTTGTCGGACCACGGAAAGGCATGCGCTTAATGCCTCGTTGGGTCAAACCTAGTATATCAGACTTATTATCCATCAATCAGCAGAGCCAGTGGACGCCACGGCGGGCTAACCGAAAGGGGTAAAAAAAAGGGAGAAGGAAAAGGTAAAGAGTGAGAGAGAACGTACAACAAACCAAATGTAAGAAAGGAGAATGGATTTAAAATAAGTTGTATTTAAACTTCAAATGACTAGAATAGGCAGTGTATAACAAGCAAAGAAGGGGAATTACAAACTTTTAACAAGGGCTCAGCCCGTTTGACAACCAAAATACAATCAAGAATAATAATAATTAAGAATTCTTGGGAATAACGATTATGATTTTCAAGAAAAGCCCAAGACCAGAGTTCGACAGAAAAAACCAGAATCAGTACCTATATATGTTCACAACCTCCTTTTTAAAACACTTTGGTTAAGAAATAAAGCCACTAAATATTTGAAAAATAATGATTTAAGGCCACCCTTACAATCTTCATTTAAAACCCAAAGGAGGGCAAGAGAGTTATAGCACGTCGGGAGACAAAAATTTTTACAACTCAATACCGGAAAAGAAGAAAGGGAAAGAAAAAGGAAGCAGAGTGAGAAGGGAAGAAGAGAGGAAAAAAAGGGGGGATCCTTCCAGGCTGCTTAAACGCTATCACGTTGCCCCCATTTTTCCCGAGCTAAGCCCAGCCATCGAGCGATGAGTCCCAAGGTGGACCGTTCGATCGTTGGCTATCACTTTCTAGAGGCATTTAAGGGTTGTAAGGATTGATGACCAAGCAGGATAAAAAGAAATATTAAAACAACACTCTGACATTTATTCACATAAGCAATTAAACAACAAAATATCCTTGCTAATATTTTTAACATAACAGAGCTTTCATAATATCGGGTTTCTTCCTCCATTTAGAGTGACTTGTGTTCATATCTCCAGCTCTACTGTGCTGTAAATGAAACCAAAGAAGTAATTAGGCCACTTGCCTTTTTAAACCAAACATTTGACTGAAAGAACTAAATAAACATGTGTTCAAAGTTTCACTAATTTAAAGTTGCCTCAACACGTGGTCTTTACAATGTACGCAACTGAATTAGTCATTTACAATATTTAATAATGGTTAATGACACTAACATGAACTTCAGTAGCAAAGAAAAACTGTTCCAAAATTCTTAAAATTAATTAATTAATTAATATCTCGATTATTATTATTATTATCATCATTATTAACCTGTTTCATTGTAACACGATCGTGTTCTTACTAATTCTCCACCGCATCATTTATCTAATGTTCATCATTAATATCTCAGAGTAATGATTTTTGATTAATTATTAATGACTTATTTTTACAATGTTTCAAAGCAATCATGCGGCTGACAAATTTCTACCTTTGATCTTTGCATTTCATTTCTATTCAAATTAATCTTAAAGTGTTTCAGATTTTTAGAAATTTACATTACCAACGTGTGAGCTAGTTAAATAAATTTTGTTACAAATCGAGTGCCTTTACAAAGTAACGAGATGATCTTTCCTTTTAAATCTCGCAAAAAAAATTAAATTCCTTCCTAGTCTTCCTTGACTTAATTTAATTAAACTTTCCCTTAAGGGCATGAAATTATTTCTTAAGGCAACACACAACGATGAATGTGATCCGCGTCACGGCGAGTGCGCAACCAGATCAAAATTAAATGAAATAAACATGGCACAAGAGAAATATACACATTTACACACACATTCACACTAGGGAAACACGTTTTATGTACACTATTTACAACGAATCCTGACTTGGCAATTTTAGTTATGATTTTTATCGATGATCGGGACGCGTAATGTCTCGCAAAAATAATTCGTGCACAGAAATTCTCTTACATTAATGGTGGCTAGTGATCGAAGTCATGAGTATCACTTGATAGAAATACATTTCACATATCAGCGCAAGTTCATCTAATTCATGAGATTATAATGGAAGATTCTAGTAAAATCCATAAGCACTACCATCATGTGGGCTACAGGTTGAATTTACCGCAAGCGTGAGCCTTACTCGCATTATTTTTACTTCCTACCTGTGAAATACACTCACAAACACGTGCTCCACTAATTATAATCTATCTTGCGTTCCAAATACACAAGAATAAATCAATATCACCACTAATTCATCATTTACACAATTATGCAACAAATATCCCTCAGGATAGGCCATATTCCAGACCCTTCATGAACAGAGCACATTCTATCTCACATTTAGGAATTCTACAGTAGTTTTATGGCTCACGAGCGTTTACTTCTGTTTTACCCGATCTTTAATCAATATTATTATTATTTAAGTGATTATTACATCTACTGATTCTCCTGGAATGTCATAAAATTAGATGACTTCATCATAAAAAAAACAGCAAGTGATTTTAAAAGACACTAGGTTCGACCCTATTCACTCAAGATGTACACGCACATTTTCCGTCCGGTAACTTTCAATATTACAAAGAAAGTAGATTTATCGTGTGGTCAGTGATTATTAAACTTAAGCTCCTTAAGCATGGGAAGTCAGTCAAAGACAACCTACATGTCTACTCTAATAGATTTCAAAATCTCATTCACACGTACCTAGTCTACCATGACACCTTAAGAAGTAGGAAAATGAAACATTTCTAACTACAGCAAACTGATAGATCTACGACTTAAGAAGAAAGATCTCTAGTTGTACAGAAGATAGGACAGATAAATTAAATTAAAAAGGTACTCAAGTTTTTGTAGAGTTCGATTCCCGTCGACAGTCAGTTATTTCAGCATACTCCGGCCAGTCTTCTTCCAATTACCAGAGACGCCTTACATTCTTACAGCTCCATGGAGGCTCTGTGATGGATGTCCCTCGATGAAATGATGTTGGTAGTTGCGGAATTCTTCATCTTGAGATCTTCAATTCCAAGACGTCTTCGTTGATTGCTGGTCACGAGCTGTAACTGAGATGACAAAATTAAGTATTTTGCACAAGCACACGCAGAATATAAACAGCTCGTCTACACTGTCACACTTAACTTGGCTCCTAGACGTTTTTATTCCACAGAATTCACTAATTATCAGACTAAATTCTGGTAGAACGGACGTCGACTTGTCTTGAAATTTCTCCTTCCACGTGGTCCGGTGATGTGATGTCTCTCACAGCAAACAAGCATTAAGAAGAGCGTAAAGCGAAGAGTATTAAGCATTAAGAGAGCGATTCACTCGAAGCAAGGCCTTTTATAATTAGCCCAGGGAGGCGTGTTCTTCAGCGAGTACGGTAATTGGCTGATGATCACCTTTAATTTGCGCAGACTATTCCAGAAACAGGCTGAGTCGCGCGTGCGAAGGTAGTCACGTGGTTAGCTATAACCTTGACACAGTCCTGCCGGTGACGTATCGCACCCCTCTGAACGACAAAAAAAAACTCGTTCACGGCTCGCCACAAGTTCCCAAGTGATGTGTTGCAGCTTCAAGCAGACAATAAAATTTTTGCTTTCCACTTGTTAAAATATTCGTAAAATCGCCAATTTTCACGGGGACATCTCTCCCTTGGTTGGAATATAATTTCATTTGTAGATGAAATTATTACATAACAGTGTCCATTACTATTGTTCCGGAAAATTGGTTGTTGAATCACCTGGTAGTAACTTAGTTGAGCTCGCGATAGGCGTGAGACTCGGAGTTCTGCGTTCCGCTCCTGGCATCCAGTAGCCTAGTCTCTCCATACAGGGTGTTTCTCAAGTTTTATTTCTATCTTCAGTAACTTATTTTTCCCTTTTAACAAATGGTTACACGGTGTCAGCTAGTGGTGTAGATGTTCGGTAGAGTCCATGCGTCGACCTGTATCGCACTTCCTTCTTGAAGTTTAGTGATTTTGCCTTCAGGATTCGTTCTATCTCTTCTCATTGGAGATGAGGTCTTTTCTTAATGGCACCTTGGCTGTGCTCCTGACTCGAGTTGTTATGTTGGCTTCCCCGAGCCTTGGCCTCTTGGTATTGAAGGCTTTCCGCTCCCACGATATCAGGGTTGGTATCCTGGGTTTGGATTGCTCTTCGCCATCGTTCATTTTCCTGCGTCGAGTTTTGAAGGTCTTTCAGATATTTTTCCTTTTCTTCTTCTCGCCAGTCTCTCCTTCCTCTTGAGTGGCGGAAGTCCTGGTTTCGGTTCCAGCTCCTTCGGTAATCTGAGTATGGACGCTTCCTCTCGTTACGTCTGGAATATTCCCAGTTTCTAATGGGTCTATTTCTGCGTACGGGCGATCGATCACGAGGTGAATCTTGCCCTCCAGGGTTACGTTTCCACGTTCTCCCTTGGTTGACTGATTTCGATTCTTCCTCCTTATTCGTTGTTACCTGATGGATCTGAGGTTCCGAATTTCGTCCCTGACGAACTGGTTCTTTGGACGTCATGTCTAATTGTCTTAATAACGCCTCAGCCTGGATTGCAGATTGCGTATTCGAGGCTATCATGATCCTCTGCACATCTGGTGGTAACTGTCGGGTGATCAACTTAACCAACTCAGGTTCTGATGGCGGTGAGTCTAGTTCCCTTAATTTTCTTAATTGGCTGGACAGGAAGTCCGCATATCTCGTGGGCGTAGATGATGCATATTTCCTGGCGTATAACTCCGTCCTAAGGTTGTATTGAACGTCGCTATTCCAGTACTTCTCCAGGAATGCTTTCTTGAAACTTTCGAAATCGTCAAACGAAAATCGAAATGCGACAAACCAGGTATGAACTGAGTCTTCCAGGAATTTTTCGGTGACCCTTAGCTGCCTTTCTGGTGGAATTTTCGCATCGCGAAAGTAATCCTGCAGTTCCCGAATAAAGCCTTTCGGAGTCACGTTTCCTCTAACGTTATTGAATTTCTTGGGTTGGTCTTCGTGAAGACGAATTATATTTACTATTTGCGTCTGGCCGGTTGTATTCATTTGAGACGCATTTACTGTCGGCTCTGAAGAAATGTCGATTGTATTCGCAGCGCCTGTCCCTGCAGTTGCAAGTGGAGTTGACGTCAGACCCGTGCCGGTTACACGTTGCTCCAGTAATGCCTGCTTCTCTAGCAATGAGTTGGTGACCTTGCTAGTGTTCTCGTTCTGGATTTTCAGGAGATGCATTTCATGTACAAGCTCCTTAATTCCATCCGTGTACTCCTTTCGAATCCCTTCGGTTTCAGTTTTTGACTCAGTCGTGACCTTGTGTATGGCATTCATCAGGGTGGTTTTGATGGTTTTTATTTCGCCCCAACTATCCTCAAGCGACTCGTGGATATAATCCATCCGTTCCGAGGTATCGACTTGGGATGTCTCGATTTTGTCGAGAATGCCCTTTTCGACTTGTTGTAGTTTCTCGTTTAATCCAGTGAATTTCTTCGCCCAAGCCGTTTTCGTAACCTTAAGGTCCTCTGAATTTGTGTCAATCTTTTCCTCAATATTCAGGAATGATTGTTCAACTTCGCCTTTGTATTTGTCGATTCCAGTTAATATGTCCTGCTGAACGTTCGCCAGTCGTTCACTGAATTCATTGGACATGCCCGCCATAGACTTGGCAATGTTTTCGTTTACCTCCTTTTTCATAGTAGCGAAATCATTTTTGACTATTACGAGCTCGCTCTGCATTGAGGCTAGCTTGCCGTTAAAAAGTTTAATGTCCGAACATATTTTTCCTAAACCTTCTTCAGTTTGGTTTTTAATGTCCGTCAACTTTTCTTCAATAGCTTCCCCGAGAGATTTTTCGAGGTTTATTTGTGCGTCACTGAGATCACTAAGTCCTTTTTCTAAGTTTTTCTCTAAGTTAGTTTGACTATTATTGAGTTCAAAGAGTCCCTTCTCTAAGTTAGTCTGATTTCCGCTAAGTTTTTCCTCTAAGTGAGCCTGATTTTTGCTAAGATCATTAAGTTTTTTCTCTAAGTTTTTCTCTAAGTTAGCTTGACTAATGTTCAGGTTGGCATTAATCCTCTCCTCCATAGCCAACAACATCTGCCTTAAGTCCTCCATAGTTACAATTATTCATTAAATGGCTATTCTGGTATTGGAAGGATTCTAACCGGACTACTGAAATATTGGGAATCGAACTCTATCAAATTTGTGAAGGCACCGATTTGTCGATATCATGAAAGTTCCAAATTTTCACCAATATCGGTCGCAATTATGAGTCTAACTTTAATTAATTATCATCGCAGCAAATTCAAATTTCTAATTACCAGCAAGAATTTGTTTTTAACAATATTCATACAAGTTACATTTAACATGTGCTTATGTTAGCCACAAGAATTTGGGCGAATAAATGTGTCAGAGTCAGCCTAATTTAATTGGTCATCTGATCTTGTCAATGTCATAAACACTGGACAGCACAAGATCATTTTCGAGCTTGGATAAGCCAATCTCGAGCCCCACGCTTGGATTAAGCCATCTTAAATGCCCCCATTTTTCCCGAGCTAAGCCCAGCCATCGAGCGATGAGTCCCAAGGTGGACCGTTCGATCGTTGGCTATCACTTTCTAGAGGCATTTAAGGGTTGTAAGGATTGATGACCAAGCAGGATAAAAAGAAATATTAAAACAACACTCTGACATTTATTCACATAAGCAATTAAACAACAAAATATCCTTGCTAATATTTTTAACATAACAGAGCTTTCATAATATCGGGTTTCTTCCTCCATTTAGAGTGACTTGTGTTCATATCTCCAGCTCTACTGTGCTGTAAATGAAACCAAAGAAGTAATTAGGCCACTTGCCTTTTTAAACCAAACATTTGACTGAAAGAACTAAATAAACATGTGTTCAAAGTTTCACTAATTTAAAGTTGCCTCAACACGTGGTCTTTACAATGTACGCAACTGAATTAGTCATTTACAATATTTAATAATGGTTAATGACACTAACATGAACTTCAGTAGCAAAGAAAAACTGTTCCAAAATTCTTAAAATTAATTAATTAATTAATATCTCGATTATTATTATTATTATCATCATTATTAACCTGTTTCATTGTAACACGATCGTGTTCTTACTAATTCTCCACCGCATCATTTATCTAATGTTCATCATTAATATCTCAGAGTAATGATTTTTGATTAATTATTAATGACTTATTTTTACAATGTTTCAAAGCAATCATGCGGCTGACAAATTTCTACCTTTGATCTTTGCATTTCATTTCTATTCAAATTAATCTTAAAGTGTTTCAGATTTTTAGAAATTTACATTACCAACGTGTGAGCTAGTTAAATAAATTTTGTTACAAATCGAGTGCCTTTACAAAGTAACGAGATGATCTTTCCTTTTAAATCTCGCAAAAAAAATTAAATTCCTTCCTAGTCTTCCTTGACTTAATTTAATTAAACTTTCCCTTAAGGGCATGAAATTATTTCTTAAGGCAACACACAACGATGAATGTGATCCGCGTCACGGCGAGTGCGCAACCAGATCAAAATTAAATGAAATAAACATGGCACAAGAGAAATATACACATTTACACACACATTCACACTAGGGAAACACGTTTTATGTACACTATTTACAACGAATCCTGACTTGGCAATTTTAGTTATGATTTTTATCGATGATCGGGACGCGTAATGTCTCGCAAAAATAATTCGTGCACAGAAATTCTCTTACATTAATGGTGGCTAGTGATCGAAGTCATGAGTATCACTTGATAGAAATACATTTCACATATCAGCGCAAGTTCATCTAATTCATGAGATTATAATGGAAGATTCTAGTAAAATCCATAAGCACTACCATCATGTGGGCTACAGGTTGAATTTACCGCAAGCGTGAGCCTTACTCGCATTATTTTTACTTCCTACCTGTGAAATACACTCACAAACACGTGCTCCACTAATTATAATCTATCTTGCGTTCCAAATACACAAGAATAAATCAATATCACCACTAATTCATCATTTACACAATTATGCAACAAATATCCCTCAGGATAGGCCATATTCCAGACCCTTCATGAACAGAGCACATTCTATCTCACATTTAGGAATTCTACAGTAGTTTTATGGCTCACGAGCGTTTACTTCTGTTTTACCCGATCTTTAATCAATATTATTATTATTTAAGTGATTATTACATCTACTGATTCTCCTGGAATGTCATAAAATTAGATGACTTCATCATAAAAAAAACAGCAAGTGATTTTAAAAGACACTAGGTTCGACCCTATTCACTCAAGATGTACACGCACATTTTCCGTCCGGTAACTTTCAATATTACAAAGAAAGTAGATTTATCGTGTGGTCAGTGATTATTAAACTTAAGCTCCTTAAGCATGGGAAGTCAGTCAAAGACAACCTACATGTCTACTCTAATAGATTTCAAAATCTCATTCACACGTACCTAGTCTACCATGACACCTTAAGAAGTAGGAAAATGAAACATTTCTAACTACAGCAAACTGATAGATCTACGACTTAAGAAGAAAGATCTCTAGTTGTACAGAAGATAGGACAGATAAATTAAATTAAAAAGGTACTCAAGTTTTTGTAGAGTTCGATTCCCGTCGACAGTCAGTTATTTCAGCATACTCCGGCCAGTCTTCTTCCAATTACCAGAGACGCCTTACATTCTTACAGCTCCATGGAGGCTCTGTGATGGATGTCCCTCGATGAAATGATGTTGGTAGTTGCGGAATTCTTCATCTTGAGATCTTCAATTCCAAGACGTCTTCGTTGATTGCTGGTCACGAGCTGTAACTGAGATGACAAAATTAAGTATTTTGCACAAGCACACGCAGAATATAAACAGCTCGTCTACACTGTCACACTTAACTTGGCTCCTAGACGTTTTTATTCCACAGAATTCACTAATTATCAGACTAAATTCTGGTAGAACGGACGTCGACTTGTCTTGAAATTTCTCCTTCCACGTGGTCCGGTGATGTGATGTCTCTCACAGCAAACAAGCATTAAGAAGAGCGTAAAGCGAAGAGTATTAAGCATTAAGAGAGCGATTCACTCGAAGCAAGGCCTTTTATAATTAGCCCAGGGAGGCGTGTTCTTCAGCGAGTACGGTAATTGGCTGATGATCACCTTTAATTTGCGCAGACTATTCCAGAAACAGGCTGAGTCGCGCGTGCGAAGGTAGTCACGTGGTTAGCTATAACCTTGACACAGTCCTGCCGGTGACGTATCGCACCCCTCTGAACGACAAAAAAAAACTCGTTCACGGCTCGCCACAAGTTCCCAAGTGATGTGTTGCAGCTTCAAGCAGACAATAAAATTTTTGCTTTCCACTTGTTAAAATATTCGTAAAATCGCCAATTTTCACGGGGACAATAGCACGTCGGGAGACAAAAATTTTTACAACTCAATACCGGAAAAGAAGAAAGGGAAAGAAAAAGGAAGCAGAGTGAGAAGGGAAGAAGAGAGGAAAAAAAGGGGGGATCCTTCCAGGCTGCTTAAACGCTATCACGTTGGCAATGTAAGCGACCACTTCACACTAGCAACAGCGGCTTCCCCCGCTGAGCTTCAGCTCACAGAAATACACGAACACACAGTAGAGTCTTCCGTTCTTTGGTTTCCACCTACTCACATGTCTCTCCGACACCACAACAACAGTTCCTTGTTCAGACCTCGGTGGGACACTTGCGACAGCCCTCAGCCCAGCTACCGAACCCTAACCCACCGAGTCTCACACCGACTCCCAACTCGGAGCTCAAATGTCACTCACCGTGCGCGCCTTAGCATCACTTTATATAGCTTGAGTGATTTGAGCCAGAAATTTCGTGATGTCACAAGAGGCAGAACATTCCCTTTGAATCTCCAAGAAATACGCAGGCAAGCCAGCCGACGAGAACAATTCACGAAAAGGCGAGCCCCACTCAACAAGCCGGTTGGGGGATCCCAGGTCGTGTGAGTCACTAGCACCTTTCTGGATGTACCAAAAGTGATACCACGGGGCTGGCAGGTAACAATATTGTACCTGTCAAGAGCAAGAATACTCTTTTCTATATTAATTAACTGCCTGGTAATTACCACAAGGTTTTTTTACCTGAGTTTCGAACTTCTAAGTCAAAGTTATTGTAAGAGCTGACGAGCTCATTAATAACCTGTTCTATTTGCTTATTATTCATTCAGATTTTCAATCTCTCAATTTTTAACAAAAAGAAAGGAATCATATTTCCAAATTTGTTGTATTAAGTTCTGCTCTAGTTAATTATTTGTCCAACCAGTCAACCCAGGCGCTTCTTACCCCTCTGCGAAGCATGAAAACTCCGTAACAATTATTGTTATTAACATCATCGTCATCAATATCATAGTACAAAATAGCAAGGTTTGCGTGTTTGTACATCAATTATATGTGCAAAATGACCTTATAATAATTTTTCTTACGTGATACTGATCATCTAAAGGATATTTTCCTCTGTCCCTCTGGTTATCTATCTATGTTCCTAAAACTGGAAAACTCCTCAACATATTTCAACAAAATAACTTATTGGTAATCTAGTCAATCAGGATTGTGTTATGGGGTGCATATGACGTCAGGCTATGCCTTGGAGTTAGGGTGTATTGGAAGATTATTCACAAGTATCTTTGTTACATACAGTGTTTTCATAGAACTAATATAACAAACGTTTACGTATTTATTGTACGACGGATAATAACGGAGATACTTATGAAAAATTAGATTTTTAGTCTAAGTCCTCTCGAACACTTGGTGCATGTACCTACAAGATGGGTTAATGGAAATGAATAAAAAGCCATTTTACTATCTTTTTTCTTCGGTAGAGCTGATAACAAGTGAGGTTCCATCAACGATGGGTTCCGTGAGCCTGCAGTCACAGCGCCACGCCAATGCTCGAACAAAAATATGCAACGGAGAAGCAGGGAGAATATCGCTGAACTTCCGACCAGGAACTGTTCCGTACAACAAATTCCGAAGTCGCCTTATTTCTGTCTCTAGAGCTTTGTCGTTCTTCACGTTACTATCACGTGCTTTCGGAGAGAAATATCAGTTTAACATTTTGCATTGAACGTGTGAACGGAGCCTTGTAACTTCGCATAAATTCTTGAAGAAATCATGTAATCCACTGAAAATTCCCGTGCGAGGAACGGATACGACAGCTTGTCTGAGATAAAAACGAAGTATGAGCAAACCGTCTGAAGAGTACTTATAAATGTATTTATTTATATTAGAGTTGGCTAAGAACTCGGCGTAAATTTCGCGATTCGGTTTGACTTGAATTTACATTGTGTGATACAACCTTCCCTTGTTAGTGAACTGACTGATAATTCTTGAGTAAAGATAAAGAAGACCGAACGACAATTGAGGACAAGTGTGGCGAGATTTAGATGGTGGGACAAAATAGCATTGGATGCCTTGAGGTCGACCGGAATTTCCCTGGAGACCTGCGCTGGCCTGGGATGTCGAAGTGTAAATCAGGACGGAAATGATGTGCCTTAGTGTTTCCTGTATCGAGCTGAATTCTCAACACGGGCGAGGAATCTACTGGGGATTTTGGTCTAGTTGTAAAATCCATTCATTCATCATCGTGGAATGGCCTTTCCGGGAAATAATGTTCTTGCACATTGTACTTCACACTTCTCTATTGCCTCTCGTAATGAAACCAGCCTCACCCATGTGGGTGTGATTCCAGTTTGTCATACTGTTATTCAGTTAAAAAAGAAAAGGTCCTACGACTAACGATCAGCGTTATACTGCTGCTACTACTGCTACTACTACCACTACTATTACTACTGACATTAGATTATCTTACGAGAAGTCAGTCTTTTCGATGAACAACACATCATAATCAGAATACCTATTACCGACCAACAAAACGAAGAATGTTAAAGGGTTCAGACATCAAGCAGAGTGAATTAGTAGATATAGCCAACATCCCATGCAGGGATGTTTACCAAAAGAGATCCATTTCAGTCATGTAAAACTGAGAGACTATAACACATTTATAAATAATAATAATAATAATAATAATAATATAATAATAATAATTATAATAATAATAATAATAATAATATAATAATAATAGCAACAACTTGCAAATGTACCCGTACTTCCCTACGGTATTCTACATTGTATACAGTTATCGAAGTAAATGACTGCACATGCAATGAATAAGGTATTTTTTAAATTGCATTAACCTAGGCTTATCCGGAAACTGCAGGGGGAGGTTCCCATACGTTGTACCCAATTTAAAATGCAAGTTGCGTAGTTGTGAACATAACGACAGGCTCACTTGCCTACTGCCATTCACAATCGCGTAGGGAAATTTTCATTGTAATGGCAGGCCCCATTACCTACAGCGTGGTCACAATCAATTTGTGGAGTTTTCATTGCAATGGCAGGTCCCATTTCCTACTTCCAGACAGATTGCACTTGAGGAGTTTTTATTATGATAGCAAGCGTCTTCCCTACTGCCAGTCAAAATGAGTTGTGCTGTTATCATTGTAATGACATGCACCTCTTCTTAATGCCAGTCACATCGAGTTGCTGAGTTTCCAGTATATCAGGCCGCTATGCCTAATGCCAGTCACATTTAATTGGGTAAATTTGTTTAGAATGGCGGGCACACTTGCCTACTACCAAACAACATCGGTTAGGGGAGTTTTGAACAAAATTGCATGCTCGCTTGACTTTTGCCAGTCAAATCGAGATGGGAATTATTCATTGCAATGGTAGTCCTTTCTTACTAATGCCTGTTACACAGGAGTTAGAGAAGGATCCCATTCCTACTGCCAGTTAAAGTCGGGTTGGGGAGTGCTGATTACAAAAGCAGACACACCCTTTCTCGATCGCTACAAATCGACATCAATTAATATATATGTTTACAATATTGCAGACCTTCATTTACAGATTAACTGCTGCTAAACGGTACGTCATATTGACAAAGGATTGTACCATAAGACGCAGTATTTAGCGGCCTAAATGGGTGGTCCTGTGATATTTTCTCGGGTCTCATCTATTCATGGGTCAGATTGAGTTAGAAACGTTGAATAGGATGAAATATGTGTAAGATTATCTTGCATTGCATTACTTTTCGGATAATTATGTGACATAGCATTTGGCTCACATATGGGTACTAGGTGGGCCAATGTTCGCGAAGAGTTAGATGATTATATCTTTCCTGTAAGTGATTGAAAGTATGAATTGTGCATGTAAAAAGTGCAAATTTACTTAAAATCGAGAAATAGAGACGAATCTAACGTATATTGAAGATCACTCCAAATTGAACGGAGATTGTGCCATCCGTTATGTGATAGGACTTCCCGTTTATCCCACGAAACACGTCGAAACGAAGGTCTTCACCATCATTAAAATTGCCCCCATATTTCGATAATCTTCGTGGATAAAAGGTGAAAAATTTAAAGATCTTGGAAGTTTTCCGTCCGTTACAGGCTAAAACGTGAAATTTGGCAAAATTTAAATTTTCTTGCTCGTCTGGCAGATTATACCGCAATCTGGATTTTGAGTGAGGGGGGCTTTCAGGAAACTACACCAAAAATATGCAGATGGCCATTATTTTATTTCACGAATATTTTAATATTTTTCATTTTAATTCAATTTCTTAATTTAAAATCCGTGAGTAGTAGATCGCAATGCGAAAAACGTAAAAGTGAATAACATACAAGTTAACCGAAATTTCATTGTTTATTTCATGTCTTCGGATAGTCGCCTCGGTCGATCAGCGATGGAGTGTCCGACCCATCATCGCAAGTTGCCGGGATCGATACCAGCTGGAGCAGTTGATTGTAGAATGATAGTCATGAATCGTGGTACACCATGTCATCGTTGTGGGCTTATTCAGGGTCATCCGATGAAATTAACTCAACTATAGGAAGCGTACAGTAAAATTCACTTTCGTTCCTACTATGCAATACCACAATAGGCTTGTCGAAATTTGTAACCAGACTACCTTGGTGATACCATTTCAGAAGATCTCCAGTTCGATAGCTTAGGTCATGTGATTATTATTAGTTTTGATAATAATAGTTCGTGTATTGTTCCCAAGACAGCAGGTTCGATTCCGACTGAAGTTGATGGCATTTTAGAGTGTAAGAATGTGAAAAATCCGAGTGTTACGCTTCTGACTTGAAACGGAAGTTTGCATAACACATGTCACCCTGGCCTTTTTAAAAATCCGTGGCAATTGAAGGGCCGTCAAGAAAATAACATTACTTCCGATTCGGTAAAGTTACATGAGTTATCATTTTGTTCGGTATTCGTCTATAGCACTAGCATATATACGCTAATATTAGTGTTAAATTAGATGTGTATATAAAACTGAATTAACGTCACTACCATAAAAATAACTTATCGACATTGTCGTACCTAGAGTAAATGTAGCATGCAGCATATCACTAGAATATTAAGTAACGTGTACACCCGTTATGTATGTGTTTCTAATTATTGGGGTCATATATATGTGTTAGAAATGCAATAAATAATAAATGAATAATTTAATATAAGTTTCTACCGTGCAAAGGAATTACGGATACGAATGAGGCTTAGGATAGGTTACGAGTTATTCTGAACGTGTTAAAAGGACTGGCACAAAGAAGGTCTGAAATAAAAGACCGTGATTAATATTTTTGTTGTCCGACTCATTGGATGGTCAGCGTTGAGGCCTTCGGTTCAGAGGGTCCCGGCTTCGATTTCCGGCCGGGTTGGGGATTTTAATCATCTTGGATTAGTTCTTCTGGCCTGGGGACTGGTCGTTTTTGTTTGTCCCAACAGTTTCCTCTTCATATTCGCACAATACACTACACTAACAACCACCACGGAAATACGCAATAGTGATTACATCCCTCCATATAGGGTTGGCATCAGGAAGGGCATCCGTCCGTAAAACAGGAACAAATCCACATGTGCTACGTAGTTCGCACCCGCGACCGCATGGGTGTGTGAAGAGTGTCAAAAAAGAAGAAGAAGAATTAATATATTTTTTTGTCAACTATATTTACCGTTGGACACTTAGAATTTCTTCAAAAAATTATTATCTTCTTCACACAAACATTTAAGCATAGCGTCAGTGTCATCTTTTATGGATGCAAATCGAGGCACAACATTTGGTAAAGCTAAAATTTCTGCTCTTCTTAGAATATTGTTGGTGACGCCCTGTTTAAACATAACGTTTTCTCTCATTACAAGCTGTCTTATAAAAAGCCATATCAGGTTATTCTTTGGTGAGTCATAAATATGAAGCCTGGCTAATTCCAAGTGGAAGATGTCAATGTATTTTGACTAGATGCTACCGAAATCAGAAACTTCTCCACCATATCAAAAATATTGCATGGTAATGAAGCTCTCGGAATTGTTTACAACGTTTCGCGCGTTTCTCTGTCAGCACAAAGTCGTGATATTAACTGGAAAAACTGTGTCCTAAGATAATTCATTGTCCAATTGTGTCAAACGTACCATACAGGAACGTCTAAAGGAACAAACACATCCTGAATATCACGTTCTTGTATTGCACAATTACATGTGTATTTCCTTTTATTCCACTTTCTACCGTTATTCTACGTTACACTAATTTGGCAAGCTATTTCAACATTTATAACACGAAACTAAGGAAGCATTGAAGATGGTGCAGACGTCTGAAACTGCGAATTGAACAATGGGCCAGGAAATGGATCGGTCGGTAGTTACCACAGTCCGATGGGTTAACTTTATGTTAAATATCGCCACTATGACCAGTCGGTAGGCGAATGATGTGATTCAATATCAGCATTAAAGAAGTATGTCAGCTAAGATATTTCCTTTATCTGAAGGTCCTTGATTTTCTAGATATTCCCTAGAAGCTCGTTAGGAGCTAGTGCCTTCCCATACTTCATATTGTTGACAGCATTTAAAACTTTTACAGTTGTGAAGTGTGGAACTGGTCCAGCAATTGCCTGCCCCTCTAGAAATGGTAGACTGGGAAATTCAATATTTTACACTTCACTGAAATGTTCTTGCCACCAATCCAATATCTTTCGTTGATCAAGCAGTCGACAAGCATCGCTATCCTTCATACTCATGTAGTGTGTTAAATCTCTTGCGCAGCGTTTAATCGTGGCCGCGTTAATCGGTAGATCGCTTTTGTGCCTCTCTTGGATATCAGCTGATAGCAGGTTTTTCGTACTGATCTGCTTTTGATACAACGTCCAGCATTTTTGCTTCTCTTTCCACGGCCTTGTAATTCTAGTGGCTTTCCACAGTGTGAAGTGTTTGAAATTACTTGTATGCCACCTTCTTAGTGTACCCGCTCATCCTCTGTGTCCAAGGATAGCATTAGTCTAAGGGGTACCGGGCGAGTTGGCCGTGCGCGTAGAGGCGCGCGGCTGTGAGCTTGCATCCGGGAGATAGTAGGTTCGAATCCCACTATCGGCAGCCCTGAAGATGGTTTTCCGTGGTTTCCCATTTTCACACCAGGCAAATGCTGGGGCTGTACCTTAATTAAGGCCACGGCCGCTTCCTTCCAACTCCTAGGCCTTTCCTATCCCATCGTCGCCATAAGACCTATCTGTGTCGGTGCGACGTAAAGCCCCTAGAAAAAAAAAGTCTAAGGGGTGATCAGTTCTTAAATAAATATCTAATAAAAATCGGTATAAAAATAGGACGCTCAAATAAACACAGGGATAAACGGGGCATGCAAATTTAAGTAGGGGAAAGGCTCATCCGTAGACACACAAATAAAGGACTCCACAATAGGACTGGGAAGTGACGGAATTAATTTTCATAGAACAACTGACTATCTACAAGAAAAAGGTAAGGTAACTGTTTACTTTTGAAGTTGCAACATGGAGCAATTTATTAATGTCATTTGGCAATATGCAATTAACGATAATATTTCACATATAACCCAGGGTACAATATCTATCCTGAGAAGAAATGCAAGGTTTTGTTCCACCTCACCACACTGATGGTGTGGTTGAAATAATTGAGGTCGAACAGCTGATCCATGGGGATTGAAACAATATCCGTATGATTGGATATGCACAACAAAAAGAAAACCTTTGAGGAGACGTGGGTACGATGGTAAGCTTAAATTACAGTCGTCCCCACGTTCCATTTGATAAGTCACTTCCAGGTGTTTACATTTGGGATAGTCCGGATTCCTATCTTGGAAATGTTATCGTATCTAAAACGGGAACTAAATTAGACGGACGGACCCTTGCCCACACATTCAGATTCATGAGCATGCCAGGTACAGCTTGTCAAATTAAAGCTTAACTTAATATTTACAACTGTCAAGGCGACAATAAAAGTATCGGAAGGTTTTCCACTAATATCACGTACTTATGACCTTTACCTTACGTGATCTCATTCGCACATTCATGAACGTAAGCTTCCAAGTTGTGGGTCAGAAACCACCCGACTCACACCGACTACATTCTTGTATTATTATTATTATTATTATTATTATTATTATTATTATTATGGATTCCATTTACATTCGTTTCATCTGTCATGATTTATCATTCCCCCGTGCGTTTATTCGTGTGGACATCAACCCGTGTTGAGTCAAATTAAGTCGCAGGCTCCACTCCTGGTGGTGCCCTTCCGTCAATTCCTTTAAGTTTCAGCTTTGCAACCATACTTCCCCCGGAACCCAAAAGCTTTGGTTTCCCGGGAGCTGCCCGCCGAGTCATCGGAGGAACTTCGGCGGATCGCTAGCTGGCATCGTTTATGGGTAGAACTAGGGCGGTATCTGATCGCCTTCGAACCTCTAACTTTCGTTCTTGATTAATGAAAACATACTTGGCATATGCTTTCGCTTCGGTCCGTCTTGCGACGATCCAAGAATTTCACCTCTAACGTAGCAATACGAATGCCCCCGCCTGTCCCTATTAATCATTACCTCGGGTGTCCGGCTCCATGGCTATATGGTTAGCGTGCTGGTCTTTGGTCAGAGGGGTCCCGGGTTCGATTCCCGGTAGGGTCGGGAATTTTAACCATCATTGGTTAATTTCGCCGGCTCGAGGGCTGGGTGTATGTGTCGTCCTCATCATCATTTCATCCTCATCACGACGCGCAGGTCACCTACGGGTGTCAAATCAAAAGACCTGCACTTGGCGAGCCGAACATGTCCTCGGACACTCCCGGCACTAAAAGCCATACGCCATTTCATTTCATTACCTCGGGTTCCGAAAACCAACAAAATAGAACCGAGGTCCTATTCCATTATCCCATGCACACAGTATTCAGGCGCAGCCGGCCTGCTTTAAGCACTCTAATTTGTTCAAAGTAAACGTGCCGGCCCACCTCGACACTCAATGAAGAGCACCGCGGTAGGATTTCATCGGGGTCCGCCTACGGCGCGCAGGAACCGCACGCGGATAACCACGGCGGCCGCGCGCTTTCGACTCACCACCACCGGCAGGACGTCCCACGAACCATGCCAGTTAGACACCGACGAGCGATGAACCGACAGCGTGGGACACAAATCCAACTACGAGCTTTTTAACTGCAACAACTTTAATATACGCTATTGGAGCTGGAATTACCGCGGCTGCTGGCACCAGACTTGCCCTCCAATGGATACTCGTTAAAGGATTTAAAGTGTACTCATTCCGATTACGGGGCCTCGGATGAGTCCCGTATCGTTATTTTTCGTCACTACCTCCCCGTGCCGGGAGTGGGTAATTTGGGGTCGTAATGCTTCCACAACTTAACATGCAGCTTTATCTTCCTCGTACGTATTTCAACGGGGTGCGATCCCGGACTCTTCTCAACTTAGTCTTACTCTGCCTGCGCGTCCTACGGGCTCATAATATCATTTTCCAGTACCCGGACACTAATCTCGTAGATTCATTTTATTATCTCATCGTAGGTTAATTTTATATTTCATCGTACCTTCCTCGTTACTACCCCTGAAATGGACATCTCCCTAACCTCAGAATTCAGGGTAATATTGCACATTTATCATTTTCAGAGTTCACGACTGATTATCAGAGTTTCGTACGATTTTCTTATTTCCCCATTTACATTTTGACTGTTTGTCAGAGGTCATCCTCTATGAAATAACGTCGGGGTGTTTATTTATTTTCCTCTAAATTTTAACAATCCTGGACTCGTAATATTCACGTGGTCCCAAACCACTATTTAGCACAATATAATGTATACCACATTTAGTCCGACTCGTTGGCTGAATGGTCAGCGTACTGACCTTCGGTTCAGAGGGTCCCGGGTTCGATTCCCGGCCGGGTCGGGGATTTTAATCGCTTCTGATTAATTCTTCTGGCTTGGGGACTGGGTGTTTGTGTCCGTCCCAACACTCTCCTCCTCATATTCACACAACACACTACACTACCAACCACCACAGAAACACGCAATAGTGATTACATCCCTCCATATAGGGTTGGCGTCAGGAAGGGCATCCGGCCGTAAAACAGGGCCAAATCCACTTGTGCGACACAGATCGCACCCGCGACCCCACAGGTGTGGGAAAAGCGGTAGGAAAAGAAGAAGAAGAAGAAGAAGAATGTATACCACATTTAGCATTTATTAGCACCGCGATTTTTACAATATGTTTAGACCATTATTTGGCAGTCATTAATCAATTCAGATTTTAAATTAACATTATTCAGTGAAAACTCTAGCACATCGTTAGTGACACATAACACTAGCCTGCAAAATAAAACTTTTTTGTGCGGTAAAAACGAAATTAGGTAGGTTTTATGAATTTCTTAATGCAGAATTCGAGAAAAAAAAGAGTTTTGGCGAATCACGTCTGGTTTGGTGGCAATTTTACAAAATATTATTTTATTATTACGTAAAATTGTTGATACTTAGTATTGATTAAATTTGACGTATGAATGTAAATTTCAGCTTGCAAAACGTAATCGTATTTTGCATGCATTGAATACACATAAATGCTGCTTTGTAAGCAAGTAGATAGTATGTATTATATTTTTAATGTATATTGAAATTCGTGAAACTGAAGCATAAAGCGCCTATTTAGTTTTGACTGTACAGTTGCCTCTTAAATTAATATAACCGTACCTTGAATAAACATTACATGGTTAAACGTACACAGTTTTGTTACTTACATTATGTGCAGGTTAGATTCACACCTCCGTCTTTTCCCGTTTTCCGTGGAATTTCCGGGTTTTTGATGTTCTTGAATGATCTCTAGAAGGGTCGTCTCGTGCAATCGACCAACAGTAATCGGCCATCATATTCACATCCCAACGTCCCTGATAGCGTCGTTCTGCATCTTTAAGATCCTGATGAAACCTTTCACCTTGTTCTGCACTGACAGCTCCTAAATTTAGAGGGAAATACTCCAGATGCGAAGCTAAGAAATGAAGCTTAAGGCTATATTACAACTGATTTCCTTAAACTTTACCAACATTTTCCTTACAATTTCTTTGTATTGAGGGTCCTTAATGTTGCCAAGGAATTTAGTCACTACATATTTGAATGCGTTCCATGCCTCTTTCTCAATTTGACATCGTGTCTATGAAACTTTTATCCTTCATCTGTTTACGAACCTGTGGTCCATCAAATACGCCTTCTTTGATTTTTGCATCTAATAATGAGGGAAATTTAGTGGATAAATATTGGAAGCATATGCTACTTTTATCTAATGCCTCGACATACAGTTTCATCAATCCAAATTTGATGTGCAAGTGTGGAAGTAGAATTTTTTCACGGTCAATAAGACTTACATTCAAGACATTTTTGGATTCTGGTTGTAGTTGTTTCCTTTCTGTCCAATTCACTGTATCCCAATGTTTTATCCCGTGCCCTGCTACCCAAATTGCATAGGAAACAGGGAAATTTTGTATAGCCTTTTTGTTGCCCCAGCAACAATCCAATGATCTTCAAATCACCGCAAATTTGCCACCCATGTTCATGATATTTAACTTTTCAAGCACCAACTTTAAGGTCTCGTATGTTTCAGACATTTTTGTGGAGTGTGCAATTGGACGGATGCCAGAACATTTGTATTATGAAGCAATTGAAGTTATTTTGGAAGAGTCAATAAAAAACACGCCATGCTGGGGCTGTACCTTAATTAAGGCCACGGCCGCTTCCTTCCAACTCCTAGGCCTTTCCTATCCCATCGTCGCCGTAAGACCTATCTGTGTCGGTGCGACGTAAAGCCCCTAGCAAAAAAAACCACGCCAGTTACTAGGATCATACTCTTTTTCTCCCAATCGACGAAGAAGATTTGAAACATCCGTACAAAATACAAGTTCATCTTCTTGAGTATAATACTTTCGGACTGTTATCTTTGAATTAAAACTGCTTTAACCCTAGAATCATAAAGTCCCTCCAGGGTAACATGAATCATAAAATTTCGTCTGTCAGACTACCAAAAAGAAAAGCACTTTAATAAGCATAAACCCAACATTTTACTCAAAATACAGAATATTAAACTTAAAACTACCACACGTAGTGATGACAATACACTCTGGTCAGTTTTTCTTCAATAGGCACATTCAATGCACTGTTTTGCCTGGTGATCAAGACAAATGTGCTTTGCCATGTCTTACAAGGGAGTCGGGTTATTCTTCTTTTCTTTGATGGACAAAACGCACAAACTTTTCTTCCTTCAGCAGTACCTGATTGAGGCTCTTCAGGAATGCCATCTTTACCAAGAATTTCAGCAATGGTCCTCTTCAGGCTGCGCCTCAAATTTGGTGTCTGAAGTCTCTCTTGCAGCTTTGGAGCCATTAGCATTTTGGATATATCCTTTGAAAACTCTCGCCTTGAAAATTGGCTTTTGGCCTTTTTGAACTTTCTTATGCACATAAATAATGTAACCATTGGCAAGTGATGTATTAATCATACTATAAAAGATACACATTGGCCATATCGTTTTTCTTGAAGAGGACGTCAATGTTGACATTTCATCGAAAGTGTCCACGGCACCTTTAGTCCCATTGTAGTATTCTGCCATATCTTTTTCCGACTGGCGCTGCTATTGTTCCTACTTCATGGCATGTAGAAAGGAGGATTACATTCTTGTTTGGTTTTCCTTTATAGGATACCATTGTTTTTAAACCATCATAACAAAACATGGAGGACCCAAGCTTTCTTCCCTTGACTGTTTTCATCTCTGGTGGTATCTGTGCCTTGTCTTTCCTCATTGTTCCAATGATTGTCAGGTTATGGTCGCAATGCAGAGAATCAGCCAGACGAATTGAGGTGAACCAATTGTCGGTCATAATATTTCTCTTTGATGCATGTATTGGCCGGGTAATTTCTTTTCACGAAATACGTTACTACTAATGTCTCCTGAAGAGAGTGGTTATCTGTCTAATTCAGAAAGAACTGCCGCAATCAATTCATTATCGTGCACTAGATTTTTCCATTTCATTATCCCATTAAGCTTACGTATTACGTACAAAAAACATTACTGTAATAAACCAGATATTCACACTATATACAGCAATGTACCAATCACAAATACTTTCACAAATCGTAAACTTTCGTCTCTCAGACGACGGTCATATCGCAGTTAACAAACAACTGGACCTTTATGCTTGAAACCAAGGTCAGCACTGATTGTTGATAGCTGGGGAAGAATATATGGAGGGGGAAGGCACAGTTCATTAGCATCTGGAAATTACCGCGGAAACTACAGGGGTGCGTAGTCTGGGAGACGAAAGTTTATGATTCTAGGGTTAACAATCCATCATAAACATTGCATAAGGGCTGGGGCTTTTAATACGTCTGTTTATTCAAATGGTCTAAGATGAAAAACAAACTCTCAACTGTCTTATCTTAAATCCTATATATCTCGCGGTCTAATGCGTATCTGGGGGAGTTTGTTATGAAATTACCAGAAAATCCCCAACTACAAAATGAAAATTTAGACAGCAATAAACCTATAATAAAATGCAAACAATAACAAATCAAATCACATAATTGTATTCTAAAAAAGTTGCGTGAGAACATCTCTCAACATTACATCTTACGAATTCATGCAGATACTAAAACACCGAATTGCGTCAAAACTAGACGTGATAGGAAAAAATAGCGTCATTTTCGGAATCAGGACAGCGATTTCCATAAGAATTACATATTTTCTATGTTACCGCAAAATCATGTTGGCTGGTGTAATCATCTTATTAATTTATTCATTTAAGTTTTCAAATTTAACGCCGCTTCCATTTTAATACCGTACTTTAAATCCCGATAATTTAATCCATTAAAAATACAGCTGAAACATTCTCGGCATTTAGGTATTATTATTATTATTATTATTATTATTATTATTATTATTATTATTATTATTATTATTATTATTATAACTCGACCTTCCGTACGTAAAACGCACATTAAAATACACTGGCACTTTCATGTCTCTGGATTTCTCGTAACAGTATGCCTCCTTCCTAATATCAAAGTACAACAATCACCAAGGTGTTCTAAAACTTAATGCAAATTAGACTGGTTTAACAACCAAACAACACTGAACAACTTAAATGAACTCAAATCAATTGTATTTACAACTAGCAATCACTACTTAAATGATATAACCCATATTTGCGTTATGTACAACAAACAAGTAATCATTAATTAATCTAACCCATATTTACGTTAATCTAAATTCTGTCGATCCGTCTTATCATAAATAAATCATGGATCCAAGAATCGGTGCATGAGTTACGTTAAGTAACCATTATTAATTAATTTATTCCCCTATTTCATCGCGATAACATTCCCATCTAATAAATCAAAATTTGTTACCCATCACTGGGTAGAATTCCTGAGTTTGACGAATGAGAGGCCACCTGGCCAACATCCGTCTTAGTCGGTCATACTGTTGGCCGTTAAAAAATGGATTTCAATTACACCTGGGCGCTTAACCATTATACACATCTTAATTAATATTGTACAAGAAATTACACTTGATTCAAGGTGCCAAAGACCTGATAAAACTTTCACTATTATTTCTTCGTTCCTGCCCGAACCACGGAACCTTGATACTCACGGCGAAGTATCGTCTCGTTCTATCCGGCGCGATCCGCGATTGTCAAATACGGCACTCCCGAAATATTATCTAGGCCGTCTTGAGTTCGCAGTGCTCACTCGGTTTTCTCCACATGACGAATTGTACCGTTTCACATTAAACTTTTTAATCGGAGGCTAGGCACAATGCCTTCTAAAAATTCTACCGGCACTTGCCGATACTTGATATTAATTCAATGGCACTTCTGATGATATGATTCATCGTAAAGATAAGTTGTACTAACACTTATTACCACGAATATGTAGTAATTGATCGTCTTTGCGTTCACAAGAACCAGCTTAAATACGGCGTGGCACGACTGGCAGCTCTGTCCACGTTCTCTGACCGTCTGATTGTCTGATAGTAGTTGTGTGTTCGTTGACATCTTTTATAGATGCTGGGCCTTCCATCCGGTTCATCAAAAGTCAATCCTGCGAGAGAGAGAGAGGGGGGGTAGGGGGCGGTTTCCGTAAATCTATACTTGTAAGCCGACTGGAACGTTCTAAATTATACCACTGAACGATCTAGTAATAAGCACTCGCTCATCGTAATATCATCCAAATTCGATCACAGATTAAGAAGATATTAAAGGATTTCTGTCTTCAACGTTTCGCGCGCTGAAGAGCGTCCGTCTTGGCGTGGTATCGTTCTGACCAAAAGCAATCCAGCTGGAGTCAATTTCTGGAGTTTGATCCTTAATTCATCAAACTTATAGTAAGTTAACATGAGGATGATGCCCTAAAATTCCCATATTTGAAATTCTGTGGTTTGGATATTTTATTTATTATTCATTTATAAGATAGCCGTAGTTCAAGTTTTACTGGGTTAAGATGGTGCACCTGTGGCTGCTCTAGAATTTTGTCACTGGTCAAAACTGAAGCGGGTACTTTAAATGTTCCCATCGCCAACTTGACGACAAATATGCCCATAGGTTTGTTTCGACGCTTCCTAGAATCTGTGTCGTATTGCGACCTGCCTCATTCAGAAATAACAGTCTCCACTTCCTGGTAGTCATTATCTCCTTTGTGACGATTCTTCCCCTTTCCATTTTCGTAATTAGGGAGCAGACACTTCGTATACATGTTGTCCAGGTAAGTCTCTTTACTTGCCAGACCTTGCGAAATGGAAGTTACCAACTGCCATTGTTCAGAAATAATCTCGCTGGCTTCAAGTCATCCCGAGTATCCTGGCAGGTGTCGTAATGTTTCGCCAGCCCTAGTGACTTCCAAAATGTATTCCATTATTTCAATGTCCTATCAATTTACGTCATTATATCAAATCATGACAATATGGCCCATTCCGCACGGGTACATTAGACGTAGCTTGTCTTGAACCAAATCTGCCTACAGCCACGTCCGTTCAATTCGATGATGGCCCTGTTTGTGGTACTAAATACAATTTTTGCTGTAGTTGTAATGGAGTTGCGGAGTATTCACCAGATAGAATCAATTTGGGTGATATAAATTTGAGGAAAAGTAGTGTTTTCTCTTATAGTTGGTTTCTGTTCGTGTAATTTTACCATTTAATTTTTGCTGGCCTTCTTGCGGAAAATTTTCGATCTATACGTCAGTAATGTGCAATTAATGTTGGGGAGCAAGGCACTTCGGTGTTAGTTACAACTGGAAAACCTCTGCTCCAAATAAAAATAAACTCAATCTCAAATGGTATACGTGATGGGACGGGAATTACATTTTCTGAAGAATGTATTGCAAATGGCCAGAATATTTGCATCCGCAAAATTCAGAATTCGACGTTCATCTGCAATGTTAGTTCAAGAGCCGTGATTACTACGGAACTAGTATCCTTCGTTACTGCTTCCAACGTGGCCGTAGTGATCCCCACATAAGGGAAACAAGGTCTTCTGCTCTGCACGTTGGTCTGATTCGTTCCACAAGATGTCTGTCCGCTTTATCACTGCCGGCCTGCGGAGCATATGCAGACAGAGCTAGTTGGTGTATCGATGGCTCCTGGGTCGGTAGCCTTTGCACGTTGGTCGGGTGAGAAATTCGCTCTTCGGAGGACGCCTTTGTATTGTTTGTTAATCTAAATGTGACATCTGATCCATGAGTTGCGACGTGGTCTAAACCGACCGGCTATTCGCCCCAGTTTGATGCCGGCGTGTGTATAGCAACAGGTTTCTCAATTTTTAAAACTGTATGAAGGAACTTTTTTTAAAAAAATATGAAAAGGCGTATGGATGAACAATTTTTATAAAATGACTTCATGCTTAAATATGAAAGCACTAAGACATATGTACGTAAACGCTGGCTTTCTACTCGTAAATTACTAGTAAATTACGCGCAACTTTCTAAAAATTTGACAAGTTGCTGCTCTTGTTCACTCTGTATGCTGGAAGTAATGTTAGGATTAACCCAATGATCCTCCTCGAATCGTTTGTGATAGCCAGGCTGCTTTTTAAATGTAGAATATGAATTTATCGTTTGAAGACAATGAGTGTAGCAACGCCGGGGTATGTAATGAAACAAAATGTTTCAGATTCTCAATTATTACTACACTTAGCTGGCAATAACGACGGCAATGAGGATATAAAATTACTGTTGTTTACTATTCCACACTGTGGAGCGTCTTACCGCAGTATAAATCCTACTAACAATTAAGTTAAAATTCGTTTTTTTCTCCAGAGCGCAGGTAAATCTCTGAGCATCTCAACCAAGCATATTTCACTTAATTATAAAAAGTCAAGCTCATACTAATGTTTCCTTTATTTTTGCTTCTTTCAGAAAGTTGTGGCTATATTTTTCAATTAGATGTGTTGCGCCGCTCCTGGTTCATTTGTTATTCCGACCTGAGAAGAAACAAAACACTGGAGACTGTCTTTTGTTTTATTAAATCCACTCTGCAGATGCAGGTTGTGGCCGCTAGAAATATTGCTGCAGCTGCAGTGAGACGTTTCTTCTCGCACGTACTGGAGCACTAATCGCTCCTGGGGGAAAGGACTTCTCACCGTTATGAACATCATTGGTCTATTATCATCTTCTAACGAAGTTTATTCTCAAGGAAACGAATGAACAAGAAGAGGTTATCTTTATAGCTGTGGATGTTAGATACAGGGTGATTGAGCAAAAATTGGACATAAATTGGGAGGATATTTGATTGACTATTCAACACATGGCTCCGGTGACAAATCCGCTATAAGAATATCGGGAACATCAACTGACCGACCGACCGACCGACCGACTGACTGACTGACTGACTGAATGACTGACTGACTGATCAACCGACCAACTAACCAACCCAACCCAACCCAAACCAAACCAAACCAAACCAAACCAAACCAAACCAAACCAAACAAGCAAACCGCTGTATTTCGCTATACAATTATATCGATTTCGTATCATCGCACCAAAGTGCACATGTGTTTATACGAGGGTTTGAAGATACTAAGTCATGCAAGTACCTTTCTCCCCTCAAATGCGGGATATACCAGATTAATAAAAATATACGGATGGTAGTGGGAAGTGAAAGAAGTTGTGGAACGTATGAATAAAGCCGAGTAGGTTTACCAGGTGTAGGATATAAAGTGAGGAAACCTTGAGAAATGATATCCTCGTGTTACATAATGTTTATTCTCAGAGAGTACAGTAAATCTCCTAGATTATCCAGAGCACGTTGCCAACGATGCGTGAGAGGTCGGATACCAGTCGCCTTACCATGGGTGCATTTTGCTATCTTTTCTCAGCGTTGGCAATGTCCTCTCGTGTCCCAAACTGCCCCCCACGCAATGGTTCCTTCACTTGGGAATGAGGTCGAAATCACACGGAGACAGGTCTGGTGAATACGGCGGGTGCTCCAGTAATTCCCATCCATTCCTGTCCCCAGCGCTGAAGCTGCCTCCGTACGCTGATGCACGTGGTCTGGTGTTGTCATGTAGAAAGATGACATTCTTCAGAAGATCCAGGCGTTTCTTCGTAATGGCACGACATAACTGTCTCCGCAGGAAGATTCTGGAGTAAGTTGCTATCACAGTTGTGCCACATGGAATGAAGTGACACGCAATCATTCCTCTGACGTCGTTAGACACAGTGACCGTCAGCTTCATGGTGGAAGGGTTATGTCGGTACTTCTGTCTTTGTGGTGATCCTGCATGTCACCATTCTGCAGAACGCCGTTCAAGCTCTGGTTCATACGTCGTTGCTCAACATCCATTCACAGGCACTATTCTCGACAACATTTCCTCGCCTTCGTGCCGGTAGCGTATCAAGTGGTCATAGGTATCAACGTAGTTGTGGATGTGTGTGATCTGGTTAATGCAGCGAGGAAGGAGTTTAAGGCAGCGGCGATTGTTCTCAGTGGGGAATTGGGAGTGAAATTTGTAGATCCTAATGGGTGGGTGCGACTGGTGCGAGAAGACGATCTCTGAGCTCAGGTGGCTTTCACTTGAACTGCAGTGGTGCGTATAAATGAGATGGTTTGTTTAGAAGGATTACTGATACGTGTAGTCTAGGGTGGTAATTATTTTTCAGCTTTCCAATTTCTTCGCACACACCTCCTAATTTCTTTCCTTTGGCTATAAGAAGAATTCTAATACATATTTTGTTGAAATCGAAGAGGAAGAACCCGTGCCGCAGTGGCCGGCAAATTACATCATGTTGTCATATTTCTGCATATGCTTGTGCTCGACAGCTGTCTACGTTTAGTTAAGTGTCGGCTTCCCTCCGGTAATGCTGAGAATGTTTATCAACATCATGGCGAGTAGTTTAGAAAGCCGTGACACAGTCATTTATTCAGTTGGTGAAGTTAAACACCAGATCAGTGGACAGAAATTACCACGTATTTGACAAGTTTTGTCAGTCTTGTTTTATAACATATGCGAGGTGAAAATGACTGTCAGTGAAAGAGCTAATTTACTTGCACATGAATGTGTACGGGTAATATTTTGGTAAAAGACTAGGATTCCCACAAGAGCTTTGCCTCACTGTAAAAATAGAAAAGATAAAAAGATCTCCAAAATGTGCCCGCAGTATGACAAGTACTCATAAAGCACAACAGCGTAAGTTTGTTCCAAATACACTTAAGAAAATGCAAATTGCAACACCATGAAGGCATTGGTCGTTTGTGTTGATTTTCAAGATATGGAACGATGCCGTGTAGGTATGTAAACGATCAAAGTTTCAGACACATTGGATTGTTGCTACAGGTCTCCCCACGTGATTGGTCGCGGAGTAATCAACTCCAGCATACGGACTCTGGTGTAGAGTAGTTGACTTGCAGTCTGTGCAGTAAAGTGTTCCCCGTCAAACATGCCTCGACGACAGAGAAGAGCACGCTATCATCAACTGTCGCCGTTTGAGAGGACTCGGTTATTTGGGCTGTGTGAGGCTGAATTATCGCTAAGGACTGTCGCTGCACGTGTTGGCCGACAGGCATCTACGGTTCAACGTGTATGGCAGCAGTGGCCAAATGAAGGTACCCACACTCGCAGACCTGGCACAGGCATAGCGCGAAAGACAACTGTGGGAGAGGATCGCCTCATCATTCGGATGGCCCGAATGGAACCCCATGCAACAGCAGCGCAACTTCGAGCAGCTGTGGCACCCCACGTTACATAACAAACAGTTGGTAATCACCTGCGTGCAGCTGGCTTACGAGCCCGAGTCCCTGCAGCAGGTGTTCCATTGACCCCACAATAGCGACGTGTAAGGCTGTCCTGGTGTTGAGAAAGATCGACGTGGGTCGACGAATGACATAGGGTCGGCTTTAGTGATGAATCGCGCTTTTGTCTTGCCCGCAGTGATCGTCGGAATCGTGTGAGCCGACGTACCGGGGAGAGGGGTCGCCCAGATCTAATTGTCGAGAGGCACACAGGGTCAACACCAAGCATTATGGTCTGGGGCGCTATTGCCTTTAATGTGAAATCACAATTAGTGCTTGTTGAGGGCACTATGACTGCTCGACAGTACGTTGATAGGGTACTCAATCCAGTGGTTGTCCCTATGATGGCGAACATTGCTAATGGGATGTTTCAGCAGGACAAGGCCCTGGTTCACACTGCACGAATCTTCAGAGAAGTTCTCCACGACATCACAACCTTAGAATGGCCCGCCAGATCCCCGGACCTCAGTCCTATTGAGCATGTGTGGGGCATGATGGGTCGACAACTGGCCAACCATCCTCAGCCACCTACAACTCTGGAACAACTGACCCGTGCAGTGCAGCAAGCATGGGCCACAATTCCTCAGGAAGCGATCCAGGGCCTTATTGACTCCATGCCTCAACGAATTCATCAATGTATTGCAGCTCGTGGTGGGCACATCCTGTATTGATTGTTGTCCAAACTTGCGGTCAGAGGGACCTGAAAGTGTAATCATCAAAGCATAACTGAACATTCGACCTGCATGTTCAATTGCAGCAATGTAGCACCACTCCTTCTGGGTGTTGCAATTTCCATTTTCTTCAGTGTATGAATAATCTCTTCGCTGCTGTACACGCATAGTTTTCAATGCAATTGCGTATATAAGAAATAATAATAATAATAATAATAATAATAATAATAATAATAATAATAATAATAATAATAATAATAATTTATAGCCTGGTGCAGCCATTGTAAGATAGGCCATCTGATGAGGGTGGGCAGCATCTGTCGTGTGTGGGGAAACTGCATGTTATTGTGGTGGAGGGTAGTGTTGTGTGTGGTGGATGAGGTGAGGGCATGTAGCGGAAAGTAGAAACACCCAATCACCAAGCCAATGTAGTTAACCATTTTATGGTTAAAATCCCTGAACAGGCCAGAAATCGAACCCCGGGCTCTCTGAGGTGAAGGGCACTTTGATGACCATTCGACCAAGGAGACGGACATCTCAGAAATGAGGCGTTGGATTAAGAGAAAGAATAGGGGGAAATTTTGTTATGATTACTCCAAACAATAAGTTTATTTTAAAATAAGTACAAATTAACTGGGGCTTAAACAACAGTAGGCTTTTCCTGTTTAAATACTTGGTATCGGTTATATCCATTATTGTAGGGAAGTGGTGGTAATGAATTCATAATGACCTAGCGCAGCCACTATCCTACTTTGCAGCACTGCCCGACTCTATACTGAATAATGTTAATTCCTTTGACTTGGCGTCCGAGTGCTTGTTCTGTGCCTAGGACACCTGCAACACGCACTTCACACTTCTCTTCACCACGATGATACATAGTTTTCTTCCCATGTGGTAGACACTACCCACCTTATCGAAGGGGCTGTCTCACAAAGGCTGCACCAAGCTTTGATAGCCACTCAATTATTACGTTGTATACGGAATTCGATAGCTGCAGTCGCTTAAGTGCGCCCAGTATCCAGTATTCGAGATATAGTGGGTTTTAACCCCGCTGTCAGCAGCCCTGAAGATGGTTATCCGAGGTTTCCCATTTTCACACCAGGAAAATGCTGGGGCAAATGCACGGCCGCATCCTTCCCACTTCTAGCCCTTGCCTGTCCCATCGTCGCAGTAAGATCTATCTGTGCCTGTGTGACGTAAAACAACTTGTACGTTGTATCCTCGTGCAAACCTGCCTCGCGGTACAGGGGTAGCGCACCTGAAGCACCCTGGTTCGATTCCCGGCAAGGTAAGGGATTTTTACCTGTATCTGAGGGCTGATTAGAGGTCTACTCAGCCTGCGTGAGATGGAGAGATGGCGATCCCGGTCTTGAAAGCCAAGAATAACGGCTGAGATGATTTGTCGTGCCCACCACACGACACCTCGTAATCTACACGCCTTCGGGCTGAGCACCGGTCGCTTGGTAGGGCAAGGCCCTTCGAGGCTCTTGTGACATGGGGTTTGATTACCCTCATGGAAAAATGAGTGTATAATAATAATATAATATAATATAATATAATATAATATAATATAATATAATATAATATAATATAATATAATATAATATAATATAATATAATATAATATAATATAATATAATAATAAACATTTCGCTCATGTGAAGCTATATTCAAAAATGGAAAACAAATACAAGTATCTACTTTAGGTTAGCAAATGCCAGTGGTTACTGCCGAAATAAATGCTCTTATTGTAAGGAATTCTTTCAAAAATAGTTTCTAGGTATTTAAGAGAAAGTTAAAACAGGTAATTTCTAGACAGAATAGTAAAAGTATGGACTCATTTCGGACGTACGCTCATCACGGCAGGGAGACGAGGGATGGGACTTTCATAACAAGTGAGATCAGAAATACCTATACTGTGGGGAGATGAGTAAGTCCTTCTTTATCCACGATCGTATAATAAACTCACTTGTCAATTACCAATATAATTACAGATATTTACATAAAATATCTTCTTGTAACATCACAAATGCCTGTGGAAACACATGATTATGAGCAGCTGAATTTCCCCTTTTTATCCCAATCAATATGATATAGAGCTCCATGAAAGCAAAAACAAAAAATGTGGGTATCAGTATTAACTGTTTTTGTATCATATGTCACACACAGGTGTTTAACGCAACCTCTGCATTACAAAATACCATTAATTTTATGTAACGTCACAATATTATAAAGCTTTTATAATATATCACTGCGAGAGAAACTGGTCATTAATTACGAACATAACGAGAGGAGATTGGAATTGGATCAACATGTATTACTGTTTAATTCCTTACCTCGATTATGTTCTATATACATTTGTATCTGTACAAGTAATGTTGTAGGGGATAAGTTATATGTATGCAAGATTTTTTTTTTCTAATTTTCAGGATATGTATCCGGTTTAGATTAACTCATGACCGCTGAGTCCGGCTCCATGAGTTTCATTAGTAATTTACTCTGGCTCTGGGACTGGAAATGTGTGACGTCTTCAACATTAGAGTTCATGCTAGGTAGGACTCCATTCTCACAGACGTGCAGTCCCACGAGGGGTGTCAATTCGAAAGACCTGCACTAGCCCTCTCCGGAGATTACTATGACACAAAAATGGTTTCTAGTTTTCTTGTACGCTTGTTTGATGGGTTGTTCCACGACCACGGGGAAATAGTTTAATATTGTGCCCATTGTATTTTCTGGCTCGCTATAAAATGGCGTCAAAGTAGATGTATAGCCCACATAAGACGGAATTATATAAAACGATCTATGGTTCAAAATAGAGCATAATCACAAAGGCTGTGTAAGAAAAGAACATTGAAATGTCAAGTGGATTGTTTAAAAGGAAACAAGATAAAATTATTATATTATTACACAACTAAATTGCCGTGAGACTAGATGATAACCGAAGACATTAGCTGCGTATAATTACAAAGAAATTAGCCAGATTCAAGTAGAGGATGCTTAAATTACCTGCTGTGAGAGGAAGATACGGCATAATATTATATATTCAGTTCTAAAGAACAGAATTGCAGCGTAAAATAAGATGATTTAAATGAAATAACCAAGGCAAGTGGTCAGACAAGGACCGTTACGTCGAAGGCTATTGAAATTAAAGATCGGCAGATAGGAGGAAGTCGACAATATCAAGAAGACAGGATTAAGAGATTCAAGAGCGTCAGAACGGAATTATTATCTGAAATTCATACAAAAATTAAGACAGAATTAATACTGGAAACACTAATCCCAGTATTATATGTTTTGAAAGTAGTCAGCTCGATAACCAAGCATATAAGAAGAGCATTGATAAAGTATTTTTTGACTACTGGAGGCGTTGATATGAACTTTTACATACTGGGATTTTATTCTGTGAAACTTAGCGCAAGAAAGAAGAGTATGTGCTTCTAAATCCTCACTGGACCGACCTGGAGATGAGTATGTCACCGGCCAACCAACCAACCTAATGAAGGAGTGGACACCAGCTGATCCATGGGTTCCAGCCGGCCAAGGACAGCAGTTGTAGCTCAGGCGGCTACAAAATCGTCGTAAGTCAGAGAATGACAAACTAAGTTTACTAAATTATAGTTCTTAATTAAGTTAGGATGTAGTAATCGCAGGAAATTGTTGGTTATTGTAGTGTATTTAAGATGTCAAGTGATACAGTGAAGTGCAAGTTCTGAATTAAACTTTCAAGGTTAAGTTATATTAGAATCGATATATTGGGAGAAGTGACCGTATATATATTGAGTGTAATATGATAGCTATGGAATTTACGATTATTTGCGAGAATGAGTAGAGATTTAACACAGCAAAATGAATGCATATGTTAGTGATATATTTCTTAAATGAGTTAGGAAACCGAACATGTTTGTTGGTCATCGTAATGGTATGATATGGAAAGGATATGTAGATAATATGAACTATTCCTTGTCGATGTTGAACGTGAAGAAGTATCACAGTATATTAGAGAGTTAAATGTTATTCTGAGAGATGCAATGTGATCGTGGGAAATATTTTATACGAGAAGAGGTTATGGTATATAGGAAAAAGGTTGCGTTATGAAGTTGTTATGAATGAGCTGAATGATATGTAGGATGTAATGGAGAAATATGAAAGCACTGAAGTGAATTGATATGGAGTTAGTTGCAGAGGTGATGTAGCGATGGATGCTGAATGAGTATATTTAATTTCCGGATCATGTACATGAAGCAAATGCATTGATAGAATTCTCATCGAGGGAATATAATAATGTAAGGTAGGCATGGCTAACCCAAACGCATATGTCAAGACAAATAATTCTTGCTACGATTAAAATAAGGTTACGTTGGTAGGAAATACCCGTATTAGATATCTTATCGAGGTGGTGCACAGGTTAATAAGTGATAAATGTATAATTATGTTGCTGGGATGAACAGTATATTGACATCTGAGATAATAATTGAGCTGTCGTATTGAGTTGAAAGGAGTAACTTAATTTTCAAGGCGAATGGCATTTCATTCAGGGTTAAATGTGGAATTTAAGACCGAGGCTGTGATTAAGAACTAGAATAGTCAAAAATGAGTTTTGTATTTTTAATTCAGAAGGATATATGATGATATTCAAGTGATTAAATATAGTACGATTAGGATGGCAGTAGGTATTAGTAAGCTTAGCACGTCATCCGATGCTAATATATATGGATGCAGCAATGACAGATAAACAACTTAAAGTTCCTGATACTAAGTTAAAGATTCAAATGCGAAAAGTATGTGTTATTTTTAACGGTGATGTAATTGATTTTTAAGTTAATTGTTTGACATTTGATGATCTTAGGAAAGTTTTTAAACGTCAAATAATGATTGAAAATATGATGATAGCTCATGTCAAGACTGAAAACAGACATTTTTAAATCAGTGCTGTTGTACATAAAATCGATGTATGATATTTATTTAATTTTCTAAAATATGGAACAAAGACTTAAATTAATTTCTCTTTCCTAGTCGTTATGTCAAAAAAGTAAACCAGTTTATTTTAGATTTAATATGTGTGACTAATTAATTTGTAGGCTGATACTGTAGAATAGTTCAGTGTTAAGTTGAGATTTTGCGAATTTTGACATTTTAAGCGTTGAGTGAAGTGCGAGAGGATGAAGCCGTTCAACTGACACATCGAATAGCGAATTTTTGCCGTCGCACTTCTCTTTGGAATTCACGTTAAACTGGACTATGTAAGAAAATTTACCCTGGGAGATAATCGAATAGTCGGAGAATTTTATTTCGTCGTTGCTGGACGCAGCAAGGGCGCAAAATCTTGCATACCGATGACATTTCATATTTAGAGTCTATCCATCCAGGGGCAGGTTTTATGCCCATTGAGTGTAAATGGCAGGCAAATATAACCTCTTTTTTAGACTTCTGATTATTTGAGTACCTCAATGAACTTTTGGTATATCCTGCTGTTTACATTTTATTTTGAAGCTGAAGTGATTTTGTCTATAACTAAATAACTAGCTAACTCACTCACTCACTCACTCGCTCACTCACTAACGTTTTCAAACGGTAAACCATTTCAAATATAACTTTTAAAATGTTGTTGTAGATATTAGACCATTTCAAATATAACATTCAATTTTGTTGTTGTTAATATTATACCATTTCAAATATAACTTTTAAAATGTTGTTGTAGATATTATACCATTTCAAATATAACATTTAAAAATGTTGTTGTAGATATTATACCATTTCAAATATAACATTTAAAAATGTTGTTGTAGATATTATACCATTTCAAATATAACATTTAAAAATGTTGTTGTAGATATTATACCATTTCAAATATAACTTTTAAAATGTTGTTGTAGATATTATACCATTTCAAATATAACATTTAAAATGTTGTTGTAGATATTATACCATTTCAAATATAACATTTAAAAATGTTGTTGTAGATATTATACCATTTCAAATATAACATTTAAAAATGTTATTGTAGATATTATACCATTTCAAATATAACATTTAAAAATGTTGTTGTAGATATTATACTATTTCAAATATAACATTTAAAAATGATGTTGTAGATATTATACAATTTCAAATATAACATTTAAAAATGTTGTTGTAGATATTATACCGTTTCAAATAAAACATTTAAAAATGTTGTTGTAGATATCATACCATTTCAAATATATAACATTTAAAATGTTGTTGTAGATATTATACCATTTCAAATATAACATTTAAAATGTTGTAGATATTATACCATTTCAAAGTCCGTCTGGTGACCATGATCGATAAGACGTGGAGTTGGTAGATCTCACACAGTAGTGAGCCGGTTCGAGACCTGTTGGTCGAAAATCTTTTCAGTATCGGAATGTTGGCCGGCAGGGTAGGGGAGGTGGAAGTGTACAATTTCTAGTCACTAGATTGCGTACCAGAAATCAGGATTAAATACCGAACATCTCCGCCGTGCTCCTATGAAGTGAGAGCATATGAGACTCCGTCGAATGGAGACATAAAGCCTTCAGCTCACCCCTTCGTGCTATTCTACAGGAGCAGGCTATATGCCGGCACCGGGTTTCACCCTCGCCCTTCCTGTTACCATATATAACGTCATATGTTTCGTCTCATTAACTCCGCAGATGAGGTTGAAGTCAGGAAGGGCATCCGGTCATAAAACCTCGCCACGAAGATTCATCTCACGCTTCATACTCAACCCCGTAAATAAACGAGACAAGGGTTAGATGTATCAACATTATACAGGGTGAAGCGAAAATCGCGCACTCGGGCGTTATTATTATTATTATTATTATTATTATTATTATTATTATTATTATTATTATTATTTCGAATACGCTAAGGATCCTATACCCATACCGTGTTAAGGCCCTTCCTGCAATAAAAAAGAAGTCTCTCACAAAAGTTCGTCCTGCGAGTATATCAGGCAGAAAAAGGACGTTGAAGAGTGGCAGTCTGGCAACACTGTAACTACATGTAGGGTAACTACCTCTGTCGGCACTCAGCAGTTGTGCGGTACAGTTGGTGCAGTGGATAGACTTTTGGGTTAGCATGCAGGAGGCCGAGGGGTCGTTCCTGGGTTGAAGTATATATTTTTTATTTCGTAAATGTAGTCCAGATGGTATGGTATCTGGCATCTTAATCGTCAACAGCGATTGCAGCGGGTCCTCTAGAAACCATTTGCACTTACATACACTACTATCCATGAAATGGATGAACAATCGTTTTCATTGGTCAGCTTTGAAAGACGCCCTTTCCACGACGTGGGCGTGAATTCATTCGCACCACTTCATATACTAGATGCGAAACCTCTTTTCTTTGTACCCTCCTACAATGGTCACCTGGATTAGTACCAACTATTATTCTTGCCTCGTTCAGGTCCCATTACATTTCGTTAGGGCCTTACGTTAACAGTAGGCCTAGCAAGGTAGTTGTTGTGTTCAGCGTTACAAAATGTTCTAAATGTAGGATACATGTGACCTAACGTACGGTGTCTTACTGTATTACAGTATGTAATGTCCGATGGAAATTAGCAAATAAAAAAATGCGCCTCAACCGAGGATCGAACCCTAGACCTCCTGCATGCTAACCAAAAACTCTGTCCACTGCACCAACTGTACAGCACGGGTAACATTTGCTGACAGAGGTACTTACCGTATATGTGCTTACAGTGTTGCCAAATTGTCACTCTTCAACGTCGTTTTTCTGCCTGATATACTCGCAGGACGAACTTTTGTGACATACATTTTTTTTTATTGTTGGTAAGTGAGTAGTCGCACTGCGACGCCCGAGTGCGCGAATTTCGCTTTACCCGGTATATTACACCATTTCAACACAATAGGTAGGGATTGTTTCTGTTACGGTGATATCGTGGTGGACAGAGGTGAAAGAAGGTGCGGGCATGAATGGGTCGATGTAAGGCAATCGGTACATCAATTTAACATTTCAGAATTAGAGCTATATTTCATTCTCTGCTATTTTTTGTTTCTTTTCAAAATTTCAACTCGTCAGTAATTAAGAATTCAGTTACAGAACTACCTCGTAATTTAGGTACACACCGGGCGAGTTGGCCATGCGGTTAGAGGCGCACGGCTGTGAGCTTGCATCCGGGAGATAGTGGGTTCGAATCCCACTGCCAGCAGCCCTGAAGATGGTTTTCCGTGGTTTCCCATTTTCACTCCAGGCAAATGCCGGGGCTGTACATTAATTAAGGACACGGCCGCTTCCTTCCAACTCCTAGGCCTTTCCAATCCCATCGTCGCCATAAGACCTATTTGTGTCGGTATGACGTAAAGTCACTAACAAAAAAATTAGGTACAATGTAGGAAAAATCAGAATAATCAACAAACTGCCAATTAACAATCTGAGCTTCAAGCTCTCAATTTACAAATATGACTTGAGCATTACTACTCCATTCGGACCAGAATCAAGGAGATGGATCTCCCAATTTCCTTTACATCACAAGGAGACAGAGTATTCAAAATATGCATTCTTCCAAGAGCACCTTTTGCTTCAGAAAATTATCTAGGAGACTACTCTCCAAATTTTATACATACCAGCCTTCCAAAGGCACCATTCAACCTTTACATTAACATAATAGAAAGAGCATAAATGCTCTATAAAATTTACACTTATCATCTAGGCCTATCAAAGGCGCAACCTACTTTTTACAATCTCGAGCAGTACTTACTGCCTTGTATGCTTAACTTAAAAGGAAAGAAATCGAATTTCACAGGGGTATCGAAAACTCATTCTACGGGGCCTTTGTTAAAAACAATAGGTTAAAGTTATTGACCCAAAAGTCAAAATTGTGTGGAGGCGGAGAATTGCGCTCCTTGAAATTTGCAATTAAAAGCTTAAAACCCAACTTGGGCTTATGGGCCGATGTTACAGAGGTTAATCCTATGCTACTGAGGTGACTAGATGGAGAAAATATTTAAGTTACCAGGTTACAAACAGAAATGGTTACAAAGTCATAGTCACCTCAAAATTAAGTTTATAGGGAACCCGAGAGGGTAACACACTCTCTATTCCCTGATTCAGTATACATTCTTTTGGATGGTTTAGAAATTTACATTAGAAGTTTGAAATTTTACATTTTAGAAAATTGACGTTATATTATTAAATATTGGGAACCTTCCCCTCGAGCTAGCTGCCAAAACCTATCACTTAGTTAAACCAGGACTACCATTACCTTGAGCTGATGGACTACTCGATGATGGACGAGGCACCCTCGCCTCCCTTCGCCAACATACACACTAGACTGGACCGATGAATATGACGACCTGGTCGAAATGTGCCAGCTTTTATACCCGAGAGGAAGCTTCTAGAGAGCTCTGGGCTAAGGCCCGACACACCCGTAATTCTTATTGGGTAATTAAATAAATACTAGATATAGTTTCATTGGCTGAAAAATAAATATACGGAATTTTCTATTAGCCAACATCTTAAGTTGGCGGGAAGAGATCGAAGTGTTGTAAACCCAAAACAAAGAATAATCAACTCAGTGTAGTAAACCTTAAAATAAAGTAAGAAATGATTAAAATTTTAGTAGTCAATCTTCACACCAGAGGGCATAACATAAATTTATAGTAGAGACATCTGTAGGGAAATGTCCAAACTTCTAGTATTAGTTGTTGCGCGTTTTAGTTGTAGATGGCATTGTAAAAGGCGCTTCATTTGAATGAACTTGGTGGGTGTACCTCCCGGTACAGTTTCCATTTTATTAATAAAAACCACTCTTGGTATTTAATACAATCCAACAAGCCATTGCAAACCAATTAGGAAATTGTAAAACTCACTTGAAAAAACGACAGTAGCTTTTTGGCCTTCTATATAAACCTATAAAATTGAACAATTAACTTGAGCTTACTAGCTCGGAATGACATAGTCACAAGGTGTACAACTTTGCTTCCGGCGTTTTGTCCCCAACATTGGAGGCTTTAATGAAACAGATTACTTACACATGTATCATTCAAAGTAGTGTCCATCGCTGGCCACGACTTTCTCCCATCATTCGTGCAGTGTTCGAATCCCGTGTCGAAAAAATTGTTCATCTTTTGAAGCGATCCACGAATCGATCCAATTTGTGACTTCTTCATGAGATCGGAAGTGTTGGTCAGCCAGGCCGTGTGCCATTGATCGAAACAGGTGATAATCAGAGGGAGCAATGTCTGCAGAATACAGCGGGTGGGGTAGGACGTTCCATTTTAACATTCCCAGGTATGTTTTGACCCCTTTTGCAACGTGGGGTCGAGCGTTGTCGTGTTGCAAAATCACTTTATCGTGCCTCTCGCTGTATTGCGGCCATTTGTCTTTCAATGCTCTGCTCAAACGCATTAATTGCGTTCGATAATGAGCACCTGTGATTGTTTCACCGGATTTTAACACCTCTGCAAGCCTTTGTGCTGAAAAGCGGTCGCTTGTTATTCATTGCCATTTGGGGCTCTTGCACCATGGGGTTTGTTTTTTCTATACTATTCGCCATTTCACCAAGGTAATGTTGGTCCAAGTGTCCCACTCCTCAAAGGTGATTGGGCGGGGATCTCGCAGAGTGGTTGGCGGATCATGACGTCCATTAACAAGAATCGCACGATATATGTGCGCATTATAGGCCATTATGACATATTTTTGGTGTCAATGAGGATGTCATCCCTGTTCGTACAGCCGAGACATTGCCCTGTATGTGTAAGAGTGGCGTACGGTGGTCACACATAATGCCGCCGCAAAACATCAGAGAACCATGACCTTGCTGCACGTGTTGGAGAGCGTGCATGAGTCGTGAAACCTGGTGAGACTGCTTGCAAACACGCTGCCAACGATCGTCAGGAATAAGGCTCATCCAACACTCATCGGCAAAAATTACTTTTTTCCAATTGAAGAGATCATTCAGCATAATGTTGAGCCCACCTGTGCCGTTCCTCATGATGTCTAGGTCTGAGAACTGGGCCTCGCCATGGCTGTCGAGAGTGAAGTTGTGCCTCGTGCAACCTCTTTCTCATAATTAGAGTTGGCGACACGATAACCTGTGACTGGCCGAAGATGGTGGCATTACGTTCAGGGTTCCTCTGAGCTGAAATTCGGAGTTAATGGCCATCAACTGCATCTCGTAGCCCTTGGGTGACCTGTACAAGCCAAGTCATCAACTGTTCCTAACTCCCTGTATCCCAGCTTCCATGTTTGAACCACATCACTTTGATTACGTTCCACACGTGGAACAATTGCCTTGTTGATCATCCTTCTTAACTTAATATAATCATGCGAACACGTCCTCGTGTTGACATTGCACGTCGTACCATCCTAGACTGCTTAGAAGGCAGCTCTTATGCTAGTGCTGCAATTTTCAACGGAAATACTGCTCCCCATATGACGTCGGTAGATGCAGAGTGGGTCTCGGCCCATAGGAGATCGCGGCTTGTCCGTAGTCCAACAGGTCTGCACTCTAACGAGCCAACCGAGCAGAGGAGGGGTGGCCACAACTCTACCTTGGCTCTACGACTCTGCATTCGGGATACGAGACAGGGCTGGATATCACGGCTGGCATCAACCGTCGGCTATCCTGAGAATGGTTTTCTGTGGTTTTCCATTCTCCTTTAACTACGTAGTCCATTGTAGCCAGCTTACGAATAATAAATAAAATTCCAAATTCGCAAAACAAAGAAGGAAATATGAGAGAAATACTTATTCACTGAAGCAATGATTGTTCACTGCATCGAGCATGACGGGTAGACAGTTCTAAAAAAACCCACGTATTTAAATGAGTCCACAATGAAATACAGAGGAGAACAGGGGAAGAACAATTTCATCTATCAGGCTGCCGCACAATATGTTACTCCATTCGAAAATATTGGTAAACATAAGGTAGTGAAGCCACTTAATAAACTAAGTATAGACTGAAGATTTTTTAAAAGTTGTTTTACGTCGCACCGACACAGATAGGTCTTACGGCGTCGATGGGACAGGAAAGGGCTAGGAGTGGGAAGGAAGCGGCCGTGGCCTTAATTAAGGTACAGCTCCAGCATTTGCCTGGTGTGAAAATGGGAAACCACGGAAAACCATTTTCTGGGCTGCCGACAGTGGGGTTCGAACCTACTATCTCCCGAATACTGGATACTGGCCGCACTTAAGCGACTGCAGCTATCAAGCTCGGTATAGACTGAAGAACCAGCTTCATAAGGTAGATTAAAAGAGGTCTTTCCACTACCTGAATAAAGTCCAGTTAACATCAGACGTCACGGAGAGAAAAAGATGAAAGCCAGTCGCCGCATAGACATGGGTGAAGGGTAGATCTTCTCTCTCGAACTAGACACCGGACCGAATCACCTCGGAGAATTTATACAACTAGCAAGAGGATAAAATGTGACGTATCAATAGGGGTAAGAGCATTCGAGAACGGAGTACAAGCATGGTGGCGTAAAGCATATGTCAACGAAGAAGAAAAATTACAGAATTACAGTAGAAAGAAGATGCTGCAGGAATGTAGATTGAGTAGCAGATTCGTGAATGTATATGCAAATGGTGGCGGAAGGTAAGAATAACATTGCACAGTTTCATAATTAAAATTAAGGCTGATAAAATATTAAATGCGCTCATTTTTGAGAAATTATAACCTAATCTAATTATTATGTTTCCTGCAACGGTACAGAAATACTGTAGCAATATTATACACTTTCATTCTGCCATGCGAAATATACTGTATACCGTTCTATACCAGATGGCTTACTGAGCACTATTATATATGGAATAATAGTTAGTTGCCGTACTTGCTCACAACTCATATGATTTCTTGGCGGTGAATTCCTATAGGAACTAGAATACAAGGTGTAATAAAACCTTAGCCTATGCTGAAAATGGATTCCTCGTAGAGATAGAACAAAATGCTAAAACAGAATGGGTATGGAATGCATATTGTTGAATTATCCGTTTCTGTTTCCTGTAGTGGTCTTTGGTATATTCAACTGCTGTGGATGATGCAGCAACTCTCCAACATCAGCCGCCTGTCTGACAGTACTCCTCAGACTAGATAGTTTTGGGCGTGTTTGGAACTCAGTGCGAAGACGAGTAGAGGCCAGTAAAGTGCACGTTTTGAACATTCCATACGATAAGCAAACAGAGTGCTCCAGCGGATGTTAAAGACATATGCAGTGCAATATCTTTCATGATATGTGTTAAAATGAACGTACCAGGAAGATGTGCAGGAGTGCACTACGAAGCATTACTGTTAATTTAGTCAGTGATTCGGAATGTCATGTCTGATGTTCGTAAAACTTTCCCTCTCTACGTGAGGAATTCATTCTTGAAGTTTTACCCAGGGGTTTCGTTACGTTCTTGTATAACAAGGTTAACTAGTAAAAAATTATAATGAAACATAAAAATAAAAATCACGAGCAGTGAGAGGTTGCTGAGGAAGACAATGAAAAACAGAAGAAAGAAGTTGTTGAAGAGAAAATAACAAGGAGAAATTACAGATTGCCTTTGTCTGTTCTGCATGCTTGTTAGATACTGATGAGCAATTTAATTAGAAATATCTGGCTGGTAGCGTGTAGGACCCCCTTTCGCTCTGATGACGGCGGCTGTTCGGAATGGCATGGGATCGACCAGACACTGGAAGCGTTGCGAAGCCATCCTCATCTACGACCGCTGCATGAGTCCCATAATGCACAGTGTCCAGGACGCGCACATTCCCACTTGACAGTATGCCAGATGTGCTCAAGAGGGTTGACGCTAGATTACTTTGGGAGGATAGGCAAGCATTCTCATGCCCACGGAGAGTTAATGGATGCAAACGGCTACAATTGAGGTACAAGGAAGTAGTACATTATCATGCTGTATGTGTAGGTCACCTGCTGTGTGCTGAAGGCAGAAACATGGGTGGATATTGTGCCCTTTTAAAGTGAAAAAATGTAAACAAATGAAATAACAGTGGCTACTTTCTATCTTATTCGACAGTTCGGCCTGACTCGATTTCAACTCATCTTGACTGGTTTTAAGTTCATTAGTCGCTATGCTTAAATCACTAATGGTTTTGATTAACATGTCCCACTGCTCCTGGCTAATCGACATTTTTATATGCTGAGAGAATACGACTGAGACCATCAGGCTCCCCAACAATACCTCCAACACATGCAAGACACAGTAATTACCAATACAAACAATTTTATCCTAAACTTGGATAAAATTATACAAAACATATCATTTATAATTAATACCACTACTTGTCAAACAGTACTATCACAGCATTCATATTTATCAATATTCAGTAAACCTATGTTCATGGCTGTTAGTCTTGGTACAAAATAAATTAAATGTAAAGTGCAAAGTCCCGGGGATAAGCAAATCTAGCCCCCAAAGTTGGGCGACACGCTTTTCACTCCTCACTCCGGCCCCTGTGCCCTTTTAAAGGCAACAACTGCGGTGATCTCTTCTTTCTTCTGTGCGCCGGCTGCTCCTGTAATAAATGACATGTAAAATCATACTCACCACTGCATGTAGACTCTTCTTTCTCAGTCGTGCCCGTCCGTTATCCCCGGAGAGGCCACCCGCTGATAAAGGAGTGAGGGAATGAAAAGAAGGGGCAAACTAACTGAAATGACGGTACCCAAGACTGAATTAAAAATTAAATAAAAGACTAATTTATTAAATAAAAGCAAAGTGCGAAAATTGAACGTAAATTGAACTAGTGAAAAAATGTAAACAAATGAAATAACAGTGACTAATAAAATATTAACGAGTAAGGATCTGCCTTGCAAACAATCATAAACTGCCTAAGTAAACTGACTGAAGGTCAAAACACCTTAATTAAAATATACCAGACTCTGTTGACACTGTCTTCAAGTTAAATAAAAATGACTCAGTTTAAAACTCTGGTCAGAAAGACCACCTTCTTGAAATGCAGAATTACATTACGGAGAAAGATATCTCCCAAATAAATTTAAAATAGTTGACTCACAATAAAGTAAAATTAAATTCTGTTATGCCATCAAACCACTGACTTATAGGAGTTATAAAATGTTTAACACCTGTTGCTCATTTGGTAAAATACCCAAATTTAAATAATCATGGACTGCACTAAGCAAGTGTATTACTTAAGGAATAAATTCGAAGAAAACAGAACAACCATGAACATCACACTTCATTTCCGACATAACCATTGTCTTATACAAAACTTCATGATTAAACCAAATTAATTATCGAAACATCACTCTGAGTGTATCCAACCACTCATCTAAATTTTAAACTTCATTTGCATGTCTGTGATAGACTGGACTTCTTAAGATAAACAGAAATTTAGGCCAAATGCCTGATGTTAACATTATCAAATGATAGCGATCCTTGTACATTAAAATTTCTATAGAATTTTGCCGCTGACTGCGTTTCATTATTAATTCATATTCGTGGTATCACCACTAGATGGAGGCAGATGCCATCTTATTTACCATTTATTGCGGCAGTTTTATACAATTGGTTTATTTAAAGATCGCTTCATTTCAAAATAAAAATGTAGTGGATTTTAAAAGAAAGTTTGGTAATTACTTAGATGCCTGGTATGAGCATACCACTACCATTTCGACTGTGACATAATCGAGGATCCAATAAACCTAACATCTGAAATGGTATTTACATCATTACATTAATTAACGGAGAAACACTGCTCCGACAAAAAAATACAGAGATCAAAAAAAAAAACTAGCCTAGCTACACTTATCTATTTACATCACATCAAATATAAATAATTCACATACGCTTGCGTCCTACAAATAAACAGTAAAAGTACAAACAGAAAAGAAAACAAATAAGCAAACTGGATCCCACCATCGCGGCCTACTGGAAATTAAAAGGATAGAAAGCGCAAAACAAACTCGGAGTCACCAGAAAAACATACCCCGCTGCGAGTAGCAAAATGAAATATTGCGAATTTGACGGCAATCTCAAACTTCAGACGATAAATGTCTGGACATGATATTATTTAACCTTGATGGACAAATTACTGTTACTTCACGTTATCCGTGACTCTACATAAATATTCAAAACACATTGACTCGTCGCTCTGTTCACATTGTACACTGGCTAGCATTTTTATCGAGCATCTACTTTCCCTGGAATTATTTAAACAAATAGAGGCTCCTGCCTGTAGTATCGTAACCCATGTCGTAACACATTTAACACACGTGGTTAAACTCTTTATCTCACAATTCTTTTTACTCATTAGTTCACGACGTCATTATTATTCATTATTCTCACAACACAGCCTCGCTCGTATCCGGCGGGCACAAATATCTGTCGTGCACATTACGGCTTCTTACGACAAATCAAGACATGGTCCCAATATCATATTTCCATCATCAACGTAGCTCATCAGGGATATTAATCATCTAGCTCGATCTCTCGATCATTCACTGTTAACACATCACAAAAATCACAGAGCTGACTCATCAATGGCGCTCACCGTTTCTATCAAAACAAAGAATGACGAGATTGCCTCTCAAAACACAAATGTTGAAACATGCGCCACTGCAACTACCCAGAAATAAAAATTCGCGTCTATCAAAAATCGTCGCAAAATACGCGGGATAAGTACAATCAAAACCGGACATCAGAAGGATGATTCCGCAACATAAAACAAGCTGAAATGCGCAAAAATAGCAAAATAAACATTGAAATCATCGCGGTGGCGTCCCCAAGATCAAAACTCCAACAAAATCGACTCAAAACCAACGATCTAAAATCATGATGAATAATAATAATAAACTGACATTACACTCGTAGATCCAATATCAAAGCTGCCTAACTGTCAAAGTGACATACTACAAAATCAACCATAAATACACGCAAACAAACATCTACTTAAACAAAGTGCACAAAATAAGCCTATCTGAAAGTGCAACATAAACATTATTATTATTATTATTATTATTATTATTATTACTATTATTATTATATTATTATTATTATTATTAGCAGTATTATAAAACTGTGAATTATTTACAACCCTACCTAGTACTCTAAACTACATTGATCATCGATTTTGCCACGGTCCTACATATTTATTTACATTATAATGATGCTCATACCTGTGATGGTGGAGGCAGGTCGGTTCACCCACCGGCCCCGGTCATGGTGGAAATTAGAATTCCATCTTCAAGCTGATGTGGTATTCCAGATTTTTACACACGCAAATTTGACCCATTCTTGCCATGCCGTGACACACGTTTATATAAGCATAAACACTCGTATTTCTCTCACTCCAGTGAAAGTTAGAAAATGCCACTGCAGACTCCTGCCTGTTGTGTAGAAGGATGGTCGCCTCGCTATCTACCTGCAAAACACCTGCTGGCCTGCTCGCCGATCCCTCAGCTCTGTTTACACTACAGCTTACAGTACATTCACCCTACTGGGACATAACTGTCTCCTCAAGGTTGACTATTGCGGTCTCCATTGAAGAAAGTCAATCACCTTCCTGTCTGTTTTTACTGGTTTCTCCCCGTAAACATCTCGCTTGCCAAACCGTTTGTAGAATGGTAGAAACAAGCTAAAACACAGTTTATGTTGTGGAGAAAATTTTATACTGATCTCACATGTAACACTCCCTGCTGGTTAGAAATGTTTTTATGTAAATATGCTGAAAAACATGGACTTGTTTCCCTCGACTAGTAATGTGAGTTCATTTGAGTTGAAAGTGTAATTCTTGCCTACTCTCCCTGAATTTACAGTAAAAGTCTGTGAAAATGTTCATTTTCTGAAATGCTATTCTCCCAAGTAAATAATACAAGGCTTTCTAAAAATGCCTACAAGTGTCTAATCGCTTTCTTACCAGCCAAAATAAAGCTGACTAAATGCATTTGCTGATCCACTCTGTCACTCTGTCGAACGTAAATTCACTGAGAATACTGAAATAACACTAAAAGTACTCAAGACAATAGCTGAAAAACTGAGAACTCTGAAGACACTGTGAATGACTCAAAACACTGAGAATACTGAACGACTGAGAATTCAGAACGACTGAGAGCTCGAAACACTGAGAATACTGAACGACTGAGAATTCAGAACGACTGAGAATTCAAAACACTGAGAGCTCGAAACACTGAGAATTCAAAACACTGAGAACTCGAAACACTGAGAATACTGAACGACTGAGAATTCAGAACGACTGAGAATTCAAAACACTGAGAGCTCGAAACACTGAGAATTCAAAACACTGAGAACTCGAAACACTGAGAGCTCGACCCTGTGGTCGCTGGGTTTTGTAGAAATTCCTCCCACCACCTGGAAAATAGTTCCGTGGAAGGGATGTGGCGTAATAATCTAGTCCTCGGGAGCGCTTTCTCGTACATCCGTAGGTTATGGTTTTCAAAATTTATATGCAAAACTTCCTAAATTTTGTCCGACTCACATGTGATATTGCGCCGCGGGAAATGATCATAGGATAATCCACACGACGGTGCGCGTCACTGGTGTTATTTTCTTCCGGTGGATGGCCTCATCCTGCCATGACAGCTCCTTCTTCTAGATCCTATTACTCCTCCGTGTGAAGTTGAATTTTAATAATTAGGCACTAATTAACCACAGATTGGTACTGATAATTCACCAAATATTATAAAGAAGTCAGGACACTGTTTTTCACTACCACATCGGGCTTCAGATCGCGAGATACTGACTGTAGATTTCCCGGTATGACAGCTCATTCAAATTTAGAATTTTCTGATTGGCTGAGACTTTCGCGCCCTTCCAAACGTGGGTGCATCCGCTTCCTCCCAAGAATTGGCGGTTATAGTCGTTGCCCTCTATTGTCCTGGCCAAGTAGGTCAGGCTTCAACGCGTGCTTTTCTTGTAAGAACGACCAGCAAGTCGCCGCTCCCAGGCGGTGTCATAAAATTTATTGGAAGGATGGTTTACAATTTGGTCGTGCCTAGAGAAGAGTTTCATGGATTCTCTCGCCGTCTGACTGGCGCCAGAAAGTTCCTTTGTGACTGCTAGTTTCACAGCCTCACTGTGGTATCTCATATGTGAAATATTCAATTTAATTGTGAATTAAATTAGGCCAAATTCGCTTATGGGTGCAATGCCCCCTTACGCCATTAGAAATCTTACGCGATAGTGGAAGATTTCTCAATTCAACCAATGACATTCTAGACATACTTGCAGCCATAATCGAATGTATACTCCTGACTATGAAGTATACCTCTGCTTATGTCTGAGTTTTTCTCTGATTTCTCTCTCTAAAAGTTTGTTCTCTTTCTCGAGGTCATCTGCAATCTGTTTCATGACTGCTAGTATCTCGGCTGAGTTCTGTTCGCATTCCGGACAATTATCTTCTGTCTGTTGACCTGTCTCAATCTCGAACTGACTGTCGTCTCCTGGGTTCGTTGATAGGGTCTCCTGGTCATCTTCTTCTTGTGTTTCGGTACACGGGTCATCATCATCATCTTCTTCCGTGCCGGAACTTGCGTCTCCTCCTGCGTTTGAGCTCCTTGGTTTTTCCACGAGATTCACTTGAGCTGCGCCTGGTGCTATTCTGTACGTTCTAAAATTGGCTGCATTCATAATCATTTCATTTTCTCCATCTAAACTTCTAATTTTATATGCATTGTTTTGCATATCTTGGACAATGCTGTAAGGACCGATGTACAATGGTGCGAATTTTGCGTAATACTTCCTTTCAGGATCGGAGATGGCTGGTCTACGGATCAATACCATGTCACCTACCCTTAATGGCTTGTGATATTTTTTCCTTCGGACTCTTCTCAGCCTGCGGTCAGCTTGCTCTCTTAAGTGCTCCCGTACCTGTTGTGTACATAGTTCCGGAGCTAATAGGGGTTCAGGCGGACAATTGACGACTGGACACCACGGCCTGGCCGGTTGTAAGCCATTATGCACTGTGGCTGGGATTTTCGCTGTTGCTTCATGGACAGTATTGTTTATGCAGTCAGTGATCAATGGGAGAATATCGACCCATCGCCAATGTTGTTCTGGGATATAGATTCTGCAGAATTTTGCGATGACTTTCATTACTCTTTCTGCCGGGTTCGACTCTGGGTGACGTGTTGAACTCAGAACATGCTGTATTCCTAATTGCCTTAAACCTGCTTTGAACTCTGCGGAGGTGAACTGGGTTCCGTGATCTGTTAATAATTTCTCCGGTTTTCCCATGGCCGGAATTATTTCCCTATTAATGCATCTTAAAACTGACCTAGTATTGGCCTTTTGCATTGGACAAAGGTTTGTAAATTTGGAAAATACATCCATGGTGACTAATATGAACTGATTGCCTCTCCGTGATTTCGGGATTTTTCCATAAATATCCATCGCGAATAACTCACGGGGCTTTGACGGTAGAATGGGAATTGGCTTCTGTTTTAAAAGGTAGGAGTTCGCCTTGACACGCTGGCAAGTGTCGCATGTCACTATTGCATCCCTGACAGTTTTCCTTAGGTCTTTCCAGATGAAAGTTTCCTGAATTGTGGCCACGGTCTTATCAATACCTCCGTGCCCAATAACACGGTGTACATGCCATATTAGCTCTTCCTGTAATTCTTTCGGGACGACAATCTTTAATTTAGTATGATCCTTATCTGCGTATTTTAACAATTGATTATTTAACAATCTGTATTCTTGTGCGGCCTTGTGAATTTCGTCATAACGAGGGTCCCCTTGTTGAATTGTTCCCTGGAAATACTGGATAATCGGCTGTAAGGTTGGATCAGCCTGTTGAAAGATTGGTAACTGGCTCAGTCGGAGTAGTACATTTCGGTCTTCCTGGGTTAAGTCCACATAATTTACCTGCTCTTCACGTTTATTTGGGTTCCTGCTTAAGGCGTCTGCTAAGATGTTTGCCTTGCCGGTACAGTGTTCAATGGTGAAATTAAATTGCTGCACGAACAGTGACCATCTAGTAATTCTGTCAGATGAAACAGCTGATTTTAACATGAACGTTAAAGCTTTGTGGTCAGTTCTTATGACGATTGGAAATCCATAAATAACTTTCCGCCAGTGCTGTAGGGCTTGGACTATTGCTAGCATTTCCAGCTCTGTAGTTGTGTAGTTCCGTTCGTGTGACCTCAGTTTTCTGCTGTAAAAGCCTAAATAGTCCTTGGTTTTACATTCATTGTCCTGTTCCTGGAATAAGACTGCACCTATGCCTACTTTAGATGCGTCTGTCTGAAGGATAAATGGTCTGTTAAAATCAGGATACGCTAATTGTATGCTCCTGGCTAACAGTTCTTTAGTATTTGAGAACGCTGTCTCTGCTTCCTGTGTCCATTTCCATCTGTTATTCTTACAGAGCAGGTCTTGTAGTGGTGCTACGACTTCGGTGAAATTTTTACAGTGTTCTCTAAAGAATTGACACATACCAAGGAACTGGCGAACATGTTTCACCTTGGTAGGTCTAGGGAAGTTACTTATCGCTTCTAACTTTACCGGATTTGGTCGGATTCCCTTGCCGTCTATCACGTGTCCTAGGAATAGGATTTCCGGCTGACAGAAGTGTGATTTCTTGATATTCACCTTGAATCCGGTTTCTATAAGGTTTTTAAACAGTTTGCCTAAATTTTGGAGGTTTTCTTCAAAGGTTTTAGTTGCGATTATCATGTCATCGATGTACAAAGTAGTAACTGCTTTGACTTCGTCTGTTAGGTTCCTGTCAAGTGCCCGTATGAGAGCGCTAGAAGAATTGCGGGTTCCGAACGGGAGTCTTTCAAAGACATAGGTCTGTTGATCAAACATAAACCCTGTTAGTAACTTCGACTTATCATGCAGAAGGATATGGTGAAAAGAACTGGTCAGGTCTACACCTGTGAAAACTTCCATGTCTCTAAATCGACGAATTGCGTCCTTAATAGGCATGGCTTGATCATTCTCCGGGATTAATTTGGAGTTTAATTGACGAGCGTCGAGGCACAGCCTCAGGGAATTGTCGGCTTTCTTTACTATGACAAGGCTGTTCACGTACGGAGTAGGTCGCTTCGAAATTATCCCGTTTTCTTCCATTTGTTTGATAATTTGTTTGACCTCCTCATGGTATTTTTCTGGCACTGGATACGGCTTACGTTTGTATGGTTCCCAGTCCAAAACATTGAAAGCGTATGTAAAATTAGGGATGAGGCCTACTTTGGAATCGAATACGGCCTGATGTTCAATTAAGAAGGCTCTTAATTGATCTTTCTGTTCTTTCGTCCCTTTAAACTCTGCAACCTTGTCATTGATTAAATTTTCAATATCTTCTGCAGTATCAACCATAAAAATGTCTGTAAAAATCCCCTCATGGTCCAAAATATTTAACTGTTCATCCGCATGCTCGGCTCCTACGATATCATGGAACTCTCCGTCAGTACTGTTATCTGCTTCGTCCTCATCAGTTTCCGGATTTATTGCCACCTTGTCGTGACCTCCATTCCTTCGGAATCTCATAACGCCCCCTGCAAGGTCAATGACGGCATGTGTTTCCCTTAGAAAATCAGCTCCAAGAATTACGTTGTAGTTAACTCTGGCCATTATGATGAATGTATGACTGTAGGTTGAGCTCCCTATTGTCATCTCCAGGTATGTCTGGGACTTACAGGTAGTCACCTTGTCTGGCACAATCCCTTTTATTTTTACTGTCGAGACTGGAATCTCAGGTAGGCTCATTCTCTCTTTCAAATCATTAAACAGAGTCCTCGAAATAATGCTGATACTCGCACCAGTATCTAATAGTCCTAAAATACTTGTTCCGTAAATTTTGATTTTAATCACAGGTAGAGGTAAAATTTGTGGGCTCTCCTGCTTGAATTCATCATTTAATAAGTCCTCAGGCTGCGCTATCCACGAATCTACCTTTGCTACCTCCCACTCTTCATTTTCAATGGTTGAATGTGTGGCTGAGTCAGTGTCTAATGGAGCTACTAATTCGAAATTGAAGTTTTTTTTTCTAGCACCGGTCCCCTCGTACGTCGGTGCATTCGGATTGAGCGGTCTGCGGTCCTCGCTTCCTCTCCTTCTTGTTTGCTGGAACTCGAGGCTTTCGGCTCCTGTGATATCCGGGTTCATGTCTTGGGATTCGATTGCCTGTTTCCACGGATCGCGCTGCTGTTTGTTACTCAGTTCATTGATGTATCGGCGCCCCTCTTGATACCTCGGGTCCGAGTTCCTATCTCGCTGGTAATTCCTTCTCTCGTTCCATCTCCTTTCAGGGTCGCGATAGTAAGGCCTGTCTCTTCCTCGATCTTCCCATCGCCTTCTGTCACGTGAGAGGTACCTCCTTTGGTATGGCTGCCTGTCCTGGTAGCGCGGTCGCCTGTCTGGATAGTTAGGTTTTCTAAACCACGGACGTTGGATTTCTTCCTCCTGGCGTCTCGTGTTCGTATCTCGCCGCGGTACAGCGCCTGAATTCGGGCCGTTTACCTGCGCATTGCCTCGTGCATTGTCACTGGCGGCATTAGCTAGGTAAGCCCTATGTTCCTGCGTTTGCCTGGTCACTCTCTGCGGTACATTATTAGTGGATGTAGCGTCTAGCTCCCTTAGAATAGCCTCAACTTGAGCTGGATCATCTACCCTCGCTGTAATGAGCATTCTCTGCACGTCCGACGGAAATTGCTTTATTATTGTCTGCACGATTTCTGCGTCAGACACCGGAGAATCTAATTGTCTAAGTTTGACGAGCTGTGTTAAGAAGAAGTCTAAGTATCGTGTGGGCTGTGTCGACATGTACTTGCGAGTGTACAAGTCCATCCTGAGTGCTTGTTGTGTGGATAAGGACCAGTACCTTTCGAGGAAAGCCTTCTCGAAATCTGCGAACGTCTTAAAAGTATCTACGAAACCGTAGTACCAGGTCTTCGCCTGTCCTTCCAGATATTTTTCTACTATGCGTAGTTTCTTGTCTTCTGGAGCTTTAATATCTTGGAAATATTGTTTCAATTCCCTAAGATATACTTTTGGGGTTATTTGTGACGTTCCACTAAATTTCTTCGGTTGATCGTCACTCGTACGCACGATGTTTATGATCTGCGTGGAAGCTTCAGTTCTTTGCGTACTTTCCGGCATTGTCCTTTCCATGTTAAATATTTGTGTTATCGGCTCGGTCTGTGTCGGCTCATACTGCGGCTGTATCCTACTTTCTCTGGCTACCTGGGACTCAGCTTGTTTGTCTACTAGCATCTTGACCAAGGTCGAGAGGTTTTCACCCTGGGTCTTAATTGCCTGGATTTTTCCCTCTATGACCTCGTTAACTTCCTGTCTTACTGACTGCTCACTGAGTGTAATCGCACCCTCAGTTTCCGCTATCTTTTCTGACAGTTCGGTTAACCGCTTTGTAATATCCTGGGTCTCCGACTTTAAGGTCATGATTTCGTGGCTCGTTTTCTCCTGAGTCTCTCCAATCTGTACGCATACTTTATTCATTTCTTTCTTAGTCTCATCCTCAATTTTATCTATCCGTTCTTCCAGGAGTATCATACCTCGAGCTAAATCCTTGCCTTGATCTTGCACCATTACCCTGGTTTCCCTCATAGTTTCCTCAACAGTCGCGCTATGGCTGTCTAACTGCTCTTGTATTTGTGCTTGTGCATCGGCTAACTTCTTTATTTCTTCCATCGTCTCCTGCCTGTTTGCATTACACGCCTGCATGAGTTTATCCTGGTTTTCCCGTAACTCTTTCTTCAGTTCAACCTGGCTCTTTATAAATTTCTCCTCGAGCTTTATCTCACACTGTTTGAATTCTTCCAAGACCTGTCCGTGTACTGCCTCTACTTTATTCGCAAGTTCGGCTTGGCTACTCTCAATCTTATTTGCAAGTTCAGCTTGACTAGATTTTAATTCGCCTTGTGTGGTTTTTAATTCGTTAGCTAATTCGGCCTGGCTACTTTCTACTTTGTTTACAAGTTCAGCCTGACTGGATTTTAATTCGTCCTGACTTGTTTTAAGTTCCATAGCTAATTCTGTTTGGCTACTTTCTATCTTATTCGACAGTTCGGCCTGACTCGATTTCAACTCATCTTGACTGGTTTTAAGTTCATTAGTCGCTATGCTTAAATCACTAATGGTTTTGATTAACATGTCCCACTGCTCCTGGCTAATCGACATTTTTATATGCTGAGAGAATACGACTGAGACCATCAGGCTCCCCAACAATACCTCCAACACATGCAAGACACAGTAATTACCAATACAAACAATTTTATCCTAAACTTGGATAAAATTATACAAAACATATCATTTATAATTAATACCACTACTTGTCAAACAGTACTATCACAGCATTCATATTTATCAATATTCAGTAAACCTATGTTCATGGCTGTTAGTCTTGGTACAAAATAAATTAAATGTAAAGTGCAAAGTCCCGGGGATAAGCAAATCTAGCCCCCAAAGTTGGGCGACACGCTTTTCACTCCTCACTCCGGCCCCTGTGCCCTTTTAAAGGCAACAACTGCGGTGATCTCTTCTTTCTTCTGTGCGCCGGCTGCTCCTGTAATAAATGACATGTAAAATCATACTCACCACTGCATGTAGACTCTTCTTTCTCAGTCGTGCCCGTCCGTTATCCCCGGAGAGGCCACCCGCTGATAAAGGAGTGAGGGAATGAAAAGAAGGGGCAAACTAACTGAAATGACGGTACCCAAGACTGAATTAAAAATTAAATAAAAGACTAATTTATTAAATAAAAGCAAAGTGCGAAAATTGAACGTAAATTGAACTAGTGAAAAAATGTAAACAAATGAAATAACAGTGACTAATAAAATATTAACGAGTAAGGATCTGCCTTGCAAACAATCATAAACTGCCTAAGTAAACTGACTGAAGGTCAAAACACCTTAATTAAAATATACCAGACTCTGTTGACACTGTCTTCAAGTTAAATAAAAATGACTCAGTTTAAAACTCTGGTCAGAAAGACCACCTTCTTGAAATGCAGAATTACATTACGGAGAAAGATATCTCCCAAATAAATTTAAAATAGTTGACTCACAATAAAGTAAAATTAAATTCTGTTATGCCATCAAACCACTGACTTATAGGAGTTATAAAATGTTTAACACCTGTTGCTCATTTGGTAAAATACCCAAATTTAAATAATCATGGACTGCACTAAGCAAGTGTATTACTTAAGGAATAAATTCGAAGAAAACAGAACAACCATGAACATCACACTTCATTTCCGACATAACCATTGTCTTATACAAAACTTCATGATTAAACCAAATTAATTATCGAAACATCACTCTGAGTGTATCCAACCACTCATCTAAATTTTAAACTTCATTTGCATGTCTGTGATAGACTGGACTTCTTAAGATAAACAGAAATTTAGGCCAAATGCCTGATGTTAACATTATCAAATGATAGCGATCCTTGTACATTAAAATTTCTATAGAATTTTGCCGCTGACTGCGTTTCATTATTAATTCATATTCGTGGTATCACCACTAGATGGAGGCAGATGCCATCTTATTTACCATTTATTGCGGCAGTTTTATACAATTGGTTTATTTAAAGATCGCTTCATTTCAAAATAAAAATGTAGTGGATTTTAAAAGAAAGTTTGGTAATTACTTAGATGCCTGGTATGAGCATACCACTACCATTTCGACTGTGACATAATCGAGGATCCAATAAACCTAACATCTGAAATGGTATTTACATCATTACATTAATTAACGGAGAAACACTGCTCCGACAAAAAAATACAGAGATCAAAAAAAAAAACTAGCCTAGCTACACTTATCTATTTACATCACATCAAATATAAATAATTCACATACGCTTGCGTCCTACAAATAAACAGTAAAAGTACAAACAGAAAAGAAAACAAATAAGCAAACTGGATCCCACCATCGCGGCCTACTGGAAATTAAAAGGATAGAAAGCGCAAAACAAACTCGGAGTCACCAGAAAAACATACCCCGCTGCGAGTAGCAAAATGAAATATTGCGAATTTGACGGCAATCTCAAACTTCAGACGATAAATGTCTGGACATGATATTATTTAACCTTGATGGACAAATTACTGTTACTTCACGTTATCCGTGACTCTACATAAATATTCAAAACACATTGACTCGTCGCTCTGTTCACATTGTACACTGGCTAGCATTTTTATCGAGCATCTACTTTCCCTGGAATTATTTAAACAAATAGAGGCTCCTGCCTGTAGTATCGTAACCCATGTCGTAACACATTTAACACACGTGGTTAAACTCTTTATCTCACAATTCTTTTTACTCATTAGTTCACGACGTCATTATTATTCATTATTCTCACAACACAGCCTCGCTCGTATCCGGCGGGCACAAATATCTGTCGTGCACATTACGGCTTCTTACGACAAATCAAGACATGGTCCCAATATCATATTTCCATCATCAACGTAGCTCATCAGGGATATTAATCATCTAGCTCGATCTCTCGATCATTCACTGTTAACACATCACAAAAATCACAGAGCTGACTCATCAATGGCGCTCACCGTTTCTATCAAAACAAAGAATGACGAGATTGCCTCTCAAAACACAAATGTTGAAACATGCGCCACTGCAACTACCCAGAAATAAAAATTCGCGTCTATCAAAAATCGTCGCAAAATACGCGGGATAAGTACAATCAAAACCGGACATCAGAAGGATGATTCCGCAACATAAAACAAGCTGAAATGCGCAAAAATAGCAAAATAAACATTGAAATCATCGCGGTGGCGTCCCCAAGATCAAAACTCCAACAAAATCGACTCAAAACCAACGATCTAAAATCATGATGAATAATAATAATAAACTGACATTACACTCGTAGATCCAATATCAAAGCTGCCTAACTGTCAAAGTGACATACTACAAAATCAACCATAAATACACGCAAACAAACATCTACTTAAACAAAGTGCACAAAATAAGCCTATCTGAAAGTGCAACATAAACATTATTATTATTATTATTATTATTATTATTATTACTATTATTATTATATTATTATTATTATTATTAGCAGTATTATAAAACTGTGAATTATTTACAACCCTACCTAGTACTCTAAACTACATTGATCATCGATTTTGCCACGGTCCTACATATTTATTTACATTATAATGATGCTCATACCTGTGATGGTGGAGGCAGGTCGGTTCACCCACCGGCCCCGGTCATGGTGGAAATTAGAATTCCATCTTCAAGCTGATGTGGTATTCCAGATTTTTACACACGCAAATTTGACCCATTCTTGCCATGCCGTGACACACGTTTATATAAGCATAAACACTCGTATTTCTCTCACTCCAGTGAAAGTTAGAAAATGCCACTGCAGACTCCTGCCTGTTGTGTAGAAGGATGGTCGCCTCGCTATCTACCTGCAAAACACCTGCTGGCCTGCTCGCCGATCCCTCAGCTCTGTTTACACTACAGCTTACAGTACATTCACCCTACTGGGACATAACTGTCTCCTCAAGGTTGACTATTGCGGTCTCCATTGAAGAAAGTCAATCACCTTCCTGTCTGTTTTTACTGGTTTCTCCCCGTAAACATCTCGCTTGCCAAACAGTTTGTAGAATGGTAGAAACAAGCTAAAACACAGTTTATGTTGTGGAGAAAATTTTATACTGATCTCACATGTAACACTCCCTGCTGGTTAGAAATGTTTTTATGTAAATATGCTGAAAAATATGGACTTGTTTCCCTCGACTAGTAATGTGAGTTCATTTGAGTTGAAAGTGTAATTCTTGCCTACTCTCCCTGAATTTACAGTAAAAGTCTGTGAAAATGTTCATTTTCTGAAATGCTATTCTCCCAAGTAAATAATACAAGGCTTCCTAAAAATGCCTACAAGTGTCTAATCGCTTTCTTACCAGCCAAAATAAAGCTGACTAAATGCATTTGCTGATCCACTCTGTCACTCTGTCGAACGTAAATTCACTGAGAATACTGAAATAACACTAAAAGTACTCAAGACAATAGCTGAAAAACTGAGAACTCTGAAGACACTGTGAATGACTCAAAACACTGAGAATACTGAACGACTGAGAATTCAGAACGACTGAGAGCTCGAAACACTGAGAATACTGAACGACTGAGAATTCAGAACGACTGAGAATTCAAAACACTGAGAGCTCGAAACACTGAGAATTCAAAACACTGAGAACTCGAAACACTGAGAATACTGAACGACTGAGAATTCAGAACGACTGAGAATTCAAAACACTGAGAGCTCGAAACACTGAGAATTCAAAACACTGAGAACTCGAAACACTGAGAGCTCGACCCTGTGGTCGCTGGGTTTTGTAGAAATTCCTCCCACCACCTGGAAAATAGTTCCGTGGAAGGGATGTGGCGTAATAATCTAGTCCTCGGGAGCGCTTTCTCGTACATCCGTAGGTTATGGTTTTCAAAATTTATATGCAAAACTTCCTAAATTTTGTCCGACTCACATGTGATATTGCGCCGCGGGAAATGATCATAGGATAATCCACACGACGGTGCGCGTCACTGGTGTTATTTTCTTCCGGTGGATGGCCTCATCCTGCCATGACAGCTCCTTCTTCTAGATCCTATTACTCCTCCGTGTGAAGTTGAATTTTAATAATTAGGCACTAATTAACCACAGATTGGTACTGATAATTCACCAAATATTATAAAGAAGTCAGGACACTGTTTTTCACTACCACATCGGGCTTCAGATCGCGAGATACTGACTGTAGATTTCCCGGTATGACAGCTCATTCAAATTTAGAATTTTCTGATTGGCTGAGACTTTCGCGCCCTTCCAAACGTGGGTGCATCCGCTTCCTCCCAAGAATTGGCGGTTATAGTCGTTGCCCTCTATTGTCCTGGCCAAGTAGGTCAGGCTTCAACGCGTGCTTTTCTTGTAAGAACGACCAGCAAGTCGCCGCTCCCAGGCGGTGTCATAAAATTTATTGGAAGGATGGTTTACAATTTGGTCGTGCCTAGAGAAGAGTTTCATGGATTCTCTCGCCGTCTGACTGGCGCCAGAAAGTTCCTTTGTGACTGCTAGTTTCACAGCCTCACTGTGGTATCTCATATGTGAAATATTCAATTTAATTGTGAATTAAATTAGGCCAAATTCGCTTATGGGTGCAATATGATCTGACAGTGGGTTCCTGTATCGCTCGCCGTTGTCGAACTTTGACAAATGTACCCGGGGCCACGTTTCATCTCTCGTGAACAGTCTCCAGTCGTGGATACCATCATCAGCAGTCAGAACTGTACCCTGCTATCAAGAGAGTTCCACGCACTTGTAGCCTGTCATCGACGAGTACCGACTGATACATCGACTCATCTGTCCACGCGACATTTCATCATACTTCAAGAGTTCAATGGCGATGTTCGTTTGCCTCTGACCGAGCTCGATAGCTGCAGTCGCTTAAGTGCGGCCAGTATCCATTATTCGGGAGATAGTAGATTCGTATCCCACTGTCGGCAGCCCTGAAGATGGTTTTCAGTGGTTTCCCATTTTCACACCAGGCAAATGCTGAGGCTGTACCTTAACTAAGGCCACGGCCGCTTCCTTCCCACTCCTAACCCTTTCCTGCTCCATCGCCGACAAAAGAAATAACTGTGTCGTTGCGACGTAAAACAACTTGCCTTTCCTTTCTTTTTTTCCTTTGCCTATGCCAGTTTTGTGTCTTATGACGTGTGGCAAGGGGAGATCCCCGAGCGGTAGAGTGTCTTCTGTACTCTGTTGCGAGGAAATGTTTCTGAATGGTACGACTGCTCACACCTCGGTGTTATCTAGCATTGATTTCACTCGTGATCTGCTGCACTGTGACCTGTCCATCCACACTTACCATCCGAAGTAGATGACGGTAACACCTGAAAACAACACGTTGTACACCATTGGGAGTTGACTCTGACGGTGGTGATATTTTCCGAATCCACCACATATTTACGGTGCCCTCTTAACACGGTGGCCAGTGGAAAGCCAAGTGCCTGCAGGGCCTGAGAGATGGAATGACCCATGTCTGGAGCCGACAATTTGGCCACCATCAAATGCGCTGAGATCTTATGTCTTACCCATCCTTTGCTTAATTGTTACCTTGCACGGCCAGTATAATAATTATGTTATTTGTTTTGGAGAAGCGGAGGTCCGGAATTTAGTCCCGCAGGAGTTCTTTTACGTGCCAGTAAATCTGCCGGCACAAGGCTGACGTATCTGAGCACCTTCAAATACCACCGGACAGAGCCAAGATCGAACCGTCTGACCCACTCAACCCGGCTCACGGCCAGTATGACTCATGTGTTGCGTTTTACTATTACATTCACCGGGCCGAGTGCCACGCTATTCCTTTAAAACGGCAGTTACTTTTAATTCAATAGCTCATCAGTTCATACGAACGTAGCGGAAACCAGTTTGATCGTACGATGCTGTACATCTCTAATTAAAATAATTACTTCTCTTCTCTGGTAAATGAAATGGCGTGTAGCTTTTAGTGCCGGGAGTGTCCGAGGACATGTTCGACTCGCCAGGTGCAGGTCTTTTGATTTGACGTCCGTAGACGACCTGCGAGTCGTGATGAGGATGAAATGATGTGAAGACGACATATACACCCAGCCCTGTGCCAGAGAAATTAACCAATTAAGGTTAAAATTCCCTACCCTGCCGGGAATCGAACCTGGGACCCCTGTGACCAAAGGCCAGCATGCTAACCATTTAGCCATAGAGCCGGACTCTTCTCTGATGATTCACATGAAATGTTTTATTGTTAATTACTTGTAACCGTGTAAGTAAAACCAAACATGCGGTAACAACCGATGACGTGTACTAACCTGTTTCTAATAATTGTACACCAGTGTTTAGCGCGGGGGCGTCCAACTTGAGGTATGTTTGATGTCACTGTTGATGCAGATAATGTTAAACGTACCAGACTACCTAAAAGAGATGCAAACATATGTTTCATAATATTTGAAAGAACAAAGATGACAATAAGACGAAATACTACTTAAGCCTTAATTTGAGAAGTGCATATAAGAACTACGATGGCACCACGGATTGTGCTAACTACCGCCCTATCAAACTTCTATGTCTCACTCTGAAGATATTTTTTGCTATTTTTGTTTACGTCGCACCGACACAGACAGGTCTTATGGCGACGATGAAGAGAAAAGGCCTAGGAATGGGAAGGAAGCGGCCGTGGCCTTAATTAAAGTGCCTGATGGTAAAATGGGAAACCACGGAAAACCACCTTTAGGGCTGCCGACAGCGGGGTTCGAACCCAATATCTCGCGGGTGCAAGCTCACAGCTGCGCGCCCCTAACCGCCCGGTTTGAACATTTTTAAGAGAATCAATAATCAATAATCAATAATCAATGCACTAGCACTACAATCATCATCAATCTGATTCCAAGCCAATGTGTATTTCTGAAGGGATGTGTTATTATTTATGCCGTCTTTTCAGCCCGCCATTCGATGAAAGAATGTCGAGAAGAACACATAGCCTTCTTTGATTTGGAGAAAGCCTTTTATTGAGTGACCCACTAATTAATCTCTATAATTATAAAAGGAAGTGTTTGTCTGTCTGTCTATGCGCGATGCCCAGCAAAATATACAGCACGTAGAGATCTTAAATTTTAAACAGAGGTAGATGGAAAGGGGTCCGAATGCACCTCGAAGCCGGAATTTTCATTTTCGCTTTCGTTGGTGAGTTATGAACGAAAAACCATCGGAAAACGTGCATTGGGATATGACAATCCAACGTGCTGTCACCAAGATTAAATGCATAGAGTCGCTGTCGCTAGGCAACGTACATAAAAGATAGGTAGAGAACACAATATGCAAGGAGCCATTTTACGTGCAGGACGTAGGAAGCTGTTTTTGGTTTTATATGGTGTGAGGGCATATGGCGGTGTTGATGATGATTCGTCCGTCGGATCGGGACGTTAAGTTTTGAGTTATTCGAGAGGAGTGGTCTATGTGCCGACGCTGGGTTTCATCCTCTTCATTCTTGCTATCATATATCATGTCATTCATTTCTTTCAACAAGCAACTTTTACAAGAATTACCCGATGTTCTACACAGTTACAAGTCTATCGACTACACGGCAGAGCTTTGAAAGACTTGGAGTCACATGGAGTACCCTCGAACATCTTAGAGCGGACGATTGTGGCACCAATTATCCTTCTTAAGAATAAGAATCCTGCCCTCTGCAATGAACACGACTCTGAAACTGATGACTAATATTATTGAAGCCATTCTCATGATTGGGCATGCCGCGAGCGAAGTAATATTCATTCCTCGGATTCGAATAATTTCTTCGGATATACAGTTTAAGTTTAGATCTCTGCAGTGTTCAAAATAAAATTTCTCTATGTAATAATAAAGCAAGCATAATCTTCTTCTTCTTACTATATATAAAAATGGATGTATGCATGTATGTGTGTGTGTGTGTGTGTAAATGACACGTATCCTCCTAAACCACTGGAGCAATTTCATTCAAACTTGGTACACTTATGACTTACTATCTGGAGACGAGCACTGTGGGGGCAAAGCCATCCGTAGCTCCCTTAGGGGTGGGGAGTCGGGGGGGGGGTGCAAGGTAAAAAAATAATCGAAAAAAGTGCCGAATCCACAGTTTTAGGGGTCGCTGAGATGATCAGTGACACTCCCCATTTTTCAAATGACAAAGTTCAGCTCCCTTTCGCATGGGGGGGGGGGGGAGGGGGGAGTGATATATAAAATTAAACGAAAATAATGTCGAATACATAGTTTTCGGGGGTCGCCGATGTGAATTGTATTCTTTGGATTTTTAGTATCAGGAGACAAACAACCTGGGGGTAAGAAAGCCAAGGAACCCTTAGGGGCGAGGCGTCAGATAAACAAATTAACGAAAATACTGTCGAATCCATACTTTTTGGGGTGGCTGAGATGAATAGTGACACTCCGGTTTTTTTTTTTAAGTTCAAGTTCAACCCCCTTTAGGGTGGGGGCGAGGGGGAGTGATATATAAAATTAAACGAAAATAGTGTCGAATACATAGTTTTCGGGGTCGCCGAGGTGAATTGTACACTCCGGATTTTTAGTATCAGGAGACAAACCACGTGGGGGTAAGACAGCCCAGGAACCCTAAGGGGGGGGGGCGAGGGGGCTGAGATATAAAAATCATCGAAAATAGAGTCGAATCTATACTTTTCGGGGTCGCTGAGATGAACATTGACACTCCGGAATTTTTTAAAGTCCGAGTTCAGCCCCCTTCGTGGTGGGGGCGATGGGAGAGTGATATATAGAAATAATAATGATATATAGAAATAATAGTGTCGAATACATAGTCGCTGAGGTGAATAGTGACACTCCGAATTTTTAGTATTAGGAGACAAATCACATGGGGGTAAAACACCCCAGGAATCCTTAGGGGCGGGGGGGGGGCAAGGGGACTGAGATATACAAATCATCGAAAGCAGTGTCGAATCCATACTTTTCGGGGTCGCTGAGATGAGTAGTAACATTCCGATTTTTTTAAACTCAAAGTTTAGCCCCTTTAGGGTGGGGAAAGGGGGAGTGAGATATAATAGTAATCGAATATACTGCCGAATCCATAGTTTTCCGGGTCGCTGAGATGAATAGTAACATTCCGGATGTATAAAGTCTAACCTCAGCCCCCTTTGGCAGAGGGGGTGAGAAAGGGTGAAAAAATAAATTGTCAGAAATGACCGAGATAATGGACGTGTGTATGTTCCAGTATGACTTTCAAGTATGACTTACTACCTGGAAAACGTACTGTGGGAGTAAGACGCCCCTAGAACCACTAGGGAAGCGGGTAAAATATTATCCACACTAATAAATGGAAGTCTGTTTGGCGCGATCTATATATACTGTACTATATATATAAATTAAGGCATAAAAATGAAAACAGACGTAAATTAGTGAGATCATTCTAGGCATCTTAGAAATTTAAAACTTGGTACCAGACAACCTGATGACTTCAGGATCCCTAGAAAAATCTCAAATTCTCATAATTCTCTGAGGGGTACATGCTGGGAGTTTTAAACCTGCATAAGAACAGAGTCGGTGATATTTATCCAGAACCTACAGGTTTTATGGGCGTAAAAGTTTCCTTAAAGTCCTGATTTTTAACCCACTCCCCCATATCAAGATCGCAGCACAATCTCCCAGACAAGTTAGAAAATTGAAATTTTGCAAAATTGTAGCTTTTAGCATGTAACCGACGGAAAATTAATGAGATGATTAAAAATTTAACTTTTTACCCCCGAAAAATATCGAAATATGGAGGCAGTTTTAATGACGTTGCAGTCCTTCCTTTCGATGCATTTCGTAGCTAAACGGTAAGTCGTATCACACAATGGATGGCACAATCTCCATTCAATTTGGAGTGATCTACAACTTCGGTCCTATGACCTTTTGTCGTTTCTCTATTTCTGGATATACCTAAATTTTGCACTTTGTACACGTACAATTGATGGTTTGATTCACTTATAGGAAAGGTGGGATCATCAAATTCTACACGAATATTGGCCCACTCAGTAGCCATATGTGAGCCAAATTCTATGTTTGTAGCTGTCGCATAAGTGTCAGAAAAGTAATGCACTGTGTGAAAATCTTACACAAATTTCACCCTCTTCAACGTTTCTAAAACATAATGAATTGTGGTAGACAAGTGCTCCTGTCGTTATCATCACAACTCCACAACTCTCACTTTACATTGGAAACATTGTCTGCGGATCTCCCTATGCTTTTTCTCGGATAACGCCAATTTACATGCAATTTAAAAATTATTATTAACTTCATGTACAGTAATTTACTTCGATATCCGTATACAATCTGAAATACCGTAGCGAAGCACGGGTACAATTGCTAGTATAATATATATTTTACGGGATCACTATAAACCTGAGTTACTCACTGACGGTGTCAGAATGTTTTATTTATGCACCAAGGATCTGCGTTGTAGCCACCGCTCTTCATTCTCGTCATAGCCAAAATATAAATGTTCTATGGACCATATTCTATGCCAGTAGTGATATTCAGCTGGTTACTCTTACAAGTTGGCCTAATCGGCTGTCAACGAAGACCGAAGATCATATAATTTTGAGTTTCTGTATTCAAGGAATATCGTACAGTAATATGTAACCTCTGTTGAAATTTTGATTGACTGTAATGTTTCTTCTATTTACAGAAGCAGGGTATGACTGTAATAGAAGCTCACACATTTATCAGAAGGTGTGTAACGACTCTGAATTTGGTGAATGATGGGAAAGGAAGACACGAGAAGGAAATTTCTCAGGCAAACCTTTACAAGAAACGGAAGATTGAAGGTACTTCTAAACGACAGTTCAGTCATAGTGTAATTGATAGCTTGCCGAAGAGACTTCCAACTGGAGATTAATACAACGTTTATTTTGTACATTTGTTCTCTTTACTAGTAATACTTCGCCTCCAGATGTTACTCATTCATTGTGGTTGGAAGGAGAGATTAAATTAGCTTCCTTAAGCAGTAAAATAAAATATATAAATTTCAATGAATTTAGATATTATGTGGATGAAACATATCTAGGGAAGGAATGAGATGCGCTGACAATACGTACAGCTAAAGAATCAATACTGTAGCTTTCAGCTCTGCTGAGGCATTCTGCGTTTTCAGTGCGATGAGCTCAATAGGTACGTCAATAAGGAACACGCTTGGTGTTAGCAGAATATCCCAATTTCTGACTATCAAGCTTCTAGGTTTTCCATTCAGAAGCCTGATAAAGTATGTCAAATCATTCCTTATGAAAGGATATATCCTTCCACAATTTGTTTTATGTCGCATTTCATTTCATCTCATTAACTCCTCTGATGGGGTCGAGGTCAGGAAGAGCATCAGGTCGTAAAACTCGCTACGAAGATTCATCTCAATTCATACCGGACGCAGTGGAGAAACGTGACCAGGATTGGACAACCAAACAAAACAAAACAAACAAACAAACAAACAAACACGCATGAACCTGAATCACTCATTGACTGTGTCAAAATTTTTTATTCAACCACCACTATACACACACACATTTTACGTCGCACCGACGCTGTTATGTCTTGTGGTGGCGGTGGGATAGGAAGGGACTCGGAGTGGGAAGGAAATATCCACGGCCTTAAGATACAGCTCCAGGATGTGTCTGATGTGAAAGTGGGACGCCACGGAAAACCATCTTCAGTGTTGCTGACAGAGGATTTCAAACCCACTATCTCCCGAATGCAAATTGAGAGCTACGTGTCGAAAATCACGTAGCCACTCGCTCGGTAAACGGCATTATATACGACATGATTTAAGAATAAAGAATAGACACGCAGAAGAACATATTTTAAGAAAACAAAGAAGAATATGGAGGCTCCTCTAGCGATAATATTTGATGCATTATAGATGTTATGTTACAAAACTGGTTATTAAGTTGTTTTAGAATCACCATTCCTCTATGGTGACGATATGATAATTGCTTCTACTACTCAATATGATCTACTTGGTCAAGTGGAAGTTTCATTTTAGATTGTCTTCCATACCACCCCTCTAGTATTAATTCTCCTATAATTTATATCCCAAGGTAAATTTTGTCGAAACAAACAAACAAACAAACAAACAAACAAACAAACAAACAAACAAACAAACAAACAAACAAACAAACAAACAACGAGGAGCGAAATTTAAACAAAACAAAGAAAAATCAAAAGAAAAAATCTACAGGAAAACAAAAAGCAGAAATGTAAATAACTAAAAGAATGGAACCTAAACAAAGCGGATTGCAATACGCAAAACCCAAAATATAACAAAAATCAAACCGAAACAGGTCGATGACCTAACATTAGGCCCTTTAAAACAATGATCAATTGACCAAAACAAAATGAGAACTTAAATTCGAAACGTAAGAAATAAAACAAAAAAATGGAACCTAACACAAAACGAACGGAAAACGACGAATGAAAACTCAAAAAGTGAAAATACAAAACGATAAAAACTTGAAAAACCAAAATATGGAAAGTCAACTCAAAACAAAACCTAGAATATAAACAAAATGTAGCTTCGCGTTTTGTATTCCCAATCTGAGGTAAATTGAAATATGGAGAAAAAAATCGATGTTTACAAGCACATCATTTCTTATAACAACTAACGCATGATTGTTTTTTATTTTCAGCATTTGATAATATGCTTATTAACATGAACAGTTGTGTTTAAGTTCGTGGAATATTGCTTATTTATAAACAAGGTTTATCGACTGATCATGCTTATATATATGATATAGGAAGCAGAAGAGAAAGGATTAGAAGGTACAAGCTTCTACTATACGTAACCTTGACCGTATTTACCTCCAGGTATTGTACTTGTTTTCTTGTACGCTGAGTGAAACCCAGGACTATATGCCACTTAGAAAATAATGTCGTTTCTCGACTCCTTTACCAATAGTTGAAAACACGTCTTTCCAGGTGAAGCAGGTACTCTATACACTATCGACTAGACTTCTCAGACACATTCTACATCACAAAATATTATCGAAGGAAGCGTTAAATGTTAATGAATGTTATTACTAATTTATCCTTTCTAGAATACTGTTCTGAGATATTGTGTTAATGTCGTATAACAATGGGCAAAGCTTGTTCCCTCGGACTAACTTGAGTGTAATGTGAATACAGCAGAGCAGAGCTCACTAATTATAACATTACGAGAGGGTAACATGGGTTATTACCAGCGTAGACGGACTTAATGGTGCTATGGAGGGTAAGTACAAATATGATATTACTCGAGTGAGAGCTCATTATCAAGTTACGGCTTCGGCCACTGGTTCATGTCTTAGAAATACCATCGTACATATATCCGGATGGCCCAATTCTAGGTAAGTGAAGAAATTCTTAGGTTGAGAGCAATAGCGGATGGTGGAAAAATGATCGATGTGTTACAGAAAAACAATTAGGCCTATTAAAAAATGTACCCAAAAATGAAATATATCATCAAAAATGAAGTGGTGGAGTTATGTAGAAGAGGTACTCAGTATATACAGTTACAAGTTGGAGAGTAGCTGAAAATGGAGATCAGTCAGCAGATTATAAATGCTTTCGAAACATTCCACAGGTCGTAGCAGATCATGACACAGCTCACATTATCGACCAAGACCAAATTAAAAATATACAGTGACATCAGTGCCGTAAGAGCTCCTGTGGAGTAAAATGGAGTTGAGACTAGTTACGATAAGAAACGACAAAGATAATCTGATGACTTTCGAGTGGAGAAAACTATCTTAACTTACACGGGATACGAATGGTTGGGGTTGCAGAGAGTGGCAGAGATATATCTCTTAAACAAACACAACACTGTGGAAAGCTAGAAGACTGTGACAGGCAGACATGTGGTCCGTATGTCCACTCATATGGATGGTCGCATGTCAAAACGAACCAAGCGCCTAAATGTGATATTTTCACATATTAGTGAAATATGAAGGCGAATACTAAAACCTGTTTTGTGCCAGAATGGTTTTAACGAAAAGGGGGGTTTTCTTTGCTAGTGGTTTAAAGTCGCACCAACACATCAAAGTGAGGAAAGCAACGGGAAACTACATCACTCCTCATTTCCCTAGTACGCCTCTTCAGTGATGCCTAGGCCATCTATGACAGCTGATGGCAGAGCTGTTGAGGATCTCACTAGCGGAATCGCTGACGGACTGAACATACATAACACATCAAAGGGTTTCGGTGACGGAAGGATGGGAAAGGGCTAGGATTGGGAAGGTACCGGATGTGGCATTAATTAAGGTATATGCCTCGTGTGGAAATGGGGAACCACGGAAAAACATCCCGAATGCAAGCTCACAGCTACGCGATCTTCAATGACGGCCAACTCACTCGGTACTCACTAAGTTTTCATGTCACAAACAAAATTGGTCATGCTGATTTCATTCTGTCAGAGTGAACCAGACACCGAAGCAAAATGGTTTCTGATGAACGTGATCAAAAACTAGGCGTATAATTCCATACAAATAACAGAGAATATCCTGAAAGACTTCATTTCCGACTCCTTAAACCTATATAAGTCCGAAGAAATAACAAATGTATTATTAACAAATATGTTTGGTTTTGAAGAACTACTCGTTTCCCCAAATGAGTCATGTTTCAAACACGGTTATGCATTAGAGTCATGATTACTCTTTCGTTCCACTTGATAGTAACACTAGATTCATCGTATGCTAACGGTAAATAGGTTAGTTGATTTAATTCGAGAATAAAGGCCATTGTATTGTTGTATTCGGAGTTGGTCCGCTTTGACAAATATTATCAGTGACAATTTTTATCACTGGTTTGATGACTTTCTCCAATAATTTTTCAGTTAAAGGTAAGGTAAGGGTTGTTCTGCCCGAAGGCAGGTCCGAACCTCCGCAGAGGTGTTCCTGAGCCGAAGTTTACGTGCAGTAGGGTGGCCAGTTCCTTTCCGCTCCTCCATTCCCTTAACCCCCAACAACAGCGCGTGGCAACCCATCCAACTCATGACCACGCCCAATGTTGCTTAACTTCGGAGATCTCACGGGATTCGGTGTTTCAGCACGGCTACGGCCGTTGGCTTTCAGTTAAAAGGAGCCTTTAATCCTTTTTATAGAATAATATGATTCAGACCAATATTATATGACCAACGAGGTAAGGACATTAAGGAGCAAGAAAAAAAGAATACGAAGAGGGAAGCGGAGAAGAGCACCTACGTTCAGTAATTGAATTATTTTCTTCATTTGTCGGTGTAAATGTATATAAACAAAGTTTTAGGGGTCCAATGCCTGTAATTTCGTTTTTTTTGCCAGTTTTGGGGATATTTATTCGTTTTAGGGCCACTAAAGACTATATCAATTTTTTTAGCTTTCGCGTTCGTGGCTGGATAGATCCCGACCAAACGTCATAATATTTAGAATCTACTTATCTATGAGCAGGTTTTGATATGCATATGAATCAAAAATCATTCATGGACTGGAGGTTTATAGAGAGACCAAACGAGTTATTTGAAGCGTGCGGCCGAACAACGGGACAAGCGCCAACTTGTGCAAAGAAAGAATTTTCGGTCGAACATCAAAAATGAGACCTCTTGTGTCCTGATTTCTAGTCTTTCTGGCTGCGTGAAGTTGAGTGAAGCAACGAGACACGTGCACAGTCCGTCCTAGGTGGATGCAGCATGAGCTGAAGCCATTTACAATTGCCTCTCCTACAGATTTGCTCAGTGGAGCTTGCCCCGTTGTTCGGCCGCACGCTCCATTTGATATTTTCCCGTACACTATTGATTTTCTGTAAAATCTATAGCCGACGCATGAAACGTCCCTTCATTTTGAATCCTTTTTGTTATGTACATAATTTTGCTTACTCTTCAAATAACTGAGAAAGTTAATATTTTCTACGGTTTTCATGCTCTGCAGCCAGTGACGTACACCCTCGCAGATCGAGAGTGAATCTACCAGTTGCCATTGCAAAGCCTCAGTCTACTTGCCAGCAATGCCATTTTCGTCAGCGTTCCTGTAAACTCATGGTTGTTCGTTGGGTAGAAGGCGAGAGAGGCGTCAAGCTGTCATTCTGAGGGATATTTGCGAATTACCGTTGGAGGATACAGTCTCCTTCGAAAAGTGATAAGCTTGGCTGTTAATATTTGAACAGTGCTGTGGTGTGTAGCCCGTTATTTCACACTAAAAGATGTTTCTGGCATTTTCTATAATTATTACTCCATTTCTCTTCTACTTCCGTTTTCTGCTTTAATTTCTTTGCTCTGCTCTGTCTCTTATTCTTAAGTAATAACACCTTATATGAATACTTAACATGAACATGACCGAATAGGGAGGTCTAACGACTTTCAAGATGGAGAACTGAAAATGAAACTCGAATACTCGTCTAATGTCTGACAGAAGGCAAAAGATTCTCTTTAAATTTGGAGATCTAGTAATTACCTTAAATATGGAAATTTTGAAACTATAATTCGAAAAAATACATTCTTCTAGTACTTAGTTTGGAGAATTTTGCATATCGTTGGTGATCTCTCAGCGTGTAGTTTCTGGGGACACTCCCACTGTGTGCCATCGCTTCATTTAATGTGTCTGGAAGGGAGACAGATGGTTCATCAACAAGTCGTCTCATGACCGTATCATGGGTCCAGCGCTCCCGTGGCGATCCCAAGAACAAATTAAACGCGTTATCCACAATTAACGTGGAACTCAATTAGTGTCGCCTGTGGCTTTAGTCCAGCACGAGCTGTGGACACAAGTTGTGACCAATGGGAGGACCCTGAATGCGTTAAAATACTGGATGCGACTAGAACCTTGTACCTTAATCAAGGCCACGGTCACTTCGTTCCTCTTGCTAGCCCTGTCCTATCGCATTGTCGCCATAGCATCTGTCTGTGTCGGTGGGATGTAAAACTATAATAGCAAAAATAATATTTTATCACCTTTAATTTTAATGATTACGGAAGTACTATTCATCTTTCATGCAGATACCTCTGTGGATACCCATAACTAAAAACTGTATCTGTAGGCTGTTGTAATAATAATGTCATTGACTTTACGTCCCGCAGACTGCTTTTACGTCTTGATGCGATGTGCCGGAATTTTATCCTGCAGGAGTTCTTTTACGTGTCATTAAATCTACCGATACGAAACTGACGTATTTGAACAATATTATATTACCGGACTGAGCCACGATCGAACCTGCCAGGTTGGGCATATATGAAACGGAATAATTAAACAGTATATTCTTCTGATTCCCCCAAATTTCTCCCTAACCCCACCCCCACCCTTGATGTAGTTGTAGATGCGAACTGTCACACGTCTGTGGACTTTACTCTGTTTTAATGCAAGATGTCCTTCCTGACGCCAGCCGTAAATGGAGGGATGCATTCACTAATGGCTGGTATTGTATTAAATCTCACGTTTTATGTCTTTCAGAGACACCCTGGTGCTGGAATTTAGTCCCGCATGACACTAAATCTATCGAGATGGGGTACCGTATTTCAACACCTTTAAATACAAGCTGACTGAAACGGGATCGAATCTGCCAACCGCCAGAGTTACTCAGTCAGGCATACAGATGAATATTAAGAGTAAGGTGGGTAGACTGGATCATAATGAAAAGAAAATGAATAGAGCTGGTGAATTTGACTAGAGAAAGGGACGTACTGATTGGCTATATCTGGAGACACTCAGGATTTGTTCAATTGATTAATTTTTTTTTTTTTTTTTTACAATTTTCCTTCACGTCGCACTGACTCAGATAGGTGTTGTGGAGACGTTGGAATAGGAGATGGATGGGGGTGGGAAGGAAGTGGCCGTGGTCTTAATTAAGATACACCCCCAGCATTTGTCTGGTGTGAAAATGGGGAAACCACGGAAAACCATTTTCAGGGCTTCCGACATTGGGGTTCGAACCCACTATCTCCCAAATACTGGACACTGGCCGCACTTAAGAGACGGCAGCTATCGAACTCGGTCCAAATTAATCTAAGGACTGATAAACTAAAAGACAACATGACTATTTTACATATTTCCAGCAAGAGAAACTATGTAGAATATTTTGATGGTCCTACGATCGAGAACGTCTGCCATGCTGGAGAAGAATGCATTTGTATTGATCAATGGCACGAATACTCTCGTCGTATTGCGTGAGGTCAGCAGGTAGCTCGGAGTTGCATAACCTGTGCAATCAGAGAGGTGAGCTTGCTGTGGCCACACATTCAATCATTGCTAATCAGTCATTAGAGTGAAAGCCATAATAAAGCGTGTGTGAAATGCGAGCTACAGCACTCGTAATGAAACACTCCATTGACTACGAGTTCTTCTTTGTAGCGTAGATCGGGTGAGAGGTGTTCTGTTAGAATGGCAGGCTCACACACAACAGCAGGCAACTCCAACATCAAAGAACTAATCGTGGTGTTTTACACGACTGTTGATATCGAAATTATAGACATTGGCCCTCCAATTTTCCTTAGAATCCGAATCATAGGGACATAACTTTATACTTCAAAAAACCTATGTGCAATGACATTTTCTGATGGGATAAGTAGCACGCACACAACTGCCAAACGCCAAAATCAAACAAGCAGTTTTATTGTTTCTTACGACTGTGAATATCGAGATCATAGCCAACGGACTTCAGTTTTACTTGGAATCCAAAACACAGAAACATGACTTTTCATTTCAAAGTACCTAAGTGCATTGGCCGAAATTCAAACCGCGTCCCTACGATTCTTGTAAGAGCTGCTATAAATAAAAAAAATTGTTAGGTCTTGATTTTCAACAGAAACTATGAGCAGAAAACGGTGCCAGTTTAATTCAAAATTGTCCCAGACTGCATTCATAATTGTACGTTGTCAAAAATGTTATTTCGTTATAAGATATTACATGAAAAACCACGTCAAATTATCTTTAGGCCTACCGACAGTGGGGTTCGAACTCACCATCTCCAGAATGCAAGCTGATAGCTATAGATCCTACCAAAAGTTTAAGGGCACCTGTATGTTTCATAAACATGATTTCTGGCCTTAAATATTTAGTCTCAGGCATACCATTTTTACAGGGAATTAGTACATATTTAGAGGAACATTTGCTGAAATATTCATGAAAATATCACTCTTTGTTTGGAAGTTATAGGAATTTTTGTTTATAATAATTGAAAAGGAAATAGCTGTTTTTCAATACTTCAGGAGATCTGGAGAGTACAATATGGGGATTACATTAATCATATTTGTTATGGAGAAACACAGATAACTGCAGAATATATATAATTGTAATAGAGCAACAGAATATGTTTCTATTTAAAAATATCCTCCGTTTTATAGCTCGCAATGGAACCAGAGAAAGTGGTAATAAACATTCCTTGACCTTGGCTGGGCAGGAAACATAGATCATTTGCGTATTACGCTGTAGCGGGATATTTTTTTTTTTACCACATCAAAAGAGAATGTGCACCCATTGTATTCCCAGTGAAACACGTGCAGAGGTCCGGTGAATCAAACAAGACAACGTTCGCCTCCCCCCTCTCACCATCATCCATTTTCTGCAGCTTTGTTAATGAACTGAATAATTTGTTTCAGAAGCAGCACTTCTTTACTTTTGACAGTATATGAGTTCCTAATATTTTCCATAATTACAGACGCAAAGTCTACACAGGACCTATACTGTAAGTCTACCAGGGTTCTCTGGAATGCAGACTTGATCCAATATTTCTGTAATCACTAAAATATTAGTAACTCATATACAATCAAAAGACTGGAGAAGTACTCTCATATCGTCCTACAATCTTTCATGTCATGTCCTCTTGGCCTGCTACCTGCCATCGATACATTTGCCACCCATTTTGCCGGGGACAAGTCTCGTTGCGGAGAACATTAACTCCCACCTCAGCCTTGACTCTCGCACCTTCTCATCGGTTGGAGTGACACCAAATATTTTTAGAACGTGTTCGTCTATCAATTTATCTGATCTTGTTATCATCTCAGCATTTTCATCTACATGGTATGGAGAGTCTGCTCATGTTTTTTGGTTACTGGCTAACACTCTGAGTCATAGAATGCCAGTGATCTGGCTGTAGTACGGTACACCTTAGATATGACAGCTACAGTGTTTTTCTTGTCACATACTATTCCAGCGACTTTGTACCATTTCATCCAGCCAGCGTTCGCTCGTGCTTTAACTTCCATAGCTGTGTTGCTGTCAGCACTAACACATGGCCCCATGTACAGTATGTACTATAACTAGAGAAAAATTATCGGAGATTACTTTCTTGGGGAATACATAGGAGAACTATTTTTAATATCATGCCATAATGTGTTTCCAGAACTGATTACTTACTGAAATGTTCTATTTTGAGGAATTCCTATATAGGAAGTCGAAGATTATATATGCGGGTACCCTTAAACTCGTGCATTGGTTCGGCTAATTTCCGTAGGTTAATCAACTTAATGTTTATTTGTTTATTTATTTATTTATAATCTTATTTTAAGGGCCTATCCGCTGGCCTAAGTGCATGAGGATGATGATGATGATATTATTTAAAGGGGCCTTATATCTAGGTCATCGGCCCAATGTACACGAGGAAAGTAAAGGATGGTACAAATATCATACTTACAGTATACTCTGCCTAAGATATGATTCTCAGAAAGTATGGTTAGACTGAAATCAAGAAGAGTTTTAATGAAAATCCACAGCCTGTTTCGAGTCATTCGATCGGGTCAGGAATGGAATGAATGGAGCTCCCATCTAACGGCGTGGAGAGGAATTGTGCCTGCTGTCGAAGCCCGACTCACTCCTCTGGGGCAATGATTAATGACTGACAGATGAAATAACATGATATTGGAGAGTGTAGCTGGAATATAAGATGACAGGGAAAAGCGCAGCATCCGGAGAAAAACATGTCCCACCTCCGCTTTGTCCAGCACAAGTCTCACATGGAGTGTCCGGCTCCATAGCTAAATGGTTAGCATGGTGGCCTTTGGTCACAGGGGTCCCGGGTTCGATTCCCGGCAGGGTCGAGAATTTTAACCATCATTGGTTAATTTCGCAGGCACAGGGGCTGGGTGTATGTGTCGTCTTCATCATAATTTCATCATCACGACTCGCAGGTCGCCTACGGGAGTCAAATCAAAAGACCTGCACCCAGCGAGCCGAACTTGTCCTCGGACACTCCCGGCACTAAAAGCCATACGCCATTTCATTTCTCACATGGAATAAGCGGGATTCGAACCACGGAATCCAGCGTTGAGAGACTGCCACGTTGCCGCCTGAGACACGGAGGCTGCTCAAGAAGAACTTAAAGATGTTAGCCAGAATATCTTAAAGCCTCTGCGGTCCTCTTTTGTAATATACCGAGTTCTATTCCTGAACACTTTTTCCCTTCCATGTCTGTTGGGCAGTGAATATCTAGTTGGTTCCTGCGTGGTGTTGGATGTCGTCCGTCCACCTAACAAGTGGTCTGCCGGCATTCTTTCTGGACTCCTATGGTTTTCACTCCATTAGAGTCTCGGTCCATCTTGGGTGTTCCTTGCTACATAGTTTGTCCATTTTGAGTTCAGTTCTTCTGCTTGCTCCATCACGTCGGTTATTCGACATCTCCAAATGATTCGTGTCGGTAGATTTATAAGCACGTTAAACAACTCCTGCGGCACAAAATTCCGGCACCTCAGCATTTCCGAAAAACATCAAGGTATTAGGTGGAATATAGAACTAATATCATTATTATTCTCCTTCACATGTTCACATTTTGGACGCTGATTTTTAAGCATAGAGCATTTCATCGTTCGCTGACAGATTCGGAGGTGTACCACGCTGTTACCGATTAAGGTAAGAGTTTCAGGGCCATCGGTCACGAATGGTAGAATACATGTCGCATACATTTTCCTCTTGTGGCTCATCGGCAACTTTGAGTTTAGTAGGATGTAATTGAGACTGCTAAAAGCTGCCCAGGTCACGCCTGCAATGTACCCTCTTCGAGAATTTTTTCCGTAGCATATGAAAACTATTTAGTCAGCCTCGTGGTGTAAAGGTAGCGTATATACCTTGTGCTAAGACGGCTTCCTGCTCCATTTTAATTATGGACTGAGATCTGGAACAGGGTTCAATCAGTCTTATGTGACCAGCTGAGGAGCTACTTGATATGAGAGACACCGTACCCGGTCGAGAAAGCCGAGCGATACGAAGCTGCTAACATGGCACTCCAATAACTGCAGGCCATTTGGGTGGCCGAAACTCCTTATTGGGTTGCACGTGCTACGGGTTTACTGGGATCAAAATCGTACATATTGAGGGTTACAAACGTATTTTACCAACAGATATTGAAATCAACATGAAGGGAAGTTACTGAAGTTACTTTTTAGTAATTTATTTTACGTCGCACTGACACGGACGGATCTTATGGCGAATTTTTGACAGGCAAGGACTAAAACTGGGAAAGAAGCGAAACGTGGTCTTAATTAACGTACATCACTAGCATTTTTGGAAAAGCATGTTCAGGGTTGCCGACAGTGGGCTTCGAAACTATTATCCCACGAATGTTAGCCGTCAGCTACGTGACTCAAATTGTGTAGGCAATTCGCTGCGTAGTTACAGAATTCTAAACTTGGTGGAGAGCTACAGGTGGTGAGATGATAACTAGACATGCGATAATAAAACTGTTGAACCTCGTTTAAATTGAAAGACATCCTCTCATGTCGTGACTGGTAGGTCTTGGTTCTCACGCTATGTCATGTTTAGAAAGCAGCCGGTTGCTAATTAACCCAGCCCAGGTCTTATATTGTTGCCATTGATATCTGCTTCCCTTTCACAATCAGCGGTAGGCACCCCTATGAATTTTCCATAACAGCCATAAAGCGAAAATACAAGGTGTATCCTTGGTGATGTTATAAACTTTTCAGGGATGATGGAGGACGGCAAATAGATCAATTTGATATCCATATTCCGAAAAAGATCCGGTCAATTAAACTCATTTAAATCCGTTTACCTGCACAAGTTTCACAGGCTGTTCCGTTTACAACAAGTGCTCGAAATAGCGTCCCCTTGCGTCAGTGCGGTCATGGCATTGTCGCACAATGTTCTGTCGTACCTGTTCGAATATCCCCGGTGTCGTTTGAACAGCGTCGCAGGCAGCAAGAATTCATGCCTATTTATAGACATCCCCTTCACTCTCGACAGGTGTCTCATACACAAGGCTATTCACATGGCCCTACAAGAAGAAATGAAGTGGGGGTGAGATCAGATGAACGAGTGGGCTGCAGTGGTATAGTGGATACGGCGTTCGTCTACTAATCCCAAGTTAACGCGTTCAAACGCGACTGAGGTCAGTGGCTTTTTAAGGGTGTTTAAGAGTGACAACCCCATGTCCTTGGCTTCTGGCACGTTGAAAAACTACTGCGGGACAAAATTCCGACACTCCGGCGTATGTTAAGAACGGACAGACGTTAAACAACTTGGATTTGGATTTTGACTCGGACGTTTTCGGATTACGGTTCCTTATCTGAAATTGATCCACTTTCCGTCCTGAAAGACCGTAATATCATAACGGATACAATTTGTATAAGTCAACACGGACCAGTGAGACTAACAACAGAGTAGACAATTGTAAATTGTTTGCAGTTTCTATACTTCTTCTTTATCTATTTACACCCTGGTTCGATTTTTCCCTCGGATTCAGCCTCAAGGGCAGTGTCCTGAAGAGCTTCAGACTCTGGCTCGGGGATACAACTGGGGAGGATGACCCGTACCTTGCCCAGGCGGCCTCACCTGCTAAGCTGAACAGGGGCCTTCCGGGTGGATGGGAAGATTGCAAGGGATAGACAAGTAAGAGGGAAGGAAGCGGCTGTGGCCTTAAGTTAGGTACCATGCCGGCGTTTGCCTGGAGGAAAAGTGGGAAACCACGGAAAACCACTTCCAGGATGGCTGAGGTGTTAATCGAACCCACCTCTACTCAGTTGACCTCTCGAGGCTGAGTGGACCCCGTTCCATCCATCGTACCACTTTTCGAATTTCTAGGCAGAGCCGCGAATCGAACCCGGGCCTCCGGGGGTGCCAGCTGATCACACTAACCACTACACCACAGAGGCGGACCAGTTTCTATACAGATCATGAAAATCCTTGTAGTGGGAAAGAACCGCTGTAGCGCGTTAAGTCTTGTTTCTCTTTTATTTGAACCAAGTTTCGTTGAAATCGAACAGTCTTAGATGCCCAAGAGAGACTCGGTTTACTCTGCCATCTAGTAGGCCGAGAGTGCAATGGAACATCGAAACTGACAAACAGACAGCCAGATGGCGTCACATTAAAATGTCTGCACATGGTAGCTGAGGCCATACAAGATTATTATTATTATTATTATTATTATTATTATTATTATTATTATTATTATTAGTAGTAGTAGTAGTAGTAGTAGTAGTAGTATCGTATGGTGTCAGCCGTCCGGCTCCATAGCTAAATGGTTAGCGTGCTGGCCTTTGGTCACAGGGGTCCCGGGTTCGATTCCAGGCAGGGTCGGGAATTTTAACCATCATTGGTTAATTTCACTGGCACTGGGGCTGGGTGTATGTGTCGTCTTCATCATCATTTCATCCTCATCACGACGCGCAGGTCACCTACGGGTGTCAAATCGAAAGACCTGCACCTGGCGAGCCGAACATGACCTCGGACACTCCCGGCACTAAAAGCCATACGCCATTTCATTTCATGGTGTCAGCCTGACTGCACGTCAATTTCTGCGTTATATTTTACTCTACCAGATTCCAGAGAGTAGGATATCTGATGGACGATATATATTTAAGTAGTAATTACTTTTATCGGGTAAATACCAAGTATGTCACCAGAGATCGTCTGCATACCGACTTCGTACGACACGGAGCGCCCAATTCACTCTTTTCGACCTTCAAAAATCCAACTACCTCCGCCGGTTTTGAAACAGAATCTTGGGTTCTGGAGGCTGACACCTTACCACTGACCAACGGCGAAAGCTACATAAGACCGTGATAACATACTTACGTATTTCTATCAGAAAGTCGGATATTTATGTAAATATTTAATAATATTTTTCAATTCTTGTGCCTGAGAAATAACGTTAATAAGTCTCCAACTTCAAACTTAGTGAATAATGCATATTTTGACATGAGTTGGTAACAATTCAAGAACAACCTCAATATACAAGACGTGTTTTAAGATTAATGTTTAATGAAGTTTATATTATATTAATTCGGTTGGTATATTCTTACAAGGCAACTGTTTGGATTTGACCAGACACAATTCAGTTAAGCTCAGCTGAATGATTAAATAACTTATCCTAAATTTAACGGTAGAATTACTTTATCATAAAATCAGCGGTAGTGAAAAATAGCTGGGCGGCTCGAAGAAGTTAGCTAATGATGATGTAGAGTGACCTTACTTGTGCACTATAGAAATATGCCGATAGTTGTATTTTAAAGATACATAACACACTTTAAATCAAAAGTGTGATTTTTGCTAACACGGAGAGAATTTCACGCTCTACAAACCTATTTTACTGACACCTACAGTTTAAAAATACAGTCCATCAAAATGTTTGGGTTTTAATACAGTTGTAGCGTTTATAATGGAAACCAAAATATTTTATATTACCAAACAGAGTCTTAATGAATTTTTTCGGGTCAACACCAACTGTCTCACCAGAGACAAGGTTTATTAAGATTAAGACGAACACCCGGTCCCCGAACTAGACGTGGTTAAACACGGTCCGGGATTGAACCCGGGGCCCTTTCACCCAAAGGCTACTACTCTGACTGTACAGCCAAAAAGCCACAATTGGAGCTGTTGTTATAACAACAGCAATAATAATAATAATAATAATAATAATAATAATAATAATAATAATAATAATAATAATAATAATAATAATAATAATAATAATTCTCTGACCTTGCATCCGGAAGATAGTAGGTTCGAATCCCACTGTCGGCAGCCCTGAAGATGGTTTTCCGTGGTTTCCCATTTTCGCACCAGGGGCTGTACCTTAATTAAGGCCACGGCTGCTTCCTTCCAACTCCTAGGAATTTCCTATCCCATCGTCGCCATAAGACCTATCCGTGTCGGTGCGACATAAAACCAGTAGCATAATAATAATAATAATAATAATAATAATAATAATAATAATAATAATAATATATAATTTTCTCATTTTAGCTAAAGTTAGCTCCATCTTTGCGACGGAAAATACATTGTTGTGCCATGTATCGCTTACCGTGGAACTATTTCTAACTCATCGTTGATTTATCGCAAAGAAGACAGTCTTGAATTTCTTTTAGAACAAAATTTGCCCGTCTTTTTTGATCTCACAATCTACGGGCTTTCGGGATGAGCAGCGGTTGCTTCGTCGATCAAATACATCAGCGCTGTAGTGTCATGAGTCTATTATTATTATTATTATTATTATTATTATTATTATTATTATTATTATTATTATTATTATTATTATTATTATTATTATTATTATTAAGCACGTTGCCTTCTCAGTAAATATTCAGGAGTAGAGGTGTGTCCTGAGAGGAGGATGAAAGGTGAACAGTGTCAGAGCACTGTAAACCAAGGAGCCCATCTCTTGAGTCTCTCGGGACATTCAGAGCAATTTATTGAGCTCTCACGGCGGACAGTGTGTTTTATCGTCCGCAGTCGTGGGCCATGAGACGCAGGACGTCTTCAATTAGGTTATTGAGGCACATTCGGACAACGAACTGTTGCTAATCGATATCGCAAGGAATACAATACCTAGTCCAGGACTCTACTCTATCTGGTCACATTATTTTAGTCTTGTAGTAAACGCACCAATCTATGGCTAGAGCCCCGCGCGGATATACAAGATATTATCCGCATCCGCGAATGGTTATCCGCGGATATTGTACATACTTAACTGTAGTATATAACACCCAAAGTACTGAAACGGATAGATCTATTAACATAATACAATATGCCTGATACTTATAGTACCAGAACCCCTACAGCCACAGGTATATGAGAGATTTTCCCTTGCGACAACTACCGACGTATTGACCTTTGTTCATTCCTTCCATTAATTGCGAGCAGGAGCTAGTCAGGCTTAAGTCAGATTTGCGGATTTATGGTCTCAAAGCTCTCTATATATCACTAATCTTCCATTCCACTGGTAACAGTCGCCTAATCACAAGTAAAAATAAGAGTATACTTGACAAGGTGAGGCTATGACGCATGGGTGAACGATTCGACCCACCTTTGGTACATGTGTAGGGCATGACCAGAAGTATAGCAGGTACAAGAAGTAAGGCGAAATTCTCACCCGTTTCCGAGAAAGTAATTAATGAAAATCGCAGTGCACTTATGTGCAAGCTATGTTTGCAAAAACGAAAACGAGCCCGTGGTGCAGCGGCAAGTGCTCCACTTCGTAAGCGCGGGATCGCTGGATCGAATCCAGCCGAAGGACGATTTTTTTTCAGACTCAGATTTGTCGCAAATTAAGGCGTGTTCAATAATGTTCCGTTTGGAATAAATTATATTTTAGCGGGAAACGAGTTCGAAAAAATCGTACAGGAGCTGTTTGAAAAATTAATGCTTTTATTCGTAGTATTTTGTACAATTTATCCTACCCTGTCTTTATTCACTGCTGTGCTGTTCGTGCGACGAAATACTGCACGAAGTAGGATGATATTGGTCATAGAAGCAGAGAAAACAATAATTATTGCAGCATCTTACGCACGTGATAAATGCCGTATTTTGGCATTCGCAGGTTTTTAAAAATACATCTATCGCAAAGCAAACTTCGTGGACGTTAATGAACTATGTCCTGTCATCGAACAATTTGGTCGCAAACCATGCGTATTTTAACATGCTGCAGAAAATTGGTGGCGACAACTGATGGTGTACGAGAGATGGAACTTTTATACAATCTTCTCTGTTTGTGGAAGTTCTGTCGTGTTCGATGATGTAAGGGCAGTTCTGGAGTCTTGATGAAGTTATTTATTTGCCGATAAAAATAAACGTCCCACGGCTGATGGAGTGCGTTTTGGTGGGATGAGTTATGTGGTGCACATTGGTATATCATCTTCATCTGTGCAAATCTCAACATACAAAGCCGGTTTTGCTTGTCCTCCTCAATAATCGATTAGGAAAATAAATTTTCTTACCTTCACGTATGGCTTCATCACATAGATCAGAAAAGCATTGTACAATGCTGTTGTCAGCTTTCCGGACTTCCAGGATGTTATGGCAACGTTTGTATATATTTTCGTGTATGCGTATACTGATTTTTGCACCCTTAGTCCAAATTTGCCAGTCGCCTCTTGCAGACAGACGAAAACCGTTGGAAGTAGTTTTCCGGATAGGGTCATGGCACATTGTGCGGTATATGAATGCGTGACCTTTTTCATATCCTTCTGCTAAACAAGTACAACCTTTGATCCATGTTTGGCGATGGTTCAGTTGTACGTCGACTGGTATTGGCACTCTGAAAAAAAAGAGTCTAATGTAAGTACTTTAATGTCTACGTGGTATTTTATTTTGATGTAAAACAAAAATATTTCTTTTCCAAATACCTTTTTGGTAGGTGTTGATGTCAAAATCCTTGTCCTAGTGTGGGATGAGGGCTCGTGTTTGCAATGGAAACTTTCTGCTGCATCAAGGGTCTCCTCCATTGTCATGGTTTCTCTCTCCGACACAAATTTAGTTACTTTTCATTGTCGAACTCGGTTTCTTCGTTTGGATACCTAGACCAACGCCTCCGAAGTTTTATATTCTAATCCGGAATTGGCTGGCAGCAGCCAAAGCCTACTGCTGCAAGTTCCTCGTCGTGACTTGCTGGTTGGATTGGCAAGCTTCTACAAACGGATCATGAGTCCATGTATCAACTGTTTGTATTTATCTGTCGTGGATCCACCTCTCCTAATTTGTTCCTATCATATCTTCAATTGATCCATTCTCTTCAGACGGAAACCTCTTTTTGCAGAGTTTTCGGGGTCCATTATGGGTGCTCCTTCGCCAAATTAACCACCTATATTTTGTAATCAAGGGGAATTATTTCTGTATAAATTTTCGACCTTTCTTTATCTGGATGGTACTCGTCGTCCGATTGTAAGGCACAATTGACAACTCCGAAAACGCCTTCTCCGTCGGGTTTTTCAAACATAATAAGAACGTCTTCTGTAACAATTATATTTTCCGCCATAGTTTCCATTATTTTCTTGTTGTTGTTGTTGTTAATTTCTTTACCCTCAAGTTTTGGTTTTCACTCGGACTCACCGAGGGAATCCACCTCTACCACCTGAAGGGCAGTGTCCTGGAGCATGAGACAAAGGATCGGGGGATACAACTGGGGAGGATGGACAGTACCTCGCCCAAGTGGCCTCACCTGATATGGTGAACAGGGGCCTTGGCGGGGGATGGGAAGAATGGAACACACAGACAAGGAAGAGGGAAGGAAGCGACCGTGGCCGTAAGTTTGGTACCATCCCGGCATTTTCTTGGAGGAGAGGTGAGAAACCACGGAAAAACACTTCCAGGATGGCTGAGGTGGGAATCGAACCCACCTATACTCAGTTGACCTCCCGAGGCTGAGTGTACCCCATTCCAGCCCTCGTACCACTTTTCAAATTTCATGACAGAGCCGGGAATCGAGCCCGGGCCTCCTGGGGTGGCACCTAATCACATTAACTACTACACCTCAGAGGCGGACTTCCATTATTTTGCTGTAAATTTTTGCTCCGTTTTTCATGTGTTGTTCTTTAATCACTGCGGAAGGTTTCGTCGCCATGTTATTTTTCAGAAGGAGCTGCTCACAATATACTAGCGCAGTTTTTAATTGTTTTTTCGGCTCTTCAGTTGTCTGCAAATTTGAATCAGGTTCACTTTCTTCTGCCTTCGAAGGCCCAGGCACATCACTGTCATGTGTAAAATCAGACACCTCGCAATATAAAATAACACGATGCTACTACCTCAAGAGCCAACGAACAAATGAAGCCTCTAGTGGTTGCCTAGTCAGCGTTTACCCGCCTGCTAACCAAATATTTTGTTCGTGTGCAGCTGTTCTCGGCAGGTCAAAACGTGTCCCAGCGGATACCCGTAGAATGAGTCAGTGCTTGTAGGATACGAGGAAGTCCGATATTTCACAGAAGTGATGAAAGGAACAAACAGTGCCTTTTGTGTAAAAGTATAAATATAATGGAATACGAACAAATTGTACAATAATAATAATTTATTTGCAATTCAGATAACGTAGAACGTATGCGATTGACAGAAAACGATTACTCCTGTACGTATTTCTCAGAAACTTTTTCCAAATAAAAATAATTTATTGAAATTCATTCTAAAATTGAATATTATTGAAGACACCTTAATTTGTGTGTGATGTGAAGTATTTGAAAATATCGTTCATCAGCGGGATTCGATCCAACGAACCTGCGCTTTCAGTGTGGAGCACTTGCCGCTGCGCCACGAGTTCATTGTCTTTTTCGCAAACATAGCTTGCACATAAGCGCAATGGAATGTTTCATTAAAATAATTTCTCGGAAACGGGTGGGAATTGCGCCTTACTACTTGTACCTATTATACTCTTGGTCATGCCCTACTTCGAACGGTCACCCATGCGCCATAGTCTCCCCTTGTGAGTAAACATCAATAAACATTATTTGGAAATTATCCTCACTGCTATACAGCCTGCATGCTCCAAGACACTAACATCGCTGATAAAACCACGGATAAATCTATCATTTCTCACTTCGTCTACTCACCTTCCTTCTCCATCACATCTCCTCTACCCGCCCGCATCTCTTGGTTTGAGAGAGGGCGTAACTCTCTAGGTGGACCGCCCTACCCCTTCAGGGTGGGGAATGAAAACTAAGAAAAAGAAAAAAACACGGATAAAACCGTGGATATCCGCATCCGTGCAGGGCTCTACCTATGGCACATCCTTGAACTGCCGAGAGAACTACTGCTCCGTCAGTTAGCTTAGATATATCGTAGAGCAGGGCCTCTGAGTGCATGCACCGCACTGTGCACGGTGCAAAAGACGACTTCGCTTGATTGACCAGAGTGCAGACCACCACTCTTCGATATGGAGCAATAGCGCTGTCTCTTTCTTTCCCCACGCCTGTCTCGCTCGCTCCGCCTGTCTCCCTCTTCCTCAATTGCTCCGTAGCGCTCCAAATCCGAGCCGAGTTGAGCCGAGCTTAGCCGAGTAGCCCAGAGACGAAGCGTTGGTCCGAGCCGAGCCGAATGGGACCGATGCACTGTGCACAGGAACACTGCGCCTTAATTTGCACGCGTGAGATTTTGGGCGTTTGAGAGGCCCTGTCGTAGAGTCACGAGGTGAACTTAACGACATCATTTGTGGTATTAATTTCTTTTCTTGACCGGGTCTACTGCATCTCATATCGCTTGGTCTCACAATGCTGAGTGAACCCTGTTAAGCTTTCAGACCAGGTATGAAATCCTTGGACAGGTGTATTACCCTATACTTGTGAAGCCAACTTATTCCCTTATGAAGTTCGAACTAAATGTGCGCAGCAGTTAGTAGAACTGATTTCGAGACAGTAGTTAATAAAAGTACTTATTGCAGCTACAGTATTTGTCCATGAATTTGATTCACCAGTGTGAAATCTTCTGTGAGCCCCCGTTCGCTAGTTGCAGTTCAGTATGCGGTATCTCTCACACGGATTCTGTCATGTAGTACTTATGCATTCTGAGCCCGATTCATGAAAAATGTGATCCAGTTTAGGATAGGATCCATGAACAGAGAGCCTTGTCATTATATGTCCCATTTTTTAGCCACCTTATGTCTGTTTTCGATTGAGCATGGCGTTGCTAGTGTACAACTCCTCCCGAATGCTGGCTTTCTTCAGTCGGAGTTGTTGTGGAGTTCCACATAATGCTCGTGTGGCCGTAAGTTATTGCTCTTAGAATACATCCCTTGCCAGTTCCTAGTTCCTTTGCACGTCGAGGGGAAGGCGGAGGTGGTGGTGGCGGTGGTGGTGGTGGTGGTGGTGGGGGGGTTGTACTTTGAGAGACAGAGTGTTTTATTTAAGAAGGTTGCCTTTAACTTCTTTATCCTTAATCTTCTTTTAAGGTGGACCCATATATTCTCTATGCCATACGTCGCTACACGGCTATCTTTAAGGTGAAAGCTCTTGCTGACTGTCGTGAGTGACAGTATTTAGAATAAAAATAATATAAACAGAATTCAGTTAAAAACCGTAACGTCCTGCATCCCGATATGTATAACTAGCGCAGTACTTACAAAGTCAAATGAGGCCAACGTCACAAATTCTGCGATCCAAAATCGGGCTGAATTATCAACACAAGATATTTAAAACACCTAAAAATGAAACGCAGAATATGCATTTGCCAACCACTTAGTTAACAGAGGACGAGAACACAGATATCAACGCAAGTATGGACATTCTCTACATTAACCTTAAGACACATCAATCTGGTAAATCCCGTGTGGTCTTCAGACTCGTAATACGCAGTCAGATCTTCCGAAATGACAAATACAGCCTGACATGTTTCATCATAGAAGCCAAGATAGAATGAAAATGGAGAAGATTATCCTAGGCATGGAACCTATGACGGTGTTTCAACATTCACGATACGGAAACTCATACGAGACACACAAAATGAGGAAAGTTTCTCCATCGTTGTCTTCATTTTCTGTGACGGTGAGAGTTGCCGTACCGTGGACCTCGAAACACCGTCAGAGGTTCCACGCTTAGGGTAATCTTTTCCGTTTTCATTCTACCCTGCCTTCTATGATGAGACATGTCAGGCTTAATTTGTCATTTCGGAAGATCTGACTGCATTTTACGAGTCTTAAGAGGACACGGGATTTCCCAGATTGATGGACTGTCTACTGGTAGGAGACGTCGTATACCGATGAGATCTTCTTGAACATTTCAAAGGTCTGCAGTCGTTTCAATGGCGGAATCTTTAGTTTCCATCCTTCGAGACCGTAAACCAGCGCTGTTAAAACATACAAATTCACGACACGCAAACTAGTTTCTGACTGGAGGTGACGGTTACACAAAACGCATTTCTTGTAATGCCGATTCTGATTTTTATTTCTACATCTGAATCCCATTCTCGCATTTGCCAGCAACCTAAGCGTTTTGAAATATGATACCTTTCAATGGTATTTCCATTACGGGCGATAAAAACGTATTTTATGGTTGCTGATTACCACGAACTTTGTTTTGTGATCAGAGAGATCAAAAGGCGAATAGCACTTGCCAAACAGGCATTTAGTAATAAGAGAAATCTTTTCATCAGTGCAAATTTAAATTTTGGAATTAGGAAGAAATTTGTGATTTCTTTTGTATGGAGTGTGCTATTGTATGGCTGTGAATCTTGGAAAATCAGAGGTGGCGAATGGGAACGACTGGAAGCGTTTGAGATGTGGGTCTAATGCTTAGGATTAAATGGGTTGAAGAGAGAACAAACAAAAGCGGTCTGCAATAAATTCAGGGGAAGAGAAAACTGATGTTAATACCTTTCTTGCCAATATGCTCAAAGGAAAAATCACAGGGAAGAAAGACCGAGGACGACCAAGGAAAAATTCCTTCAAGACTTGGTATAGAGTCTTCATTATGGTTCTTATTATGAAAGGAGACGAGGAACTGAGAACAGAAAAGAATGGTTGCATAGACAAGGCATTGCCATGAGACACTGCTGGAGATGATGACGATGCTTTTTGATAGTGGCAACTAAATATTTTCTCAATTATCCGCATCGCCAGCCACTGCCATTGGATGAGACGTTTTTGTAATACTGAGTCACTCCCAGAACTCAACATAGATACATGTGATTACCAATTGCGGCACAACAAAATGAGCAAGGCACCCAGTTGCCGGGGTGGCTCTTCACTATGCACGGGTAGAAAAGCTTGTTCTCCTATAAAATTATATTTCTAGGAGCGGGTTGGTGGATGCCCAGCCTTGGAAAAGAACACATCACCCTCCCACAAGTAATAAAAGGTAAGTTTGATGTAATTTATCTTTCGGAATAATGTTATTTATGTTGGCGAGCCCGTACTCAAGATTAATCACGACAGATATTAGTTCTATGGAACTTTGATCGTCACCAGATTGTAGACGTGAGTGTTTCAAAGAACCAGGAAATGTGAAAGGATGAAATGTGCATTTTTAAATTGCATTAACATTTCCAGAGTTTTCCGAACAAAGTGGTATGTACTTTTGTTATGTTATGTGTGTAGTTAGATAAGTGTAGGCATATATTTTTCCGAAACTGTTAGACGATGAAATCTGGAATTTGGACTAATTTTCGAAGTACCAGTAAGTGCTGATACGTTGAATGAAATGCATCGGTCCAATAGATTCTAGGATATTCAGTTTTATCTTGAAGTAACTGGCAGAAATATTTTCGTATGATAATTATTTTCAAGTATAAAGATAACTTTTCTATCAGTCTTGAGTAAACAGGCTCGAAATATTGTAAAAGTCGCAAGCGCCTTGAATCTGAAGTTTTTATATTGTTTCCCAAAATTGCACCAAAACATCAAAGATTTTTGGAATTTTTATGTTTTTAATTTTTTACTTAAAATATTTAGAGCTATAGTAATGAAACTGTGACGAAACAAAGAATAGATTTTGATAAGTAAATGCGAAAAAATGAAAAATCCATCACAAACATTTTAAGGAATGACGATAGTACTAAAAAGTGCATTTCTGCATTTGGAACACTTTTGATTCTTTTAAGAAATACTGTAGCTATACACAATATTAAACTGAATACAAAAGACAAGTGAGGTCATAAAATCCTCCTCGTTATGTTCGGAGTCGTGTGTGTAAATATATATGACCGGTTTAAGGGAGATGGTGTCAAACTTGGAATGCATAGCTCTGGAAGCGATATTCTCAATGACAGAAGAAGCTGAGAGCAAAGCAGGCTTTTTGTTAGAGATTGTCGCAACACGGAATACTGCTTTCCGAGAGGCATTACGAGATCAATCACACTCGTGATGTCGCTGCAAGAAAAAGCTCCAGCACTGGTTGCCAGGGAGCTTGGATCCACGCCTTTCAACCTACTATCATTCTTGCTACGCCGACAGTGTGATTAGAGTTAAGTCTGTCTACACAGCCAGGTGTTTTTTGAAACACCGTACTTTGGGCTAAGAAGTCTGCAATGAAGTCTACTCTTTGCCATTGCGAGGTTTAGCAGCTATTCTGAGTGAAAAGGGGTCTTTTTCAAGCTTCTCTGGAGGCTCTCCAAGAAAATACTCTGAAATTAATTTATCTTGTTTTATTCCTCCTGTGGGTTGGGACCGTAGACTGTACCCACGGTATGCCTCCTTGTCGTAAGGGGCGACTAAAAGGGTACCCTAGGGATTCTCAAAATGGGAGTGTGGTTTGGTGGTCATGGGGTCGTAGGTGAGTCTGGTATTTCTTCCACTTGTGCCAGACTCATTACTTCCGTCTCTCCTACCCGGACGCCCTTGGTCAACTCTTGTTATCTTCCGGCCTCGATTGTGTTAGGTTCGCGAGACCTACGGTATCTCTGTATTTTCATGCCCTTCTTGGCCGGTCCTTAGGTTCAAAACTATCCCTTCTTTCCATCTGATTGGAGATAAGAGAGGATGATTGCCAACCATACTTCATTTTAAAACAATCACCACCACCACCACCACCACCACCACCACCACCACCGTCCTCTTTATAAAAATATATGAACTATTAAATGACGGTGTACCGTTTACTTGTCCGGATTCTTGGTTGAATGGTTCAGAGTATCCTGGGTTCAATGCCTGGCTTGGCCGGGGATTTTCACCACGTCTGGTTAATCCTTTAGCTCGTGGAGTGGGATTTGTGTATTTTCCCCTATAACTTCATCAGCGATTATGACTAGAATATATTTTACGTTGGTTGTATGGGTACCATACCACCGAAGAAATGTAAGTTAAACGTCTCAGCGAGGCCTTTGTTATGACTACACATGAAGAAGACAGGTATCGCCATGTACCTCAAGGCTTGGACTTTATAATGGCTTGATTTCACCTTTTCGAGATATTTCTGGGGAAATACTTTAGAAGGATCCCCCGTAATATATGGATACTTCGTTTATTACTTCCACTTCATAAGTAGAAATGGTCATCAAATCTACTGCGGTGCTCAGAATGAACCGACTCGAATTTTTATAACTTTGATGGATGTTGAAGGGAAATCCACGCACGATGATTCTTCTTAATCTTTTCCGATTTAGTTAGCATGATCGTGAGTGTCTTCGGGACGAAGGCCAATGATATTAATATCTGCGTTGGTTATATGGCCAATCCGCTGAAATCTTCTCTCTCTCTGTCACACGCATTAAATTATCAATCATCGACTCAATACTCTGCTGCCTTATTTCTTCACTTTGTCTAAGGCCGAGTAGGAAGACTCCAGGTGAATATCGGACAATACTCATCTTACTTGCACTGAGCGGCATTCAGCAGATTTGGTTGTTAGCCAGCACTTGGTTTCATATAACGCCACTGGGCGAATTGTTGTCTTTTAGGTCTTAAGTTGAATCGGCATTTTGTTTGTCACTCTAGATTCCTACGACATATCTCCACTGTAACCAGGCCATACATACACTTCCACACACTTCACCGTCAATATCACCACCACCTTGTGATGCCATGCATTCCAAATATCGGAAGTGAGTAGCCTTTTGAAGTTACTCGCCATTGAATTCAACGGAGCCTGCACTCTATCTAGTTTCAGGTAATCGGTTGTAGTGATATTTAGACGGCGACGAAACTGGCCGAGACGCTCATAGCAGACCTGCATATGCATAGATCAAAGTCCACGGTACATTTTTCGCGTGGTGGTGTTCATGATCAGGACGAAGAACAACACTGACAGAGCTTGGCCTTGATGTACCCGCATGTTTACAGGAAAATTGGCCGACACTCCAGCTTCATATCTCACTCTGTTGCTGGTGTTGACGTACAGCATCCGAACCTAGCAGTTCAGTAATGCCATGGTCAGGCAGTGCATGCAGGATGAGAAGAAGAGGCACTCCATCGAAAGCCTCCTCAACATCGAGGAAGGCTATGTACAGCGACTTCCTCTTTTCATGGTGTTTTTCCCAGCAGCTGGAGAGTGGCGAAAAATTGCATGGGCGATTTAGCAGCCTTTCACAAACTCACATTGTTTGGGGCGCATCTGGACAGTTTCACAAATGCGTAGCTCAATAATTCTTTTCGAAGATTTAAGCGTATGCGGGTAATAAATGAATTGGACGGTAACTACAGCACAGTGCTGGGTCGCCCTTGTTCTTAAGTATGAACATTGCAATACTCGTAGCTGAATTCTTTGTCACGTGACCACAGTCCAAAATAGTCTGCAAGCCAAGTGGTGTCGATGTTGAGCTGTTCCTCCACTGGCAAATCGTCAGGGCCAGGCACTTTTCATGCTGTTGATTGTTGCACACATGAAACTGATGTGGTCAAAACGGACGAAAGAAGAATATACGTGAAGCTCGAGCTACTTCTAAACGATATTCAGCAATATTTTCAGACATAAGAAAACCAATGATAACGATTTTGGCCGGATATAGGCTACAGGACATGAATGTAATGTTGGCATTTGTACATCAAAATTAATGAACGTGGGGAAGGGAAGAAATCCGTATTAAACTTATTCTCGTTAGAGGTCGCCAAACAATGCAGTATGTTAGCAGCTTTTAAGAAAGTCGTGTTATACGTACTTTTAAGATTTAAATTAATTTAGATGTTATTGTAGTGGTATAGATGATTCCGGATAGAGCTGCTGAACTTTTGAAAGTGGCGACAATAATCTCTGGTATTACATTTAGTTTCATTTTGTGCACCTTAATCGTTAATCAACATACCCCTAATATCCATATTAAATCCATATCAATTGAGTGATACGCGGTTGCCAGCCATTATTTTTTTTTTGCTAGTTGTTTTACGTCGCACCGACACAGATAGGTCTTACGGCGACGATGGGACAGGAAAGGGCTAGGACTGGGAAGGAAGCGGCCGTGGCCTTAATTAAGGTACATCCCCAGCATTTGCCTGGTGTTCAAATGGGAAACCACGCAAAACCATTTTCAGGGCTGCCGACAGTGGGGTTTGAACCTACTATCTCCCGAATACTGGATACTGGCCGCACATAAGCGACTGCAGCTATCGAGCTCGGTGCCAGCCATTAAGGATTTACGTCGGTAGTTCTCTTCCCTGTTCTTTCACTATTGTCATTTCGTTTCGGTGTTTTCCGAATTCGTACTCTCCTCATCAAGCAATGTCATACCTTCATAACATGTATACACCTGTTACTGTACCATCCTTACTTCTTTACACTCTCGTGTCTTCAACATTGTTGTAATACGTTCTTCCCCCACTCCCCCTCACACACATATTTTCCCCTTTCTTCTGTTACACATTTTTCTTTCCATCTTCTGCTCTATTCTCTATCCTTGTCAGTTTTTGTTGCACTTTATTTTATTTCATCTTTTACCACATTCGTCTTAGATTAGTCTGATGACATTGCTGTTTATTTCGCAATGCACATGCCTATGACTGAACAGAAACATCTTAATTGGAGCTAAGATGGCGTCGTCACTTCCTACAAAGAAGGCTAGCGCACTGTGAGCCATCTGGTGATGACCGAGAGTACCACTTACCACCGACGGTAAAGTATTCTTAAATTCAAGCCGTTATATTAGAGAAGTCCTCCTCGTGAACAGACAAGATTTTCCTCTGAAGGAGCGGACCAGTATTGTCTACGGAACGTAGACACGGCAAAAGCTTGAAAGCTAATTATCATGGCCTAAATCGCGGGCCGTGAAAGCGTCAATGTAAATAATCGTATTCTAATTTGTAATGTACTATTTCTTGAGATAGAAACTGTACACAACGTTACATCGTGTGAGTGTGAGCGGCAGAATACATCCCTAGCCTGTCATAAGGGGCGCCTGAAAGGGTGCTCAAGTGTTTTTCATCTCGGGAGCGCAGCATGCTGATCATGGGTCACTTAGGTAAGTCTGGCTCTTTTTCAACCTCGACGATATTAGCTTTACGATGCCTAGGGAGATTATCATTTCCTCGCTTTTCGTGGTCCTTCTATTTCTTTTGTCGATACCTTCATTATTCGAAGTATCGGACGTCGTCCATTATCCCTCTAGTTGGTATAAATCTGGATGATTGCCCAATCGTACTTCCTCTTAAAACAATAATCACCACCATCGTGTGAAATATTCATTACGTTTACATATCCAAAACCAAACTAAACCTCACGGCACTTAACGTCCTTGAAAGGGCTCTGGCCTGCGCAGCGACCGCTGCTCAGCCCGAAGGCCTGCAGATTACGAGGGGCCGTATGGTCAGCACGACGCATCCACGTTATTCTGGGCTTTCGAGACCGGGGCCGCCATCTCACCATCAGATAGCTCCTTAATTCTAATCACGTAGGCTGAGTGAACCTCGAACCAGCCCTCAGGTCGAGAGAAAAATTCCTGACCTGGCCGGGAATCGAATCCGGGCCTCCGGGCGAGAGGCAGGCATGCTACCCCTACACCACGGGGCCGGCTACATTTAGGTATCACCGACCTTTTTAACAGAGGACATTTCTTGTTGCTAAATATTTAACAGTGGATCTCCTAACACTGAATCCAATCCTGGAATATAGATTTACGTATTCGCGCATGAATAAAATGGAAAACCCACCAAATGAAATAAAGTATTAGCATTCTCACTCCCCAGACTACTGACCCGAGACTGTAAAATAACTACTCCAATTCCCTATATGTTTTAGTTTCCAGCTGCATGTCAGAGTACTTTCGTTCAGATTTGTACTAGAGATCTCTTTATAATGCATGAACTGGGAATTGAAGCGAGAGTCCTCTGTCTAATCTACGTCGGAACAAGCAAAATTTCATTACGAATCGGGATTAAAAACTTTGGACCTCTACGCACGTCAACACCTGTTTTTAACTTTCGTTCACATTTCCTTCATTATCCGTCTCCTCCCGTTTCCCTTTATAACAATTTGACCTTTTATCTGTAAACTTGAGACGTTTGGCAAACAAAATTTTGAAATAGATTCAGTTGCATTTAAGTCTGGTTGCTCGTTTTTTGTTTGTCTTTCGTTCGTTCGTGGTGTCCTAGTTTGTGAACCTCAGGCAACGTCTCAGTGACCTGAAGGTCTATCTAGGTACACTATGTTCGTATTGTCATGGTACAGCTGAAGACCCATGGCGAGTTTGTGAACTGCAATTTAAACATTCTTCTCCACAGTGAATATCGTAGTAAGTAGTCAAACGATACCGTGCCGAGTACCAGGTGTATGCATAAGTTTTTGCCAGTTTTTGTGGTATAGAAAACACGTCATTTTCAAGGGAAATTCATTTTTTTGTTGATTCAAAATATTGACCACCGGCTTCTACACACTTCGCCCACCTTTCAGGTAAGCTGTGAATACCATACCAGAACAAGTGCTTGTCTTTTGCGGCAAACCATTAGCCGAGGCATTTTCCAACTTCCTCAAAATTGCTGAAGTGCTGCTCTGCGAGCGCGTGCCCCTTTGATGCGAAGAGGTGAGAGTCAGATGGCGCCAGGTTGGGGAAGTACCGCGGGTGCGGAAGGATGCCCCATCCAAACGATTTCAAGGTGTCTTTCACTGGTTTTGCTGTGTGAGACGGTGCATTGTCGTGTAACAAAATCACTTGCCATGTCTTCTGGCCCATTCCGGTCGTCTTTCGATCAATGAGTGATTTAAATTATAATACCAATATAATGGTCCGTTATTGGACATTATAAATTTTCCATTAATCATTTGTTTCGATAACGTTGTGCATTTCGCCGAGCTTCACGAGTTCGTAATACACAATACTGCTCTGGTCACACGAGACACAAATCACTACGTTTAAATTGTCGAAACCATGTCTCACATGTTCTAATCGTTGGAGCGTGTTCGCCATATGTTTCTACCTGCAAACGATGACCTTCCACAGCCTTTTTCTTTTGATTACATAAGAAAATCAATCAATCAATCAATCAATCAATCAATCAATCAATCAATCAATCAATCAATCAATCAATCAATCAATCAATCAATCAATCAATCAATCAATCAATCAATCAATCAATCAATCAATCAATCAATCAATCAATCAATCAATCAATCAATCAATCAATCAATCAATCAATCAATCAATCAATCAATCAATCAATCAATCAATCAATCAATCAGCATTTAGAGCAGTCGCCCAGGTGGCAAATTTCCTATGTGTTGTTTTCCTAGCCTTTACTTAAATTATTACAAAGAATTTGGAAGTTTATTGAACATCTGCTTTGGTAAATTTTTCCAATCCCTAACTCCCCTACCTATAAACGAATATTTGCACCAATTTGTTCTCTTGCATTCCAACTTCATCTTCATATTTTGATCTTTCCTACTTTTAAGAACACAACTGAAACGTATTCGTCTACTAATTTATGACACGCCATCTCTCCACTGACAGCTCGGAAAATACCACTTAGTCCAGTAGCTCGTCTCCATTCTCACAACTCTTTCCAGCCCAAACTCTGCAACATTTTTTTTACCCTACTCTTTTGTTGGAAATTACCCAGAACAAATCGAGTTGCTTTTCTTTGCATTTTTCCAGTTCTCGAATCAAGTAAGCCTGGGGAAGCTGGAGCCATACTGTAGTTGGGGTATTACCAGAGACTTATATGTTGTCTCCTTTACATCCTTACTGAAACTCCTAAATACCATCATAATCAACTGCAGAGGTTTTGACTCTTCATTTATTATTATTTAATCTCCAAAGTGCTGTGATCCTTATTTTACCATAAGGTATGTTAAGGTTGTAGTTTATACAAAATATACAATTTCTCTGATAAAATTCAATACATAAACAGCAAATATAGACATGAACAGAAATAGAAAGATAAAAGTATGATATATACAATCCTTAATACTAGAGTACTAATATTTAAAATACCAGATCATAATATATACAATACATATGTTAAATAGCTACTAAGCAGACAATATCAAATTATACATGTTTAAATACATAGTCAATAAATTCTGAAAATTGAAAAGTACAGCATTTTTTTATAAAATATGAAATTTAGTAGTTTTTCGAAATAGCAACTGCAAGTTAACAAATGAATCTTAAGTTCAAAACGTGCTCTCTCAAAAGCAGGACAGTTGAACAGAATGTGTTCTACAGTTTGAATGTCTTCAGTGCAGAAGCACTCTTCATTTACAATCCCATTTATGTGATTACTCCAATGAAGATCTTTCCTTATATTAACACCTAGATACTTACAATGATCCGCAAAAGGAATGTTTACTCCATTAACACATTAATTAAAACTGAGAGGACTTTTCCTACTAGTGAAACTCACAACCTGACTTTTAACCCCGTTTATCATCATACCATTGTCTGCTGTCCATCTCACAACATTTTGCAGGTCTTACATCAAAATAGTCGGCAAATATCCGTGAACAACCCCTGAACATAAGAGTTCACTTCCGCTCTATATGTTCGTTCCTTTCAGGGAAAGCAATTTCGTTAAAGTTAACCTATATACTGTAAGAAAACATTGCTAGTCGTCCACGACGTGGCAGGTCATGGTGTTGGAGAGCTGTGCTCTAAGACGCGGCCGTTGATATAGTAGATCGCCGCCAACATGGCGTCCTGGGAGACTCATTGCTTTAACGACCCGTGGTTCCTCCCTCTCCATTGCCCCGAAGAGTCCTCCTAATGTGATCAATGACTGACTGATTCCCTGCACTCTAACCGAGAGTTTGGCTTTATAGGCGACAGAGGAAAAAGCGCTCCGGGCCATCAGACGAATGAGGAGGAGAGGGAACAGCTTTCTGCAGTCTAGAGGGACGGGAATGTATGGCATATATTACAGTTAATTGCTTTTTTAATCAGACGCATTGAATGCATCTCTGTGATTGCCAGCGTATCCAATTGATTGGGATGTCTTCTACCTCAGAACTCGCTCTCATATATCTCTGCACTAAATAAAATGATTCACCTTGCTTTTCTGTGCCCACCAATTGACGACTTGAAATGGTAAAAGAGGTACGTACCAAAACCAATTGAAGTGATGAGAATCCAGATATTATCGCATAGGTTTGGCCAACTTAACATTTTCTACGGAGGAAAATTCATTGAATTAATTGACTTTCTTTGTACACATTACACCGGCGACGATAACTTCTTCCCTCCTGTATTTGTTAGTTAAACAGTGTAGAAGTACAACATCTAATGCAGGATTTGTTTTGATCTGCACAAGATCCTCCAACTTTCCTGTCCTTAAAAATTAAGGACTGTTTATGCTATTCCCTAATCTGCAGTCAACGTAGCGAGATGGCTACGCGTTTAGAGTTGCGCAGTTGTGAGCTATCCTTCGGGAGACGGTGAGTTCGAATCCTATTGTAGACACCCCTGAAGATGGTTTTCCATGATTTCCCATTTTCACTCCAGAAAAATGCTGTAACCTTAACGAAGGCCACGGCCGCCACCTTCCCATCCTAGCCCTTTCCCGTCCTTGCATCACCAAAAACCTTCGATGTGTTAGTGCGACGTTGAATCACAGGCAATAAAATAAAATAAAATAACATAAAATAAAATAAAATAAAATGAAAATATAATAATACATATACAAATTTCAATCTTTGATGCATTGTTAAGGCTTTCTTTCTTTCTTTCTTTCTTTCTTTCTTTCTTTCTTTCTTTAAGTTTTTCTACCATGACTGAAGACCGTACAAAGTGATTAACAGTAGAAATGTTCAGTTGTTATAGAGACGCTGCTAAAATAACTGTGGTTAAGGGTCTCTATTTTCACGTGATTTGTTATTTACTGCTCTCATACAAGATAAATTTCTTAACTCAGTTTAGAGAAAGCCAACTTCAAATTCAGGAAAAATAATGTATATTTCAGGACATTTATTTACGTGTATGGATTTTATTAATCAATCTTTTTGAGATGCACGAATAACCTGAAAGAGATAAGCGATAGTCATTTGTATCAGAAATAATAATTATGTGATCTCTGTTCACATTTAAAAGCCTCACACCGAGTGAGTGGCTGCACCCTTTGGGTCACATAGCTGTCAGCTTGCATTCGGGAGATAGTGAGTTCGAACCCCACTGTCGTCAGCCCTGAAGATGGTTTTCCGTGGTCTCCTGTTTTCACACCGGGCAAATGCTGGGGCTTTACCTTATTAAGGCCACGGCCACTTCCTTCCTTCGCGCTCCTAGACATTTCCTGTCCCATCGTCGCCATAAAACCTATGTTTGTCGGTGCGATGTAAAAAAAAAAAAAACTAAATATACACTCATTTGCAAAGAAATAGTAGAAAAATCGCACTCGTATGTTTTGTTCGCTACACGGACAAGTCATAGAATCATGGATATGCTTTTCATAGAGTTTTATGATTCCCTTCCTTAAACTTTTCACAGCTTAAAAATTCTTCTTTCACCAATATGAATGCTCCCCCTCTCATCCAATCTAGCCTGTCTTTAAGTTCCAGAATAAAATTTCCGCAAATATAATATCACTTCTTAGACATCATTCAACTCCTGTTACAATAACTGGTAAATATGTATCCAGTACTGCTACAGTTTGCACATGATTGCAATGATTGTCATAGACGGATGTTCTCTTCCACGGTTGGTGGTTAACCGTGACTGAGAGAGAGTGGGGGAGGGGGCGTGTATTCTGTTCATTGTCTTCATCCATTCATCCCGTTAGAGGAGAGATCCTCACTTGGACTACGTGTAAGTAGGGTAGCATCCTGCTTCATGAATCTGCCGAGCTCAGAACATTTTAAGCAAGCCTCGGACCTATGGGAGTAACGGAGTCCCACTCCCATTTGACAGGCGAGGGACTCCTTGGAAACAACTTGGCGAACGAAATGGAATTCGATGGGGAGCTATCAATATTAATGGGGCTTATGGAAGAAAGAAAGTAGAACTGGCTGAGTCAGCAAAGAGGATGCATCTGGATGTGCTAGGAGTAAGTGATACACGGGTAAGGGGAGATAACGAGGAAGATACAGGAGATTATAAAGTGTACTTGACGGGTGTTAGAAAGGGAAGGGCAGAGTATGGGGTAGGGCTCTTTATCAGGAATACCATTGCACGGAACATAGTTTCTGTTAGGCATGTAAATGAGCGAATGATGTGGGTAGATTTGTCAGTTGGAGGAATTAGGACTAGAATTGTGTCCGTGTATTCACCATGTGAGGGTGCGAATGAGGATGGAGTTGACAAGTTTTATGAAGCATTGAGTGACATCGTGGTCAGGGTCAACAGCAGGGATAGAATAGTACTAATGGGCGATTTCAATGCGAGATTTGGGAATAGAACTGAAGGATACGAAAGGGTGATTGGTAAATGTGGGGAAGATATGGAAGCTAATGGGAATGGGGAGCGTTTGCTGGACTTCTGTGCTAGTATGGGTTTAGCTGTTACGAATACATTCTTAAAGCATAAGGCTATTCACCGCTACACATGGGAGGCTAGGGGTACCAAATCCATAATAGACTATATGTTAACAGACATCGAATTCAGGAAATCTGTTAGGAATGTACGAGTTTTCCGCGGATTTTTCGATGATACAGACCACTATCCGATCTGTAGCGAACTAAGTATCTCTAGGCCTAGGGTAGAGAAAGTGAAATCTGTCTGCAAACGAATAAGGGTAGAAAATCTCCAGGACGAGGAAATTAGACGGAAGTACATGGATATGATTAGTGAGAAGTTTCGAACAGTAGACAGTAAGCAGGTTCAGGATATAGAAAGTGAATGGGTGGCATACAGGGATGCTGTAGTAGAAGCAGCAACGGAATGCCTAGGAACAACTGTGTGTAAAGATGGGAAAAGGCGAACATCTTAGTGGAATGATGAAGTGAGAACACCCCGTAAACGTAAAAAGATGGCTTATCAGAAATGGCTCCAAACAAGGGCCGAGGCAGACAGGGAGTTGTACGTAGATGAAAGAAACAGAGCGAAACAAATAGTTGTTGAATCCAAAAAGAAGTCCTGGGAAGATTTTGGTAACAACTTGGAAAGGCTAGGTCAAGCAGCGGGGAAACCTTTCTGGACAGTAATAAAGAATCTTAGGAAGGGAGGGAAAAAGGAAATGAACAGTGTTTTGAGTAATTCAGGTGAACTCATAATAGATCCCAGGGAATCACTGGAGAAGTGGAGGGAATATTTTGAACATCTTCTCAATGTAAAAGGAAATCATCCTGGTGGTGTTGTGAACAGCCAAGCAAATGGGGAGGAGGAAAATGATGTTGGTGAAATTATGCTTGAGGAAGTGGAAAGGATGGTAAATAAACTCCATTGTCATAAGGCAGCAGGAATAGATGAAATTAGACCTGAAATGGTGAAGTATAGTGGGAAGGCAGGGATGAAATGGCTTCATAGAGTAGTAAAATTAGCATGGAGTGTTGGTAAGGTACCTTCAGATTGGGCAAAAGCAGTAATTGCACCTGCATATAAATAAGGGAACAGGAAGGATTGCAACAACTATCGAGGTATCTCATTGATTAGTATACCAGGCAAAGTATTCACTGGCATCTTGGAGGGGAGGGTGCGATCAATCGTTGAGAGGAAGCTGGATGAAAACGAGTGTGGTTTCAGACCACAGAGAGGCTGTCAGGATCAGATTTTCAGTATGCGCCAGGTAATTGAAAAATGCTACGAGATGAATAGGCAGTTGTGTTTATGTTTTGTAGATCTAGAGAAAGCTTATGACAGGGTACCGAGGGAAAAGATGTTCGCCATACTGGGGGACTATGGTATTAAAGGCAGTTTATTAATAGCAATCGAAGGCATTTATGTTGAAAATTGGGCTTCAGTGAGAATTGATGGTATAATTAGTTCTTGGTTCAGGGTGCTTGCAGGGGTTAGACAAGGCTGTAATCTTTCACCTTTGCTGTTCGTAGTTTACATGGATCATCTGCTGAAAGGTATAAAATGGCAGGGAGGGATTCAATTAGGTGGAAATGTAGTAAGCAGTTTGGCCTATGCTGACGACTTGGTCTTAATGGCAGATTGTGCCGAAAGCCTACAGTCTAATATCTGGGAACTAGAAAATAGGTGCAATGAGTATGGTATGAAAATTAGCCTCTCGAAGACTAAATTGATGTCAGTAGGTAAGAAATTCAACAGAACTGAATGTCAGATGGGTGATACAAAGCTAGAACAGGTCGATAATTTCAAGTATTTAGGTTGTGTGTTCTCCCAGGATGGTAATATAGTAAGTGAGATTGAATCAAGGTATCGTAAAGCTAATGCAGTGAGCTCGCAGCTGCGATCAACAGTATTTTGTAAGAAGGAAGAGAGTTCCCAGGCAAAACTATCTTTACATCGGTCTGTTTTCAGACCAACTTTGCTTTACGGGAGCGAAAGCTGGGTGGACTCAGGATATATTATTCATAAGTTAGAAGTAACAGACATGAAGTAGCAAGAACGGTTGCTGGTACAAACAGGTGGGAACAATGGCAGGAGGGTATTCGGAATGAGGAGATAAAGGCTAATTCAGGAATGAACTCGATGGATGAAGCTGTACGCATAAACCGGCTTCGGTGGTGGGGTCATGTGAGGCGAATGGAGGAGGATAGGTTACCTAGGAGAATAATGGACTCTGCTATGGAAGGTAAGAGAAGTAGAGGTAGACCAAGACGACGATGGTTAGACTCAGTTTCTAACGATTTAAAAATAAGAGGTATAGAACTAAATGAGGCCACAACACTAGTTGCAAATCGAGGATTGTGGCGACGTTTAGTAAATTCACAGAGACTTGCAGACTGAACGCTGAAAGGCATAACAGTCTATAATGTATGTATGTATGTATGTACATCTTTGGATTCTTTTTGTAGTACGTTCAATTTTTTTACAAGCTGCTTTACATCGCACCGACACAGATAGGTCTTACGGCGACGAAGGAAAGGGAAAGGCCTAGGAGCAGGAAGGAAGCGGCCGTGGCCACAATTAAGGTACAGCCCCAGCATTTGCCTGGTGTGAAAATGGGAAACCACGGGAAACTATCTCCAGTGCTGCGGACAGTGGGGTTCGAACCCACTATCTCTCGGATGCAAGCTCACAGCTGCGCACCCCTAAACGCACGGCCAACTCGTCAGGTCTAAGTCCATGTAATGATTTAGATTACATTAAACGAATACGCTTTTCCTATTTGATGGACCTCAGTGAGTAGTGTAATGGGAGAGTTCGGCCGCCACCTCCACCTCAGGCTCCCAGTGGCCACCTCCACCTCCACCTCAGCCAGAGGCCTCCCAGTGGCCACCTCCACCTCCACCTCAGCCAGAGGCCTCCCAGTGGCCACCTCCACCTCCACCTCAGCCAGAGGCCTCCCAGATGCCTCCTCCACCTCCCGCGGGAAATTTGAATTTATAAACAAAGCCACGTGCTTTTTGACAGCTGTCATCGACAACAACGCATCGCAAACCTCAGTACTGCCATCTTGACGGGCCTAAACCTCAGTAGTGCCAACTTAACCTAACTAGCGCGAGGTAAACAAAGCCACGTGTTTTTTGACAGCCACGTGCTTTTTGACAGATTTGTAAACAAAGCCACGTGCTTTTTGACAGCTGTCATCGACAACAACGCATCGCAAACCTCAGTACTACCATCTTGACGGACCTAAACCCCAGTAGTGCCAACTTAACCTAACTAGCATGAGGTAAACAAAGCCACGTGTTTTTTGACAGCCACGTGCTTTTTGACAGATTTGTAAACAAAGCCACGTGCTTTTTGACAGACAACAACGCATCGCTAACCTCAGTACTGCCATTTTGACGGGAATAAACCTCAGTAGTGCCAACTTAACCTAACTAGCTCGAGATAAACAAAGCCACGTGCTTTTTGACAGCTACATGCTTTTTGACAGCTGCCATCCGCCATCTTTAAACTACAGAGCGCTGTGCTGCCCTCTTGCGTCACCTGTCATCGGCAGTGCTGCCATCTTGGCGGGCCTAAACCTTAGTGCTACCAACTTAACCTCACTAGCTCGAGATAAACAAATCCACGTGCTTTTTGACAGTCACGTGCTTTTTTGACAGCTGTCATCCACCATCTTTAATCCATAGAGCACAGTGCTGCCCTCTTTAGCTACTTACCTTTGAAATGTGGTGGCGGATAATTTGAAAAATGCTTTTTGACAGCAGCCATCTTGCATCGCAAACCTCAGTGCTGCCCTCTTTAGCTAGATACCTGTGGTAGCAGACAATTCCACGTGACAGCAGCCATCTTTAATCAAGAGAGCACCGTGCTGCCCTCTATGTGGTGGCGGCAAATTGAAAAATTCCACGTGCTCTTGTTTGGAAACAAACTCACGTGCTTTTTTGACAGCTACCATCCACCATCTTTAATCAACAGAGCACAGTGCTGTACTCTTTAGCTAGATACCTTTGAAATGTGGTGGCGGCAATTTGAAAAATTCTATGTGCTCTTGTTGGGAAACAAAGCCACGTGCTTTTTTGACAGCTGTCATCCGCCATCTTTAATCAATAGAGCACCGTGCTGCTATCATGCGGGCAATTTCATCACCTATCACCCGCCATCTTTAATCTACAGAACACCGTGCTGCCCTCTTTATGGCTACTACCTTAAGCATGTAGTAGCGGGCAATTTGAAAAGTTCTGTTAGCTATCATCCGCCATCTTTAATCAAGAGAGCACCGTGCTGCCATCTTTAGCTAGATACCTTTGAAATGTGGTGGCGGCAAATTGAAAAATTCCACGTGCTCTTGTTTGGAAACAAACTCACGTGCTTTTTGACAGCTACCATCCGCCATCTTTAATCAACAGAGCATAGTGCTGCCCTCTTTAGTTTGAAATGTGGTGGCGGCAAATTCCACATGCTCTTGTTTGGTAAACATAGCCACGTGCTTTTTTGACAGCTATCATCCGCCATCTTTAATCCAGAGAGCACCGTGCTGCCCTCTTTATCGCAGTAGATGTAAATTCGTCACCTGTCATACGCAGCGCTGCTATCTTTAGCTAGATACCTTTGAAATGTGGTGGTGGATAATTTAAAAAGAAAAATTCTACAGCAGTCCTCTCTCGACGCTAATTGCATAAGATGGCGGCTATACATGACTCCTTAAGGGTGCTTACGCAAGATGGCTGCTATACACAGGTTCTTATGAGACGCCCTTGGGATGCTTGCGCAAGATGGTGGTTATACAAGGCTCCTTATGAGACACCCTAGTGATGCTTGCGCAAGATGGCGGTTGCTCTTATGAGGCGGCTTAAGGGTCCTTGCACAAGATGGCTAGAGACGCCCTAAGGATGCTTGCGCAAGATGGCGGACACAAGATGGCGGCTATACACGTCTCCTTATGAGACGCCTTAAGGGTGCTTGCGCAAGATGGCTGCTGCTCTTAGCTTAGAGGCTAACGTGTCGTGCTAGTTCGATTCATTAAATTTAGGGCTTAAATGCAAAATGTTAAATATCTCGAAAGCAGTGCACCGTAGAGCAAAACGGACAAAATTTTTCTGCCTAATACCTAGGTTCGCAGTATGAGGAACAAGAAAATCATAGTCTAATGATGGGATCAACGGTTCGGTTCCTACTTAGGCCCTTTGGCATTTGCTCTGTTTTAGCTTGTATTGAAGCGAGTCTTCGTAACATGATCAGGTTTAGCTATGGTAGAGAGTATAACGTGCCGTGCAGGTTCGATTCATTAAATTTGGAGGCTTAAATGCAAAATGTTAAATATCTCGAAAACGATGCATCGTAGAGCAAAACGGACAAACCTTTTCCGCCTAATACGTAGGTTCGTAGTATCAGGAACAAGAAAAAACATAGTCTAATGATGAGATCAACGGTTCGATTCCTACTTAAGCCCTTTGCCATTCGCAGCTATCTATTTCTACAAGATGGTGGCTGCTCTTATGAGAAACAAGATGCCTTGAGACGTCCTAAGGATGCTTACGCAAGATGGCAGACACAAAATGGTGTCTATACATAGCTCCTTATGAGACGGCCTAGGGGTGCTCGCACAAGATGGCGGCTACTCTTATGAAGAAAGCTAGCTTAGAGGCTACTGCGCAAGATAACAGCTGCTGTTATGCATGTGGTGGAGGGCAATTTGAAATTCTATGTGCTTAATCAACAGAGCACCCTGCTGCCCTCTTTAGCTGAAATGTGGTGGTGGATAATTTGAAAAATTCTTTTGACAGCTATCATCTTTAAACAAAGGCGACTATACATAGGCTGTTAAGGCCTTATCATTCTCCTCCTCCTCCTCCTCCTCCTCCTCCTCCTTCTCTACCTCCTCCTCCGCCTCTTATGTCAAGGCATAGCTTTATATCGAACAAGTTTAAACCTGCATCGCGAAGGCAAGCGTGTGCAGCGATAACATTATTGTGCATGTTTAGACTTTCGAAACATAAGAAGAGTAGAATCAAACGCTGTACTCGATACGACATGTGATCAGAACATTGATTGATGCGTTCAGAAAACAAAATAAGTGATCAAGACTAGAATCGAACAATGTACTCAATACATCATGTGTTTAGAATATGTCAGGGGATACGCTTGTTCTAAGAAGATCAGATTGAAACATAACAAGACCAGAATAGAACACTGTAATCGATGTTGTTAACTTCAACATGTGATCAGAACATTGATTGATGTGTTCAGAACACAAAATAAGTGATCATGACTAGAATCGAACACTGTACTCGATACAACATGTGATCAGAACATTGATCGATGTGTTCAGAACACGAAATAAGTAATCAAGACTAGAATCGAACACTGTACTCAATACAACATGTGTTTAGAACATGTTAGGGGGTACCCTCGTTCTAAGAAGATCAGAATGAAACATAACAAGACTAGAATCGAACACTGTAATCGATGTTGTTAACCTCAACATATGATCAGAACATTGTTTGATGTGTTCAGAGCAAAAGTACAATTTTGATGATTTGCGCAGCTAACTCGCTCGGTAAACGATATAGCCAAAGTATAACTTCAAATTATTTACCTTCCATCATTCGTCTTGTGTGTAAAAATCAGTCGAACAAGTTATCGCATAAACATGGCTGAAAAAAAATCGTGATAGGGTATGGAACCCAGGGGTTACATCTTATCAGAAGGGCAAAAAGGATGAAAGGACTCTTCCTCCTCCTTACCGCACATTCCTTGGCTAAAGGGCTAATGGGCTAAAGGGCTAAAGGTGCAACAACCTCATCGATCGCTATCAGCAAGAACGCTTGTACTTTTTTAAGTGTAGAAAATTAATCTTTATTGGTAAATGGTTTTATGTTCAGAACAAGGAATGGAACCTAGGGGTTACGTCTTACCTAATAAAATCCCCGAGGTGCGATGAGTTACGTTTTTCGAACTAGTGTTTGGAACACTGAACTTTTCAAGATGGCAAGAGTGAGGTTAGCAATGTTCTGTTGTTGGATTTTAAATTCCGCGCTACAACATGCATAAGGTGGCAGCCCTTGATGTTTACTCCCGTAAAGATGGCAAGAGTGAGGTTAGCAATGTTCCGTTGTTGGATTTTTAAAATTCCCCGCTATAACATGCAAAAGGTGGCAGCCTTGAGGTTTACCGCCGTAAAGATGGCAGCAGTGAGGTTAGCGACGCTCCATTGTCCTTCAAAGTGAGGTTAGGGTTCGTCAAGAAGACAGCTGTCAAAAAAGCACGTGGCTATGTTTACCAAACAAGAGCACGTGGTCGTGACGTCACGGTCACGTAGTATGCTGCCTCAGCATGTAAAGTTCAATGTCTACACCTACGTAGTTAACACTCTGCTATGTTCACAAGATTTTTATACATCACTATTCTTTAAGCTTTAAGTTCATTCACATAGGCTATGCTAAGATAGCAGCACAAACACATGCGAACTTTGTACATTCTAATGGAATAAGTTTAGTACTGTGTGCGTCATGGATACATGATGTGTGCACGCATTTAATCTTAACTATACGTAATGCTGCTGCTTTGTTTACAAGATTTTTATACATTGCTATTCTTTATGCTTTAAGTTCGTGCACGCACAAGCGATACTCGTACGCTCTAGCAGGAGAAGTTTAGTACGATATTCGACACATACATTATCGATAGGTGATGTGTACACGCTTTAGAACATAGCTCATCTTTATGCTTTAAGTTCATGCACATGGGTTAGGGATACTCAAAAGCGATTGCTACATGCTCTAGCGGAAGAAGTCTAGTACGATAGTAGATGCATGTAAAATCGATAGGTTATGCTAAGATAGCAGCACACTTACATGATTTTAGCACAATCTAGTGGGAAATGTTTAGTATGATAGTCGTTTCGTGCAAAATCATTAGGTAATGTGTAAACGCTTCGAAACAAGGCTATTCTTTGTACTTTAAGTTCATGCGTACAGGTTATGCTAAGATAGCGGCACAATCTAGCGCAAGAAGTTTAGTACGAGAGTCGATGTATGTAAAATCGATAAGTAATGAGTACACGCTTTAAAACATGGTTATTCTTCGTACTTTCAGTTCATGCATCTTAGTTATGCTAAGATAGCAGCACAATCTAGCGGAAGAAGTTTAGTACGATATTTGTTGCATGCAAATCGATAGGTGATGTGTACACAATTTGAAACATGGCTATTCTTTTTACTTTAAGGTCATGCGTATAGGTTATGCTAGGATAGCAGCACAATCTAGCGGGAGGAGATTAGTACGAGAGTCAATGCATGCAAAATCCATAGATAATGTGTACATGCTTTGAAACATGGCTATTCTTTTTACTTTTAAGTTCATGTGTATAAGTTATGCTAAGATGTCAGCACAATCTAGCGGAAGAAGTTTAGTACGAGAGTCAATGCATGCAAAATCGATAGGTAATGTGTACACGCTTTGAAACATGGCTCTTCTTTGTACCTTAAGGCCACGCGTATAGGTTATGCTAAGATACCAGCACAATCTAGTGGAAGAAGTTTAGTACGAGAGTCGATGCTTGTAAAATCGATAGGTAATGTGTACATGCTTTGAGACATAGCTATTCTTTGTACTTTAAGTTCATGCGTCTTAGTTATGCTAAGATAGCAGCACAATCTACCTGCAGAAGTTTAGTACGAGAGTCGATACATGCAAATTCGATAGTTGATGTGTACACGCTTTGAAACATGACTAATCATTGTACTTTAAGTTCATTGGTATAGGTTATGCTAAGATAGCAGCACAATCTAGCGGAATAAATTTAGTACGAGATTTGATGCATGCAAAATCAATAAGTAATGTGTACACGCTTTGAAACATGGCTATTCTTTGTACTTTAAGTACATGCGTACAGGTTATGCTAAGATAGCAGCACAACCTAGCGGAAGAAGTTTAGTACAATATTTGTTGCATGCAAAGTCGATAGGTAATGTGTACACACTTTGAAACATGGCTATTCTTTTTTACTTTAAGGTCATGCGTATTGGTTATGCTAAGATAGCAGCACGATCTAGCGGAAGGAGTTTAGTACGAGAGTCAATACATGCAAATTCGATAGTTGATGTGTACACGCTTTGAAACATGGCTATTCTTTGTACTTTTAAGTTCATGTGTATAAGTTATGCTAAGATACCAGCACAATCTAGCGGACGAAGTTCAGTACGAGATTCGATGCATGCAAAATCGATAGGTGATGTGTACACACCTTTTTACTTTAAGGTCATGCGTATAGGTTGTGTTAAGATAGCAGCACAATCTAGCGGAAGGAGTTTAGTACGATATTTGATGCATGCAAAATCAATAAGTAATGTGTACACGCTTTGAAACATGGCTATTCTTTCTACTTTTAAGTTCATGTGTATAAGTTATGCTAAGATAGCAGTACAATCTAGAGGAAGAAGTTTAGTACGATATTTATTGCATGCAAAATCAATAAGTAATGTGTACACGCTTTGAGACATAGCTATTCTCTGTACTTTAAGTTCATGCGTATAAGTTATGCTAAGATAGCAGCACAATCTACCTGCAGAAGTTTAGTACGAGAGTCGATACATGCAAAGTCGATAGGTAATGTGTACACGCTTTAAAACATGGTTATTCTTCGTACTTTCAGTTCATGCATCTTAGTCATGCTAAGATAGCAGCACAATCTAGCGGGAGAAGTTTAGTACGAGAGTCGATGCGTGCAAAATCGATAGGTAATGTGTACACGCTTTGAAACATGGCTATTCATTGTACTTTAAAGTCATGCTAAGATAGCAGCACGATCTAGCGGATGAAGTTTAGTTCGATGGTCGATGTATGTAAAATCGATAGGTGATGTGTACACGCTTTGAAACATAGCAATTCATACTGCTGCTCTGTTCCCAAGACTTTTAAGCATAGCTAATCCTAATGCTGCTCTTAGCGACGTCGAGCTAAGATTGATTACGTGACCGTGACGTCACGACCACGTGCTCTTGTTTGGTAAACATAGCCACGTGCTTTTTTGACAGCTGTCTTCTTGACGAACCCTAACCTCACTTTGAAGGACAATGGAGCGTCGCTAACCTCACTGCTGCCATCTTTACGGCGGTAAATCTCAAGGCTGCCACCTTTTGCATGTTATAGCGGGGAATTTTAAAAATCCAACAACGGAACATTGCTAACCTCACTCTTGCCATCTTTACGGGAGTAAACATCAAGGGCTGCCACCTTATGCATGTTGTAGCGCGGAATTTAAAATCCAACAACAGAACATTGCTAACCTCACTCTTGCCATCTTGAAAAGTTCAGTGTTCCAAACACTAGTTCGAAAAACGTAACTCATCGCACCTCGGGGATTTTATTAGGTAAGACGTAACCCCTAGGTTCCATTCCTTGTTCTGAACATAAAACCATTTACCAATAAAGATTAATTTTCTACACTTAAAAAAGTACAAGCGTTCTTGCTGATAGCGATCGATGAGGTTGTTGCACCTTTAGCCCTTTAGCCCATTAGCCCTTTAGCCAAGGAATGTGCGGTAAGGAGGAGGAAGAGTCCTTTCATCCTTTTTGCCCTTCTGATAAGATGTAACCCCTGGGTTCCATACCCTATCACGATTTTTTTTCAGCCATGTTTATGCGATAACTTGTTCGACTGATTTTTACACACAAGACGAATGATGGAAGGTAAATAATTTGAAGTTATACTTTGGCTATATCGTTTACCGAGCGAGTTAGCTGCGCAAATCATCAAAATTGTACTTTTGCTCTGAACACATCAAACAATGTTCTGATCATATGTTGAGGTTAACAACATCGATTACAGTGTTCGATTCTAGTCTTGTTATGTTTCATTCTGATCTTCTTAGAACGAGGGTACCCCCTAACATGTTCTAAACACATGTTGTATTGAGTACAGTGTTCGATTCTAGTCTTGATTACTTATTTCGTGTTCTGAACACATCGATCAATGTTCTGATCACATGTTGTATCGAGTACAGTGTTCGATTCTAGTCATGATCACTTATTTTGTGTTCTGAACACATCAATCAATGTTCTGATCACATGTTGAAGTTAACAACATCGATTACAGTGTTCTATTCTGGTCTTGTTATGTTTCAATCTGATCTTCTTAGAACAAGCGTATCCCCTGACATATTCTAAACACATGATGTATTGAGTACATTGTTCGATTCTAGTCTTGATCACTTATTTTGTTTTCTGAACGCATCAATCAATGTTCTGATCACATGTCGTATCGAGTACAGCGTTTGATTCTACTCTTCTTATGTTTCGAAAGTCTAAACATGCACAATAATGTTATCGCTGCACACGCTTGCCTTCGCGATGCAGGTTTAAACTTGTTCGATATAAAGCTATGCCTTGACATAAGAGGCGGAGGAGGAGGTAGAGAAGGAGGAGGAGGAGGAGGAGGAGGAGGAGGAGAATGATAAGGCCTTAACAGCCTATGTATAGTCGCCTTTGTTTAAAGATGATAGCTGTCAAAAGAATTTTTCAAATTATCCACCACCACATTTCAGCTAAAGAGGGCAGCAGGGTGCTCTGTTGATTAAGCACATAGAATTTCAAATTGCCCTCCACCACATGCATAACAGCAGCTGTTATCTTGCGCAGTAGCCTCTAAGCTAGCTTTCTTCATAAGAGTAGCCGCCATCTTGTGCGAGCACCCCTAGGCCGTCTCATAAGGAGCTATGTATAGACACCATTTTGTGTCTGCCATCTTGCGTAAGCATCCTTAGGACGTCTCAAGGCATCTTGTTTCTCATAAGAGCAGCCACCATCTTGTAGAAATAGATAGCTGCGAATGGCAAAGGGCTTAAGTAGGAATCGAACCGTTGATCTCATCATTAGACTATGTTTTTTCTTGTTCCTGATACTACGAACCTACGTATTAGGCGGAAAAGGTTTGTCCGTTTTGCTCTACGATGCATCGTTTTCGAGATATTTAACATTTTGCATTTAAGCCTCCAAATTTAATGAATCGAACCTGCACGGCACGTTATACTCTCTACCATAGCTAAACCTGATCATGTTACGAAGACTCGCTTCAATACAAGCTAAAACAGAGCAAATGCCAAAGGGCCTAAGTAGGAACCGAACCGTTGATCCCACCATTAGACTATGATTTTCTTGTTCCTCATACTGCGAACCTAGGTATTAGGCAGAAAAATTTTGTCCGTTTTGCTCTACGGTGCACTGCTTTCGAGATATTTAACATTTTGCATTTAAGCCCTAAATTTAATGAATCGAACTAGCACGACACGTTAGCCTCTAAGCTAAGAGCAGCAGCCATCTTGCGCAAGCACCCTTAAGGCGTCTCATAAGGAGACGTGTATAGCCGCCATCTTGTGTCCGCCATCTTGCGCAAGCATCCTTAGGGCGTCTCTAGCCATCTTGTGCAAGGACCCTTAAGCCGCCTCATAAGAGCAACCGCCATCTTGCGCAAGCATCACTAGGGTGTCTCATAAGGAGCCTTGTATAACCACCATCTTGCGCAAGCATCCCAAGGGCGTCTCATAAGAACCTGTGTATAGCAGCCATCTTGCGTAAGCACCCTTAAGGAGTCATGTATAGCCGCCATCTTATGCAATTAGCGTCGAGAGAGGACTGCTGTAGAATTTTTCTTTTTAAATTATCCACCACCACATTTCAAAGGTATCTAGCTAAAGATAGCAGCGCTGCGTATGACAGGTGACGAATTTACATCTACTGCGATAAAGAGGGCAGCACGGTGCTCTCTGGATTAAAGATGGCGGATGATAGCTGTCAAAAAAGCACGTGGCTATGTTTACCAAACAAGAGCATGTGGAATTTGCCGCCACCACATTTCAAACTAAAGAGGGCAGCACTATGCTCTGTTGATTAAAGATGGCGGATGGTAGCTGTCAAAAAGCACGTGAGTTTGTTTCCAAACAAGAGCACGTGGAATTTTTCAATTTGCCGCCACCACATTTCAAAGGTATCTAGCTAAAGATGGCAGCACGGTGCTCTCTTGATTAAAGATGGCGGATGATAGCTAACAGAACTTTTCAAATTGCCCGCTACTACATGCTTAAGGTAGTAGCCATAAAGAGGGCAGCACGGTGTTCTGTAGATTAAAGATGGCGGGTGATAGGTGATGAAATTGCCCGCATGATAGCAGCACGGTGCTCTATTGATTAAAGATGGCGGATGACAGCTGTCAAAAAAGCACGTGGCTTTGTTTCCCAACAAGAGCACATAGAATTTTTCAAATTGCCGCCACCACATTTCAAAGGTATCTAGCTAAAGAGTACAGCACTGTGCTCTGTTGATTAAAGATGGTGGATGGTAGCTGTCAAAAAAGCACGTGAGTTTGTTTCCAAACAAGAGCACGTGGAATTTTTCAATTTGCCGCCACCACATAGAGGGCAGCACGGTGCTCTCTTGATTAAAGATGGCTGCTGTCACGTGGAATTGTCTGCTACCACAGGTATCTAGCTAAAGAGGGCAGCACTGAGGTTTGCGATGCAAGATGGCTGCTGTCAAAAAGCATTTTTCAAATTATCCGCCACCACATTTCAAAGGTAAGTAGCTAAAGAGGGCAGCACTGTGCTCTATGGATTAAAGATGGTGGATGACAGCTGTCAAAAAAGCACGTGACTGTCAAAAAGCACGTGGATTTGTTTATCTCGAGCTAGTGAGGTTAAGTTGGTAGCACTAAGGTTTAGGCCCGCCAAGATGGCAGCACTGCCGATGACAGGTGACGCAAGAGGGCAGCACAGCGCTCTGTAGTTTAAAGATGGCGGATGGCAGCTGTCAAAAAGCATGTAGCTGTCAAAAAGCACGTGGCTTTGTTTATCTCGAGCTAGTTAGGTTAAGTTGGCACTACTGAGGTTTATTCCCGTCAAGATGGCAGTACTGAGGTTAGCGATGCGTTGTTGTCTGTCAAAAAGCACGTGGCTTTGTTTACAAATCTGTCAAAAAGCACGTGGCTGTCAAAAAACACGTGGCTTTGTTTACCTCGCGCTAGTTAGGTTAAGTTGGCACTACTGAGGTTTAGGCCCGTCAAGATGGCAGTACTGAGGTTTGCGATGCGTTGTTGTCGATGACAGCTGTCAAAAAGCACGTGGCTTTGTTTACAAATTCAAATTTCCCGCGGGAGGTGAAGGAGGCATCTGGGAGGCCTCTGGCTGAGGTGGAGGTGGAGGTGGCCACTGGGAGGCCTCTGGCTGAGGTGGAGGTGGAGGTGGCCACTGGGAGGCCTCTGGCTGAGGTGGAGGTGGAGGTGACCACTGGGAGCCTGAGGTGGAGGTGGCGGCCGAACTCTCCCATTATACTACTTCAGTGACTGGGAGAGAAGTGTATCCATTCGTACTTCTAGAGTTTAACACTGTAAATTTATGTCATACCCCCTGTGGATGGGGTACGCAGACGAACAATGCACCCACGATATCCCCTGCCTGTCGTAAGAGGCGACTAAAAGGGTAACACCCCCTGTGGTTGGGGGACGCAGATGTAAAATACACCCCCGTTATCCCCTCTCTATCGTAGCAGGTGGCTAAAAGGGGCGACCTCGGTGCGGGCGTGGATTTCGGTTTGGTATAATGTGTTGGACCCCCTGTGGATGGGAGGGGCTGAATACATTCACAAGAAATCCCTGCCTGTCTTAGAAGGCGACTAAAAGGGTCATGAGGCCATCAGTCCCCTTTACTTTTTAATTTTTTTTAAGGGTTAGTTGTAGACCGATTCAAAATTCTTAATGTGCGTGCTGCTCGCAGTTGGGCTTCTTAACGTACGTGTGCTATTACGCTTGATAGCCCGCTCGTGACCCCGGGAAGCCTGCGTGTGGGAGCGCCATGTACTCGTGCAGTAGTATCCGCTTGACAATACAGGTCCCCGCTTAGCCGAATGCCAGAAGGACATATTATTATTAATTGTTTATTTCTTTTTTCTCTATATTTATTACTCTGTGCACGCTATAGGGTACATGCTATTGCGGGGATTGGAGGATTGGAGTCATAGTGCTCATTGCCTCAGTCAATCCGTATTAGGCATCGTCCAGCATCGGACCCCGGACAATACCTGCTACGACCAGGTGGATATTGCCTTGACTGCTTGGTTCGACTACAGAGGCCCCTGATCGGAGTGGGTGGCATTTGGGGAGGATACTTTCGGGCATGGCGTCGAAACCACTTCTGCCTGCCTCGGGTAGTTTGATTCCCTAAGGGGGGCAACTTCCCTAGGTTCCTGGTTGCTACCAGAACCGATGGGCAAGATATCAAGCTGGTCAAATCGATCCTTTTCAGTCGACACATGAAGGTATATACGGCGAACTTGAGGATATTAAGAAAATGCGCAATGGTAGTTTGCTTTTCAAGACGAGCACTGCGCTCCAAGCAGATCGGTTGCTTAAGTGCGACCACTTAGGCGAAATTTTCCGTCAAAGTGGAAGAGCACAAAACTTTGAATGTTGTTCGTGGAGTTATCTTCCACCGTGACCTTGTTCTGAACGCTGACAATGAATTGATGAAGACATGAAGCATCGTGGCGTGAAACACGTCCGGTGTATCACGCGCAAAGTCAACGATGAAGACGTTGCCACGGTTCGTTCATAGCCTCCTTCAAATTGTCAGTGTTGCCAGAGAAAGTCAAGGTAACAACCTGTCGTTGCGACGTCAGGCCGTACATCCCGCCTCCTATGCGATGCTATCATTGCCAGAGATTCGGACGCATGGTATCTCGTTGTTCGAGTACATCTATGTATGATTCGTGTGGAAGATATGCTCATGGCACGGAGGAGTGCACAACTTCTTATAGGTGCCTATCATAACCGTTACAATTCCCTCGTTACAGTACCATAGCGTGAGTGTGGACTTCTGAGGTTTAGGTTAGAAGCAGCGATACGCTGCCTAACCTACACTCACATCCCCATCCGAGGATGGAGATAAATGCTTCTTGTGCATCACCTCGTCACCAGACGTGTGGAATACTATGTGACAGTGACCATTTTCCCATTGTTCTTATTTTTTTGAAACAGAAATCCGTCGAGGCTCCTCCTCGATGGATTCTTAAACATGCTGATTGGCTAAAGTTCACATCACTCGCTGTCTTTAACGACGTGACGAGGCGGACCGTAGACGGCGATATAACTTACATAACACAAGTTATTCTTGCTGCTGCTAAGGAGTCCATTCCATCGTTTTCAAGGACTCCTCGCTGAAACCTCGTTCCTTGGTGGAACGAAGAAATTGTTGCTGCTATCAAAGAAAGGCTTCGCGCTCATAAACGCTATCGTAGGCAGCCTACTGTGGCCAACTTGGTAACATTGAAAAAACTCCGTGCAAAGGCTCGAGTTCTTATTCGGTAAAGTAATAAAGCTTCGTGGGAGATATATGTGTCGTTTATGACGTCACATACACCGTCATCTCAAGTGTTGACTAAACTTCAACGTATTTCGGGCATACATGGATCATCTTCAGTACCGGAAATTTCCATTGCAGGCAGTATCGTCGCTGAACCATTCTCGATTGCTAATCATCTAGCCAGTCATTTTGTGGATGTCTCTGGCTCCGGGAATTACCGTCGTGATTTCCTCACTCTGAAGCGGGAGGCAGAACGTCATCACCTCAGTTTTGCCACTCATGCTTCAGAGGACTATAACGTGTCCTTTACGGAGTGGGAACTCCGCAGCGCCTTGGAGCTTTGCAAGGACACGTCTCCCGGATCAGACAATGTCCATAACCAGATGTTGAATCACCTTAGTGAGGATAGTCTGTTATATCTCCTTCGTGTGTTCAACCGAATCTGGATAGAGGGTGAGTTTCCATCTCAGTGGCGAGAGGGCATAGTCATCCTTATCCTCAAGCCTGACAAAAATCCTAAGTATGTAGGAAGTTACAGACTGATTTGTCATATTAACTGTTCGTGTAAGCTATTTGAGAGGATGGTAAATCGCCGACTTGTGTGGTGTCTGGAGAAACAAGGACTTTTGTCCGAGTACCAAATTGGTCTTCTAGCTGCTCGCTCTACCACTGACCACTTGGTACGGCTGGAAAATTCTAGGGAGAGCATATTCGTAATACCACATTCAGGAAAATGGAGTCCCACAGGGATCAGTTCTTAGTGTCACTCTGTTCGCGATTGCCATAAACGATATTATCGCTGCTGTTGGTTCAGCAGTAATACCGTTGCTATTCGTAGACAATTTTGCTCTGCATTATAGCTCGCACAATATGCAGTCGCAGAGCGACAATAACAGCAAGCTGTTAGGAGAGTGGAACAGTGGACTTTAGAACATGGCTTTCGGTTTTCAACCGCAAAGCCCTCTGCTGTACACTCTTGCCGGAAGCGCACTCTCCACTAGCATCCTGAGATTTATTTAGGGAACCTCGCTCTTCCCGTAGTTGACACCGATTTCTTGGCCTCCTTTCGGATAGCAAATTTTCGTGGGTGCCACACGTGTGGCAGTAAAAATTGCAATGTGCCACGAAGTTGAATATTTTGAAGATTCTTAGCAGCATTAATTGGGAGACTGACCGCACGGAGTTCCTGCGATTTTATAGGGCACATATTTTATCCAGGTTAGACTACGGCAGTGCAGCATATGGATCAGCAAGGCAAAGCGTCCTTGCGAAATTGAATAGCATCCACCACAGCAGGGTTAGGTTGGCAAAGGGAGCTTTTCATACAAGCCCCATTCTTAGCCTGCTTGCTGCATCTGCTGTGCCACCTTTACACCTGAGGCGCCAGCAAATGCTTCTGTCCTATGCTGAAAATTTGCGACAGATGCCACTTCATCCAATCTATCCTTGCGTATTCCATAACGGAAACCGTCGCCTGTACGCTGCTTATCCTCGAGGAACGCGGCCGGTTGGAATACGCTTGGATGGCAGTCACAGATTGATGATGTACCTTCGGTTCCCTGTCTTGTCAGACAACCAACTTCGGTACCTCCGTGGATAATACGACGACCTGAAATAATCCTGGATCTGCACACTGGCCCGAAGGAAAACACGGACCCTTCGATTTATCGGAAGCTCTTCCTGTCCGTTGTTGGCTGGTATCCAGATTCAGTCGTCGTTTGCACGGATGGTTTGAGGGTAGAAACGAAAGTGGGGTGTGCGTTCGTTTTCGACCATAACATGTTTCTTTTTCCTTTACCAGAAGTCTGTAGTGTGTACACAGCAGAGCTCTATGCTATGTGTGAAGCACTGCGGTAGGCGCTGTCCGATGAGCGCCGGCATTTCTGCTGTGTACCGACTCCTCGAACTCGCTACAATTTATTGATAAATGTTTCCCTGGGCACCCTCTGGTGCAGCGGATCCAGGACCTGCTGGCCGGGTGTTTGAATGCGGGCATCAGAATCATGTTTATGTGGCTCCCAACCCACATGGGTGTAGAGGGAAACGAGTTGGCTGATAAGGGTGCCAAGGAGGCTGTTACATTGCCTCCGTTGCCTTACAAGGTTCCAGCAAGTGATATTCGCTCTCAGCTGATACATTTGGTTATGTCCCATTGGGAGATGGAGTGGCAGGCCACTCCACTTCCAAACAAGCTGAGAGCGATAAAAGGTACAACGAAAGTATGGAGGGCTTCCCTTCGGGCTTCTCGGAGGGAAGCAGTGGCATTACGCCGTCTTCGGATCGGCCACGGTGTAGTAACACACTCATGTTTACTGAAAGGAGAACCCCCTCCGGCGTGTACTTGCGGCGATCGTCTTACCGTGGTACACATCCTGATGGAGTGCGTGGACCTGGTCGTTCTGCGCCGTAGTTTATAACTTCCGAGTATCATCTCCCTCATCCTGCGAGATGACGAGCGGTCAGGAGACCTCGTCATCCATTTCATGAGGGACAGTGGTTTGTTTTATCGCATATAAACGTAGTGTTTCGTATTAGTCTTCGTATTATTGCTCACTACCTTTTATTAATTTGACTCTGTTTTAGTTAGTGTTTGTGTATTTTAATGTGTTTATTAAAATAGTAATTTGCATGATATATTATTGCTTTATAAGGCAATATCTTATTCTACCATAATCTATCATCTAACATTTTAGCGAAAGTAAGGCATTGCGAATTAGACCCACTGATTATTTTAAATTCACAATCATTGTTCACTTTCATTTGTATTAAATTCTAGTTAGTGGATAAATTTTAAAATTTGGATTATGATATCATGTCGTCCATCTTGTACCATTAGGGGCCGTTGACCTTTGATGTTAGGCCCCTTTAAACAACAAGCATCACCATCATCATCAATTTATGCCATCCGATCTTGCTCTTGTTCTCTTCTGAACCCGATGGCATTAGGTTTGCGAGGCTTTCCCTTCCTTTTTCCGGTATATTCATTCTTTGAATGGGACTGTTCCATTCTCCTTCTGACTGGTGTTAATAGAAAATGGTTGCCAGGTGGTACTTTCTCTTAAAAAAATAATCACCTTCATAAAAGGAAATATGTGTATGTATGTATGTATGTATGTATGTATGTATGTATGTATGTATGTATGTATGTATGTATGTATGTATGTATGTATGCAGGTGGAGGCAGAATTCCGTTTTATAATCACAGGCTGTTAGAGACAGAATCAGAAGAATCAGAAGAACTGAAATGAGAATAGAAACAATCCTTCCAACTTCCAATTCAAATGCAGGTCAGCTGGATAAAAGTAACATATTGTTGTTTTTCTACAACAGTTTGTAAAATGGGAGACTCAGCGGTAGTTCTGTTTGATCTCAGTCCCATTACGGTACTTTTACTTTAAGGTGATGATAAGAGTGAAAACAAGCTTCTTTTCTATTTACTAGCTGAACAGTGTAGAAGCGCCACATCTAATTCTTCATACGAAGATTTTTAAAAATGTTATGGTTTGAAGGTCCACTAGTACCAGAGTTTTGCACACGATTCTCCACCATTCCTTTTCTCCTTCTTTTTCTTTTTTTATTCTTGCAAATGATTCATGAAAAAGTCAACCTACTTTTTTACGGATCATGATGTTCTACGACACATACACCATAAATCAAAGATTCGGTTTCGATACATCAGTCTGATTTAAGGCATCTTAGGGTATCGTTTTACGACATTTTAAGATATATTTGGGTCTGAAGACTCTTCTGAAACGACATAAAGTTACCTGGCACTATGGACTGTGGATGAAAACTACGTGTTAAATAGTTGGTTCCTACTCTCCTTTTGATTATTGTCCTGATTCCGCTCTATCATGGGCAGTGACTACGATACCTATACCTATATACGAGCACGTACGTTAGCCCTCAGCCAAAAGACGACTTTATCTTCAAAAATGTCACAACCAGTGCTGAATTTTTTGGAAGAATACACTGCATTTGAAAATTCTGACATGGAAATCCTAACTATGTCTTTCAATATGGGCTAGAACAAGTTTGATACTTTCATCGACCTGTCTCAATCCGTTCTCTAGCTTTGGCAATATAAAAGAGGATGTAAATGAGTATCAGAGCATGGTTCTTTTATGTTGAGACCCCACCAGGATTATTTGATTCGAGAAGTGAAACAAGAGTCAAAGGAAATGAGCGCGACTTGTTCTGGGTGATTTCCGGCAAAGGAGTAGTGTTACGAACATGTTGTAAATTTTCGGCTGTGAACTTGAAAGTAAGAATAGGAGCTGCTGGACTAAGTGTTATGTTCCCCGCTTTCAGTGGAGAGATGGCGTAGAATGATATTAGTAGACAAATGAGCTTGAGTAGAATTTTGAAAAATAATAAGGATCATCATATAAAAACGCTGGAATTCAAGCTGACAACCTGGGGCAAATATTCGATAAGATGAAGAGGAGTGAGGTACTTAAATAATTTACCAAGAGAGATGTTTGACTGATCATAGGGGACCATGCGCGGAAAGAACATAAGGAATTTTTAGTTAGCATACGAATGCACGTGGTGAAAATCATGAGGGGCTGATGTGAAACATGAAACAAGTGGTCGAAATGTCGGTTAATCCTATACTGCTTAGTTGACAATCGGTGAAGTGTCGCATGTCCATGACCTGTATGAACTTTTTTGTTATTTTAAATATTTTCAACCATTTTCTTCAAAACGCTCAATAAACTTGAGTATTGCTATTTAATGCCACATATTTAAAACGAAATTTAGATTTCTGCCAGGCGTACTGACAAAGGAAAAGAAAATAGGATACACTAGAGGGAGACGCCTTGTATACAACCCAAAGCAATATATTTGGCTTAGAAGAATAGGAAACAAATTAAAACCGAAAAGTGGGAATAGCTGGTTTTAGAACTAATCGATTAAACTATTTCTTCCTATTTTACATGAAATTATATCTTCTAAGAAACTGTCACTGGAAGACGGATTGTCACTCTAGACTTAGTGCACTGTGATCGCTAAATCTCACCAGAGATGGACTTGGGATTAAAAATGGGTTACAGTGTAATAAGTATTTGCCATGAGTTCAGTGAGATTATCTGTAACCGAACTTCCAGCTAACACAACCCTACGTAGTGGTTTCTCTGAAAGTGGGTTATCCAGTTCAAACTGTTTGCAGCCCGGAGACATGACACAGGAACCGTATCAACAGCCGAGAGATGGCTACCAACTTCCCTTGCCCAAACTTGCCTATTGATCATTTGGCTGCCTTTCTGAGCACAAACAGGACAGACAATGGAGATAGGTCACTTCATTGGGACAGTTGTACACAGAAGTCATCAACTACATGCTCTAGTATCGAGAGAACTGTTATGTATTGTCCTTATTCGCAGACTTACGACCACGTCGTTTTAAATGAATAGATGAGTTAAAAAATCTTCATGTAACGTGATTTTAGAGGAGAGGAAAGAGGAAATTTTTAAAACCTAACAGACATGCAGAGGTTTTTACTTTTTCAAATTAAAGTAGGTTCAGTTACAAAATATAAAAGTTTTCGAAGAATGGTTAATTTTCAATTTTTGTTTTGGATTTCGGTGGTGGCTTGTTCGACTTCTTGGCTGAATGGTCAGGGAATCATAGGATGTCAGGATCGATTCACAGTCATTGCTGTGATTTTAGCCGAGTTTGGTTAATTCCTCTGGCTCGGGAGTTGGCTGTTTGTGATCGTCTTAATGCACTTGTTCATCAACAAGAAGCATAGCTCACTATCAACCTCTCCAGTGACATTCAATAGTAAATACTTGCCTTTACATTAGGCTGGCGTCAGGAAAAGAATCTGGCTGCAAGGACTTAATCCACATTAGTACACATCTCTTACCGTCCAGGTGTTTATTGAACTGCCCAAAGAAGTGGGTGCCAAGTCGAGGCTGTAGGGAAGGTGATCCAGTACCTTCCTTCGGAAGCGCCGTTTCAATTCAACGGTCTAGCATCGTCGCTCAGCAACATGACACATGTACACATCAGAAAGCTGCTGATGACTCTCCTCTATTGAGGCGCCCTTCAGATAAAACACATCACACAACGCGCTTCCACGTTTGACCATGTTTCTGTCCGCTCAACCATATTTCAAGTGATATTGCGAGGATCTGACAAAGCAAATGCATTATCTGACTGCTGCATGATAAAGATGTGATTTCTTGCTTGTGACCAGGCAGATCATTCGATTCGTGAAACCTCTAGTTATCTTATTTTTGAATCGCGTTAGTAAATACATACCAAACATACATACATACATACATACATACATACATATGTACGTACACAAACCGAGCGAGTTACCTACGTAGTACAGACCTCGTAGCAGTAAGCTTACACTCAGGAGATGCTGGGTTAGAACAGAAACATATGCTATGCTGAATATGATTTTGCGTTCTCTCTCCCCCTTCATACCAGAGAAATTCGCTGTATGTTAATTAAGGCCCTGGCCATATACATCTACATTATACACTCTTATGCTATTGAACATTTAGTTTGCAAACTTATGTGAATGAACTAAGTGTGTCCACAGTGCAGCTAACTACGTAGGTAACTCGCCCGGTTTGTGTACGTACATATGTATGTATGTATGTATGTATATATGTATGTATGTATGTATATTTGGTATGTATTTACTAACGCGATTGAAAAATAAGATAATAGAGGTTTCACGAATCGAATGATCTGCCTGTTCACAAGCAAGAAATCACATCTTTAGTTAGCTAACTCTATCTAGTCGCACATCTTTTAACATCAATTCATTTAAAGCTGAATCCAACCATCATCGTTCTCTCCCTTTGCCTGCCTTATGCTCATTGCCAGAGTCCATTATTCTCCTAGGTAAATTATCTTATTTCATTCAGTCTGACATGACCTCAACACTGAAGTCAGTTTATATGCACAGATTCCTTAATCATGTCCGTCCTAACCTAGCCTTTTTCTCCTCATTACAAGTACTCTCCTATCACTCATCGCATCAGTTTGTACCAACAACCATCTCCCAAATTTCAGTCTGCTTCTTGCAGCTTTAAGATATCCTGAGTCCATTCAGCTTTCACTACAGTATGGAAAAGTTAGTCTGAAAACGAAGCGATGTAAAGATAATAATAATAAAAAAATCATAATATATGCATTGGTGAGTGGGTGTGTATACGTTTGTATAATAATGCCAGCCGTAAAGCTGCTTCTGCTTTACTAATATAACAAGAATGTAGCGTATGACCGTAGACCCTCCCCCCTCTCCAGTTTTGAGGCAGTATGTAGTATGCACGATGCGGAGACGACATACATCATTTTGAACGTTATTTCCTTTCTGTATGTATGTAATTCGGTTTGGATTGAATAAACACAAAAATTGCTACCCCTTTTTTATGAAACTTGTCAACTATAAAGTAGAGACATTCAAAATATTACCCAATGCTTGGTTTTATCTCATTCTGTTAAATAGGAGCTCAGAATTAACATTTTTAACCTCGAGAAAAGCGCTTCCGCCTCTCAGACAGAGTGAAGCGAACAATGAGACCGCGACTTCCATCGCGGCCTACCTATTGCACCTTTAGGTCATCTGTTGGCTTCTCGCTAAATATAGCGATTATTCTTGATACTTTGTCTTCTGCTCGATGCGGTGAATCGAAAGTCATCCCGCACACCGCATTGTTTCAAGACTGCAAGTTTAGTGGTGTAGCACTTAGAGGCTGCACTGTACTTAAGTTTCTTCCCGATTAGCTGTTATGTGCTAACTCTCGACGCTTTTCTATAGGTTGTTGGTTTCTCTACACCTCTCTTCTTCTTGAAAATCTGCACCTTACTTCAAGACATCTATAGAAACAGGCTGTGTCATCATCACTAGAATACTACTACAGTCAATAATTTCGTGGACTGGCGCTTCAGTCAAACGTCTTGGACTAGCGCTTACAGTGAAGACAACACACTACACACCTTTGTACGTACTACAGTCAATATGTTCGTGGACTGGCGTTAACAGTTCAAAGATCACATCGTCTTCTGACCTATACTTTCGCGTCTTTTTCCCCGTCGTGTTGATTCGGACGATTTCGAACTGATCATCTCAAACGTTTCCCTGGCGGATGTGTCTAATTTTTGGCAGAATTCAAAATTTGCCCGTTGCTCAAACTACGACATTCTCAAGTTCCGCCGCTGACATTCAACTACTCTTCACAACGGAGACCGTACTCCTGCTTATACTGTATGTACGCAACTGACTCTCGCTGGGACTGGCAGAGAACTGTCACGGCAACATCCTGAGTTGCAAACTCTCTGCTATAATACTCTACAGCGACACTAGACGGCCAGTCCACGAACTTAATGACTCTACTACGTATCATTAGTTTGAACGCATTTAGACACAGTTATTAGTGTTCATCAGTTCTATAAATACCTACAAAATTAATTTTCACACGCATGTGAAGCCATGGGTATATTTTAAACTTCTGCTGATAAAATTGGACCTTTCTGAAATTCTTCTGTGTGTACGATGAACTCTAAAACTTATATTTGATAGTTCTAGGTCTTCTGCAGCAGTTCATAAGGCTCAAGGTTTCATATGAAGATGTCATCTTCGGATCTCATATCAGAATGTCTGTTCTAGTTCACTAGCACTGTTTACGTTCAGAGAAATCTTCACTGAAACGTCTCCTATAAGCTCGAAATCAAGATTTTTTAACACAGAAATATTAAGGTATTTATTCGACTCTCTGAAGCAGTTATCTTAGTTATTTAGAGAACATATTCTTTTACGAAGTTTTAAGAAAGTTCTAATAATTGAAACATTTGAAAGTTTTGAAGAATATTTAAACCAAACTTCAGTATTTTGGAATAAGAAATTAATACAATTAATTCAAGTTTCCAAAGGGCTTCAAGGAAATATTCTAAGAGTTAGAATAACAAACTTGTCTAAAGATTAAATATTTTAATTAAAATATTCCTAATCCTTCAATTTCATTCTCCAAGGTCTCTTCTTTCTTTTCTTTATTTCTTGCTTTCTTTTCTTCATTCTTTCTCATTCTTTGTTCCTTATTATCGTCTCTCATTCTTTATGAACTTACGCCTTTCCTTCCTAATTTATTTCCATGCCTCTTTCCGTTATAATCTTCGTCAAGACCTTGTTTCACTGATTTTCTTTCCCATGTTTTCGAATATTTCCATTCACACTTACTTTCCTTACTTGCTTTTTCCAACTTCTTTCTTTTCATTTTTATATTATTTCGTTCTATTAGTTCCTTCCTATTTTGTTATTCAGACTCCGGAGATGGTCACCTAGATGTCACTTCTCTTTCAACTGAACCACTATTTACCATTGATTACTGAGTACATAAACCGTTTATAAACCATAGTTACATGTCGAGGCAGAGACGGAATATTAACTATCCGGTGTCTAAGAAATACATCTACAAATGAAATACTTTTACTTAAATGAACCGTATTTAAACGAATTTTGGATGTAACCACATACTTGCTACATGGCTATCGGTAGTGTTCCTGGACATTTAAAATTTATGCATATTAAATTAACTGGTTAAATAACCTCACTTGTTGGCACTACTTTTCTGTCGACTTCACGTGGGGACGCTAGACACGCGCGCCCTTCTGAAATAATCCCCAGAAATGGCTTAGCAGTCTCAAATCCGTCTTACTAAAGACCAATTGTCTTAAAGATAAGTACAGGACCATTGGAAGAAACAGTTAAGGAACTAGAAAGCTATTTCACAGTAGAATCTACAGACAAAGGGGGAGATACTACACTATAGTACTGTTCATTTATTTGAGAGAGTTCAGTTCATCCATTGTTGTTATGTTGTGTCTGGTTTCCCCTCTTTTTACAACAATGCGTCCCTGTATGGTCCAGACGTTTCTCACTCCAAATTTATCTACAGCCGCCTTTAATATGAGAGTGCGAACCGCAGTCAGGTCCTCCCTGATAGTGATTCCAGTGCCTGCTAATCTGCGCTTGTTACGGAAGACTTCCTCCCTTTTCCTATAGCTTACAAATTTCACTATTATAGGGCGTTTCACTCCCAGCCCCGGCCTGCCAACAAGGTGAGACCTATCAATATCCTGCACGGCAATGTCAAGGACAAGTTTATCTTTAAACAACCTGAATGAAAGTTCGTCCGTATTCTCATTAGGTGATTCTGGAATTCCGAACACACGCACACTTCCTCTACGTTGATATTGCTCCAGAGCATCAGTACTCCTTTTGAGTTCATCCTGAAATTTTCATCCAGGAATAACGTGTAGGTTATTAGACACTGTGAATTTGTTTAATTGAGATTGTAATGTATATCCGAAACCCTAAAGTTACAGTATAATGGGTAAGGTTAGCCAATTTCAGGGTTGTCCAAAATATAGAGTGATGGTAATGATGATTGTTTTGTTTGTGAGGGTCGCACGAAGCTTCACGGAAATGTTATGACAAGATATGACATCGTAATCGGTTTACATTGTACGGCGAGTTACTTATGGTTTTGTACTTAATTATCAGGGTTATCCAAGTAGTAATGATGGTTAGTATTGGATTAAATTAAAGTGTGATGTCACGAAACAAGATAAATACGGGAAATAAGTGATGTGAATTTTTTCCAGCTACAGGGATAAACAACCCACGATGTACATCCAACATGATTAAAAATGAATTACGTCCAGACTTGTGTAGGGACTTGTGAAATAAACCATTCGTCCACGGAGATATAATTTGTTGTTCATTAGGATTTTCATTAAATTATTTAAATTTATGTAATTATTAAATTCAGTGGAAAACGTATTTTGAAATAACTTTAAATCAAGCGAATAACTAGGAGATGCATTCTGGAAATCTTAGTTTATTTTTCTGGGGAATATGTAAATGTTAACGTAACGATTAAGGGGACATATCCGAAGGTAATTGATTTTACTGCCACAAAGTATTGTGAGCATTGTTGTTGTTAAATTATTTGACTTTGATTGATTGAGCAGTAAATGTACTGGGGTTAGTAAAGTGAAAAGTTTGGTCATCAACCGATGTAACTTAATTGTGTTTAGCCTTCAGCTTAGAAACTTGGATGGTCATGGGGTCATAAACCTCAGTGACTTAGAGTAGGGCCATATTCCACCGTAGCATAATTTTCCTTGCGGTCATCATCCACAATGACTTTAAAGTAACTTAGAAGTTTAGATGTCGGTCCATGACATAGTCCCAGGTCACATCGATTCAATTAAGGGTCAATGCCGTATAACCATTGTGTGGCACACACCGATTGGACTGCCTTAATTATACCCAGAGTCCAGAGTTCGTGTTACGAGGACTGGACCATAATGAATCACTATGATGGTACATGTAGTCTCACATGGAAGCCGAATTTAAGGATTTCCAGACTTTCTTTTCTTTAAGTAATACTTCAGACAATGGTTTCTAGTAAGGATGCCCATCAGGCAGTTATGTCAAAGGCTCACACCAGTGTTCTGACCTTCTGTGTAAAATGATTGTGGTGTCCAGTGGACATGATTGGATCCCAATGATACCGATGATAAATGATTAATTCTTCAGAGATTACTTGAATAAATAGGAATATTTTTAAACGGACCTTTCATTTGAGTAGATAGATTAGAATTACTGAACCCTACCTTTTACCTCAGCAAGTGACGAAGAACCCGATACGACCAAAAAGACAGATCTCATGAAATTTTGCTGATAGGTAAGGAAGGTAGGTATCCTTCAGCGTGGACCAAAGGGTTCAGTATATTATAATCTAATTATTTGAAATGTCCAAACTGTTTTCAGAGAAACAAAAATATTTAATTATTTCATTTCTATTTAAAGTTTCCAGAAAGTTTTCAGTAACATATCTAAATAGTTGTAATACTTTATTTATTTAATTTCCAACAACTTTAACGTGAACATTAAACTATATTAATTGTAATTGTTGAACGGAGAACTAGCATCTATCCTGTCGTTCTAGAATATTTGCTAAAACTCCGCAAATCTCCTTACTGCGAACAGAGATGCAGATATCAAACCCGCATCTCATCTTCCTAGCTGAAGCTTTTGTAGTGGACAGTCCTTTTGGTCGATATACAATCTGCTCCGCCGAGAGCTCCACCTGGGTTTATTTTGGTTTAAAGCATGTTTTCTTTTTTCTCGACAGCGACGGCGATAAGACGCTTACTGCAAGTCCAATACCAACTTATAAATAATGGTAATAAACAAGAAACAACGTGCTCCACTTTGACAGCCTCTCTAAACTTTTATTGGCTCGTTGAGGATTAGGTTGGCAATCTTGAAGAACAGTCAAGGGAGCAGATACCGCTCCATGTGCAGCAGCAGGAGCTAATGGCCGCTCTTACAGTGAGTACGGAATGCTTTACACACCCCACTAGTTACTCTTGACAGGAGCCGTCACCAGTTCTCTTAAGAGCGGTCGTCTGTCATCCTGTTGAAAGTCAAGGTGGACATTATTTTGTCGGAGACAATCGTTACCCCGACAAAAGTTAAGATGTATTATAGTACGGGAAGTTCTTACAGCACTGTGCATTTTGTTATTAGTTACAGCTTATTTAAATCGGGAGATAGTGGGTTCGAACCCCACTGTCGGCAGCCCTGAAGATGGTTTCCCGTGGTTTCGTATTTTCACACCAGGCAAATGCTGGGGCTGTACCTTAATTAAGGCCAGGGCCGCTTCCTTCCCATTCCTAGGCCTTTCCTATCCCATCGTCGCCATAAGACCTATCTGTGTCGGTGCGACGTAAAGCAAAAGAAAAATATAAGCACGTAGTATTATATTTTGTAATGGAGCATGCTGTTAATAAACTATTTTAAAAACACACACAAGTAGTCCATGTCGTGATAGACTAATGACAATATCTCTGGCTTTTTATCAAGGGGGAAGCGGTTTGAATCCTGGCCAATACATGTGAGACCTTCGAAATGAAATGTCACAACATTGTGTTTGCGATTCCACGTAAATTGGAGGTCCCCTGGTTATAATTGCGATGGCCTGACTTTATATTGACAAAATTCTTTCTTTGATTTAACTGCTAATAACCATGAATTACATGACGGAGATGAAATTGTACATTAAAGCAATTATCCAACATTTCATAAAAAGGTGAATACATAGCTGTAAACAGTAATGGAATTCATCGTTGGTTTTCATTAGAAATCCTCCAAAGTACAGTAGATTCTGGGAGAGTCACGAATCGTTATTTATGACAGAAACATAAAATCTAATGGCGCTATCCAGGACTCCGCAAAAGGCTCTTAGCTGAATCATGAGCAGCCCCCCGCCAGTCCTCAATATCGCCTTTAAACAAACCGCAGATCGCCACCTGGTCTGTCGTAAATAGACAGCCATTGCGGAGAATACATTACGGAAAAGAGACTAGTCATGCCAGATTTCCAAAGATCTTAAAGTAGCGGAAACCCGCTTCAGGCAATCCTCCATTGTCTATTTGAAGCCTAATTATTGTAACAAATACTAATTTTCCCCTGTTTAAAACATCGCCTATGCTCTTTTTTGAAGTATTCTGCTATAACTCAATATTTTGCCCCTATAGGTTGGTTTAGATGGACTGAGTAGCAATTCAGGTTACTTGAACAAGTAAGGGGAACCATATGTTCTGGAAGTGAGAGTTATTCGTCTTTATTTGTGGCGGAGTTGAAGTTGGCATAAAAATTTTTTTCAAGTAGCTTTATTCAGTTGGAATCGAAATTGGCCATAGCCGACGTATTGTTTAAAATATTACTGAAATTATATGGAATGGATTGGAGAACATGAATGAAGAGGTGTTAAGAAGAAAACACAGACTTCGAATAAATATTACAGAATGGTTACAACGAAGGGATACTCGTCGAGTTTCAGCTCTACTTCTTCTTGAGCTCACGTTGGAGAATTCGGAGGAATATAAAGCTTGCTTGCGATTGAAACCTGTAAACTTTAACAAGATATTGGGAATGATTTAATCATAATTATATACAGCGATATACTTTTAGATATACTTTTATGAAGAAGCGGTACCACCAACAGTAAAATTAGAAGTGACATCCTTCTTTTCCCCCGGGGAATATATACATTTCCGAATTTTCCGTTTATCAAAGGACATTTTTTGCCAGAAGACTGTGAATCCATTTACACCTGGCTCCAGGAATTCATTAAGGTTCAGTAATTAGAATGTATTTTAAACCAATTGAACTGGTTATAACTCCATGTGATCAAAATTTTCATGGAGGAGGATGAACGGTTTAAAAGATATTATCGGCACACTTTATCTTGGTGCATTTGTGTACGGGGATGAGGAGTAAGGAGGGAGCTGTACCGGTTCCAGTAGTGCTGCCAACTGAATGAAAATGAAATCTGAATTGAATCGAGAATATGATCGATTGATATCAAGTTTCTAAACCGTTATTACCTTAAGCCAATAACTGTGTCACATACTCATTATATAACATTATATAACATTTCTCGATCCGAATCTTCTTCCTAGCATGAATTCTATAGTTTGGCTTTGCTGTGTAAACAAGAACAGTACTAGTACGTAAAGTGTAGGCCAGATGTCGCACAACAATGCTTAAGCGATTCATGGTTTGTGTTTCAAAGTTTGCCAGTACGAATCTCGAAGACTGCCGAGGTCGACCGATTCAGCACTAGGGTGAAAATGAACCAAGATAAAGTGTGCCGATAATATGTTTTATATTCGGACTGAACACCTGCCATATCCCATAGGAACTAGTGCTCTTTACATAACTCTACGAATCCCCTTCATTTTTGGAAATACTCAATCTCAACGGAGACTTTGACACACTCGGACAAGTAAAAGAACTCCTGTGGGACGATATTCTGGCACCTCTGTGTCTCCGAAAACCGTAAAAGTAGTTACTGCAACGTAAAATTAACACTCAAAAATAATCTCGCCGTACGAGAATACATGAGGCAAGTGTGGCGATCTATCTGTTTTCCCACTAAGTATTACCCGGGGAGGGGAGAGGAGGAACTTACTTGGACAGATTGGCAATTTATACCAGTGGTATTGAAAGTGTGGTACGTGTACCACTAGGGGCATGTGGGGTCATCTCAAGGGCTGGGCTTTTAACTGTTTTCGGTGAGCCGTTCCCTAAAAGAGTTGAGCCAGCTCATTTTCAATAAAGTCGTGTTTCGACTTAGTCTATTAGTCTACCAGTACACAGAGTCCCCTTTCCGAACTATTCATTCTAAAATATGTGTCAGTTTGTACCTCACATTGACTAGGTATGTAGATATGCTTACTTATGCTGCATTGCTCTCCTTCACTCCAATTTTGCTTCAGTAGCAGTATATCCACGAACCTACTACGCTGGCGTAGCAGGGGGAGAGGTGATACTCCCACGTGGCGCGTCCCAGGTGGTACATAAGGGGGTCCTAACCGGCTCCCCGGCGGACTTGAGGAAAATAAAATACCTCTCGCGGACCAAACACACAACCCCCTGTGGGTGGGGGACGCAGATGAAGAATACACCCACGGTATCCCCTGCCTGTTATTAGAGGCGACTAAAAGGGGCGATCAAGGGATGATTGTATTAGAACCATGAAACTACTTGTGATTAGTACCACCACGCGGGGAACACCATGGGTCGCTTTTGCTTGCGCGTAGTACCACTCTATTAGGTACCAAATAGGTTTGTGATTTAGAAGCACGCAGGAGCACCGTGCGGTCAGCCCCCGCCCCCCCCCCCCATAGAGTGCACTGTCGGTTTTTACAGTACCTGTGATTAGTACCACTACATGAGCGACACCATGGTTCTGGCTTGCCTATGTGTAGTACCCACTATATGAGGAACACCACGGTATAGTACGTGTCCCTGTGATGAACACTATAGGTTTGAGTTGCCTCTAAATGGCACCGCAATGTGCGAAACACCATAGGTCTGTGTTATATGTGCGAATTTCATTACCTGTGAATAGTACCATAATGTATGGAATACCGCGAGTCTTTGATTAGTACCGCACCATGACAATTACCATGGTTCTACTCTCCAAGCGGTAAGTACCATTATGAGGGGCCGATGACTTGGATTTTGGACCCCTTTAGACTGCAAGCATCATCGATTCAGTATTGTGCTTTAGAAGCAGTCCCTTGGTCAGTAATACTATTGTTTTACGTCAGTTTCTGTGAGTGTGAGGCACTGCGGATCGGATCCACTGATTGTTTTAAATTCATATCCATTCATTCTTCGTCCTCACATTTTGAATTCTGGCCAGTGGAAGATTTTGGACTTTTAATTTGTCATTACATTTCATCTCATTTAGTACCATTAGGGACCGATGACCTTTAAACAACAAGCATCATCATCATCTATAATTGTATATCGTTGCTAGGTAATTAAAAACCTAGTAATCCCACGTTCCTCCATCTGCTTTGTGATGGCTTGCCTGAGAAGGGAACAGCAAACTCCAGTGGTCGAATGATTGGGCTGTCATTAAAGCACTGAAAATGCCAAGAACAGTTCTCCGGACATTGCTCACCACTCCGTTTTGGTCTTCTTCTGTAAACTTTACTACGGAGGAGTTTACGAGAATTTCTTAGCCCAGCGACGATGTAATATATTTTTAATATTCTGGAACAGGATGGTGTAGAGGCTTATCTGCCTGCCTGTCATTCCGGCGACCGTAGTTTGATTCCTGGTGTTGCTGGGGTGGGATTTTCAGTTGAAAAGCCCATGGTGTCAGGAAGGGCATGCGACCTTAAATCTCCCGTCACAAGTCTTTCAACCCGGCGAGTTGGTTGTGCGGTTAGGGGCGCACAGCTGTGACTTTGCATCCGGGAGAAATTGGGTTCAAATCCCACTGTCAGCAGCCCTGAAGATGGTTTTCCATGGTTTCACATTTTCACATCGGGCAAATGCCGGGGCTGTACCTTAATTAAGGCCACGGCCCATTCCTTCCCACTTCTAACCCTTTGCTATCCCATCATCGCCATAAGACTTATCTGTGTCGGTGCGACGTAAAGCCACTAGCAAAATAGCTGTTTCATGCCTTAGGGCAGGGCCTCTCAAACATAGAGTTAGTAAATAATACACCAGAGGTAGCATTGGCGCTGGAGTCGCATGCTAAGTTGAGTTAGCGCGCTGTTTGGCAAAAGCTGGATTGTTTGGCACTGTCACTACTGGAGCTTTCCGATAAATTGAAGTATATACCTCTCTGACAGTCTCCTATGCAGCTTATGGCCTCATGGAGAGGTTCATAAAGGGCAATGGCGTATCATTTCACAGGTATTTTCCTTGAAATACTTTGCGTGACACTCATTGTCATGTTAACTGGCCTACTTGGGCTGACTTCGCGACTGATTCCCCTGTCGGCGTGAATGAGATTCTTTGGATCTTAGCTTGAAGACTGAAACTTATGTTTTATGAAATATAGAGCATGACGTTTTCCTTTCACCGAATGGCCACGTGCATGATACCGAGCGAGTGGCTGCAGGCTTTAAGTCACGTAGCTGTCAGCTTGCATTCATGAGATACTGAGTTTGAACCTCACTGTCGTCAGTCCAATTTTACATCAGGTAAATGCTGGGGCTATACCTTAATTAAGGCCACAGTTGTTTCCTTCCCACTCCTAGCCCTTTCCTGTCCCATAGTCATTGTAAGATCTATGTGTGTTTCGGTGCGACGTAAAGCGAATTGGTACAAAAAAGAAAATAAGAAAAGATGTGCATAATAGCCTGGAATTGTGGTCCGTTTTTTCTCTTTCTGTGTGTATTTATAGTATTAAAAGTTATTGAATATAATGTCTGTATATACAGTGTGTTGCTTTCCCTTCGTACAATACGTGTAGCAGTCCCCATTCACACTTTACCAGATTTTACAATTTAGAGAATAGATGTGCAACACCGTGTGAACAGCTGAGTCCTTTACTTTCGTAAATATTGTTATTCCTTTACATGTCATATAGGACTATATGCAAGCATAATAAATTCTGTGGCTTGGTTCTAAAAGGGCCAATGTCTCTGTTAAGTACTAAGCAAACAGTTAACGTTTAATTAAATAAGCCCTTGCCAATAATGTTAGAATACCAATAAAGATTAGAGACCTGACAATTTTTAAAGAATACGATGGAAAAAATTAGCGTTTAACAAGGTGACTTCCACAAAGAAAGTGTAAAGTTATTTAAAGTTAGTTGTTGAAAAAAAATTTGGAAAACTATTAGCAAAACTTCAAATGCTCATATCTCAAAAACAGGTTTTTTGACATTGGCCCTTTTAGAACCAAGCCACAGAATTATTGACCGAGCGAGTTGGCTGTGCGGTTAGGGCCACGCAGCTTTAAGCTTGCTTTCGGGGAAATAGTGGGTTCAAACCGCACTGTCGGCAGCCCCAAAGATGGTTTTCCATGGTTTCCCATTTTCACACCAGACAAATGCTGGGGCTGCACCTTAATTAAGCCCACGGGCGCTTCCTTCCCACTCCTAGCCCTTTCCTATCCCATCGTCGCCATGAGGCCTATCTGTGTCGATGCGACGTAAAGCAAATTGTAAACAATATTGTAAGTATTTTTTCAGTTCTCTTCAGTCATATAATTTACCACTCTCCCTTTCCATGAACGGAAATCATTTCACAAGTTAAAATCTTAAAGCAAATCATACATTTCAGGAAAAGTTAAATACAACCATAATGGGCTGAAACCACACCCGAGTGTAATATTTCCACTTGTAATCACGTTTAGAAAAAAACGATAATAGTAATAATAATAATAATAATAATAATAATAATAATAATAATAATAATAATAATAATAACCCATGACTGCTTTATTTACACAGATGGATCTCGCATACCAAGTACAGATGAACAGGACAGAGTTGGATGTTCCTGTGTTGTTCTTGAAAACTATTCTGAGGTGTTCTCATCCCAGTACAAACTCTCTTGCACATGCTCTGTTTTCCAGGCTCTACTGTGGGCGATCAAGTCTGCGATCAAATGGTGCAAATCTGACAATAAGAAATTTCGGTTATTAAGTGATTCGCAAGCTGCGCTGAATGCGATAAATGATAAATATAATCTGAATCCAATAGCTGTAGCTATTAGAACCACAGCTCAACAAAGTCCGCACATCTGTTTTGACCGGATTCACGGTCATTGTGGAATATCTGGAAAAGAGAAAGCTGATCTACTGGCGAAAGCAGCGGAAATATCTTATGACAAAACGTCACCTAGCTACGCTAAAAAATCATAAAGAAGCACGCAATCCATCAATGGAATAACATCTTGACTTCTTCCACTAGAGGCCAAGTTACCAGATAAATATTCTTCCCAGAGATTTTCAACCGCCTAGAAAGTAACGTGTTGGTGCCAAGCTTTGAAATTACTCAATTTTTGACTGGTAATGACAAATTTGGTTACTATTTTCATCGATTCAGAATTAATCGTCCTGATGACTACGTGTGTGTTTGCGGATACTCACAAACGGTGCATCACGTACTGTTCGAATGTGCTGCATTTGAAAGAGGAAGGCATGACTTGAACTCTCATTTGAATTATTGCAACATTGCATTATCAAAACCCCTGTATCATTTGTTTAAGAAGCCGTGCTGTTACAAATATTTTATTAACTTCATTCACTTCATTTTTCCTCTATTAGATACATGAATTCTTTTTCATACACAGATCTGGCCACACAGATAAAAACCATGTTGAAACTCAACAATGTTATCATAATTCCAGTAGTGATTGTATGTAATGGTATTATACCAAAGACACTACACAGGAGCATTGAAGCTCTTAATCTCCACCCTCTCACTTACAGAGAATTACAAAAGGCAGTGATCCTGGCCACTTGCCATATAGTAAGAAAGTTTATTGGCATGAACCATCCACCATACACAGAGGACTAATGAAAATCGTCCACTAATTTTGACCATTTATGTATAGTAAATATCTCATAAATATCTGTCAACATTATTTGTCAACAATGTAAGTATATACCGTTATGTATGAAAATAGTACTTCTTCCATGTACATTGTACATTGTACCGAAAAAGGTCATAAACCCAATTATAAAATTGTGAATTATATATAATAAAATATAATGATGATAATAATAATACCGGTACGGTACTACTACTACTACTACTACTACTACTACTACTACTAGCTTTACGTTTCACTAACTATTTGCACAGTTTTCGGAGATACTGAGGTGTCGGATTTTTTTTCCCACGGGGGTTCTTTCATGGGCCGGTAAATCTATCTACAAGAGGCTGACATATTTGAGCACCTTTAAGTATCACTGGACTGAGCCAGGCTCGAACCTGCCAACTTGGGCTCAGAAAGCTAGGGGTGTAAACCGGCGAGGATAATATTTTGTCTACTTTACCCCAAAATCTCGCCAACGTTTTTAGACCTAAAAACTCTCTCATCCGCTTCGTACGAGAGAGGATATTGTCGGTCGTTGGGCAGAATTATACCAAATTCCTGGTCATTTACACAAAAATAGCGAAATATACGTGCCCTCCTTCTAAGCGTAGGCCTTTTTTTTTTTTTTGCTATTTGCTTTACGTCGCACCGACACAGATATGTCTTGCGGCGACGATGGGATAGGAAACGCCTAGGAATTGGAAGGAAGCGGCCGTGGCCTCAATTAAGGTACAGCCCCGGCATTTGCCTGGTGTGAAAATGGGAAACCACGGAAAACCATCGTCAGGGTTGCCGACAGTGGGGCTCGAACCCACTATCTCCCGATTACTGGATACTGGCCGCACTTAAGCGACTGCAGCTATCGAGCTCGGTGCCTATTTTGTTAGAAGACTTGATATGAACGGTAAATTAATTTTGTGTTACTTAACTGTACCTGAATACCGTCCTCCTTTTATCACGGATTTAGTCCTGTATTCCTGCTTTCGGAGGGGCTGCCTGACCGAGGCGGTAAAGGCATGCTCGGTTCGCCTGGAAGGACATGGGTTCGAACCCCCGTCAGGAAGTCGTAAAATTTAAAAAACGAGATTTCCACTTCCGGAGGTGCATATGGGCCTGGGGTTCACTCAGCCTACAACAAAAATGAGTACCAGGTTAATTCCTGGGGGCAAAGGCAGCCGGGCATAGAGCTAACTACTCTACCCCATCACGTGCCGAGGTTAACAATGGTGGAAGGCTTTACTTTCCCCTCCTCCAAGGGCCTTCATGGCCTGTACGGAGGTGACTTTGTCTGTGTCTTTATTCCTGCTTTTGGGGCTTTCTTTTTTACTGGAGAGAAGCATCACAAGTATACTGTAGTATTTGAGAATATTTACATGTAAGCATTTTCAATCTTATCTATATCCACACAGTTTTAAAAGTCCCCTATTTACGTTGATGAGTACAGCGGAGTGAGCTTTTTGCCAAACAGCTGCGATTTCATCATGCTCCAGTCCCTACACTGATTCTCTCGTAGACGGTGGCGCCAATGCTACCTCTAGTGTATCATTTACTAACTCTATGCTCTCAAACGCCCAAAATCTCGCGCGTGCAAATCGAGGTGCAAGAGCTCCGTGGACTGTGCATCGGTTCTGCTCGGAGTAACGCTTCGTCTCTGGGGAATTCGGTTAAGCTCGGCTCGGATTTGGAGTGCTACGGAGCAATTGAGAAAGAAGGAGACAGGGTGAGCGAGCGAGACAGGCGTGGGGAAAACAGCGCTATTGTTCCAAATCGAGGAGTGGGGGTCTGCACTCTGGTCATCCAAGTGAAGTCGTCTTTTGCACCGTGCACCCTGAGAGGCCCTGCCTTACGGTGTGCAGGGACCCCGGTAAAGCGGGATAAACTGCGGGTGATGATGATGATGATGATGATGATGATGGTGATGGTGATAATTATACTTAATAATGTTTGGCATCCCGCAGTAATCATTTGCTATATTTGCTACAATCGAAATATACGCTTACTTCGGGGGTACGAAGGTTAAACAATTGGATTTTGAAGGTATGCCAACCAAAATGTTTGAACACCACAGGTTTATACTGTACAAATTGCTTGTTTCCAGTTACCACACAGCTCGGTGTTGTCGGAATGTGCTAGTAGTGAGCTGTCCTGTAACCAATGAAAGTATTACTCGCGCACACTTGTCGTGAACGATCGGCGCACCAAGTGATCCACGTCCCCGTCACCTATCGAGTTCGAAATGGTGCGTTGTGGCCATTCTTCCTTAAACGCTTGTGTGATCATAAGGCTGTTTACCAGAAATACAACTAGACACGATGAACTACAAACAGCAGCTGTTACGAAGCTCCTCAATAGTCCTGAAATATGCAACACTCACTCAAGGTGGAGTAAACATTCAAACATCAGTTTGCTGTTGCGTCACTGATATTGGACAATGTGACAAATTAACGCAACTTGGCTCTGTCAGGGTGAAACAGATTGTACTATTCCTTTGTCACTTGCTGTCATTAATGCTTTCACGGCCCGTACTTGAAGACATGATACCGTATAGGATTTTTGGCTTATGCCGTATCAAGAAAATAAGGTAAAATTCTTAACGTTTCGCAGAGAACTGTGCTCTGCGTCTTCAGAATAAATCTCGACTGTCCACGAGAAAGGCTTCTTACACAATGACACTTTTAAATTTGGAAGTTATAATAGAAGTGGAAATGGTACGTTCATTCGCCACCAGGTGGCCCCCAGGACGTGGCTTAACGCTAGCGTTCGAAGCGCTTAGACTGATTGTGATTGTTCGGTCAGGTTTCGCTTCGAACGCTAGCGTTGTGCACGTCCTGGGGGCCACCTGGTGGCGAATGAACGTACCATTTCCACTTCTATAATAACTTCCAAATTTAAAAGTGTCATTGTTTAAGAAGCCTTTCTCGTGGACAGTCGAGATTTCTTCTGAAGACGCAGAGCACAGTTCTCTGCGAAACGTTAAGAATTTCACCTTATTTTCTTGACACGACATAAGCCCAAAAGCCTATACGGTAATTGTCACTTGCTGTTACCAAGGGATTGTGTGCCTATAGTGCAATTTCATCAATAGATCTGTGGATACCGCTGTGGATCAGTGGTAAAGTATTGACCTCCGGATAAAAAGATCGTGGTTGAAAACCCGGCAGAGGTAGTCGGATTTTTGAAGTATGGAAGAAAGTTCATACGACACACCATGTTGTACGATGTCTGCATGTAAAAGATCACTGGTGATACATTTGATGTACCAACAGAATTAATTAAATCGCCCAATAGTAATCCATTTTATTCGGAGGAAGCTTGAATGACTCAAATACAAGTGCGTGTACACGGTAGCTGTGATCATACGGTTATAAGGGCTGAAAAGAGTTTTCAGCATAGTGGTCAGAAGTCATTACCTACGCTTAAACCGACGGCATTGTAGTTGATCACAAACAACATTGGAAAGGATTCTGTGAGAGGAGCACAAATACATAGAGTGAATACAATCCCTCGTCCCAGCAGCCTGGCAGCATTTTGCGACTTCAATTATGACGTACGTCATTGTGTTTGAACATGACGTAAATAAGTGCTGTGAACTAAAGGGCGTTGATTAATATCTGCTAATTGCGAACTGCCTCTGCAAGTCTTCATACTGTTGAGGCGGTTGTATGGCGATCAGTAGCTATTAATAGGTGTCGATTTTATCTACCTCAAGCTCGGTTTCGAAAAACTCAAGAACTAGGACTATTAGCATACTATAAGAACAAACAAATCGAGCTAGGTTCAATTTTTGCACTGACCTACCTTGATTCGTTTGTAGATGATTTCGTGTCTTGTCACTCTGGTGAAGTCAGTAGAGTCAGTGATATTTAGTAAACACATACATAAGTGATTCTGCACTATTCCCTCCGCAAATGCGGGCATTCGATTCAACGACGGAGCAAAAATGCTTTCAAGGCATTCCATTCTAAGTAAGTATCTTACCACACCACATACAGTACATACATTTTTTGATATTATAGACGGAATCTAGACTGAGTCTACATTAACATAACAATCTGCAATCGAAGAGCGAAAGCCGTTGGAAGAAACATAAAAAAAAGTGTGACATTTTGACAGACCCATCTTTCAAATATAAGACAGGAGTCATTTCTCGATTAGCTTATGTAAATCGACCAGCCTATCACTTCAAAATTAATATTGTTACACGATTTTAATTTTTACCAACATTTTCAACCATACCAGCATCGGTAAATTAATGTTTTCTGTCCTAAGTCTGTAGAAGATAAGAAGGAAAGTGTGGATAAATAATTACAAATTGTTTCCGCTCGATACGAATGTACGATTTCAAGTACCGTACAGTCGTTGTACACAATTCGTATGCGTCGAATAATAATAATAATAATAATAATAATAATAATAATAATAATAATAATAATAATAATAATAATAATAATAATAATAATGTTTTATGGTTAAATAGTGCAACGTTCAATTGAATTCGAAATTTTCGGCCTTATTACAACAGTCCTAGTTCACTGAGGAACCAGAATAAAGTCTTCGTGAACGTGAGGTTTTCCTGTAGTTTGTTCCTTTCATACATAATAAATTCAAAAGGTAAAGTGTATATTGTTCTAAACAATTTGAACAAGAACACCCTTCCCATCTTTGAGAGGTATCGAAGAATATTAAGGTAGAAAGTGACAAGATTTACAGCAAACCACTCAACAAATTCTGCCAGCTAGGATTAATTGTACTTACGCTCGCATGTGATTACATTTGTACTGGCAGAGACACAATTAACACCGTTGTAGCTTATCTCGCACTCCTACTAGTGTGAATGGCGAACAGAAATTAATTACAGTAATAGAAACTGTAGTAATACACAAAAATAGAATTAGACTGTAATTATTCACCGTAGTTCAGTGGCACGGAAGGAAAGGACGAATCATGAGTACATTGGTTTTAATTAAAATTATAGCCATGTTTCATATTTTATAGTGTTTAATTGAGGTTGGCTATGATCTGCTGCGACTGAAGACCGGAGAATGACATACACATACAATTAGTAAGTGCGTCTGTCAATTGCAAACTTCGCCTTATCAACGCCGTGTGGTTTTCTAGATAACATGAGAAACTCTGTTCTATATGAATTGTAAGTTTGTTGGTACACTCAGATTTTTGCCTCATACTCCGTTCCTTTTATCTTGGACTAGCATTCGTACCCGTTCTTTGCAGTGGATTACATGTTACCTTCAGGAATTCATGCGAATGCGAATTAACATGGCTCTATTCACGCGTTTAATGCGACATGTTAAAGTGATATTTTCGTACGAAAGCGCGTGGCAGTAACCTGAAATATGATGAAACTCAAGCCGGGCTGAGTGGCTCAGACGGTTGAGGCGCTGGCCTTCTGACCCCAACTTGGCAGGTTCGATCCTGGCTCAGTCCGGTGGTATTTGAAGGTGCTCAAATACGTCAGCCTCGTGTCAGTAGATTTACTGGCATGTAAAAAGAACTTCTGCGGGACAAAATTCCGGCACCTCGGCGTCTCCGAAAACCGTAAAAGTAGTTAGTGGGACGTAAAGAAAATATTATTATTATGATTATTATTATTATTATTATTATTATTTGATGAAGCTCAATAAAGTCGAGGGAGAATGATGACGATTTCCGCATTTATTGTGCGGTACAGTTCCTGGGCCGAAGTTGTGCGAAATTCTCCATGGTTCTCGGGTTGCATATTGTATCTCTAACCACTCGCGTGGCACTCTGACATTGATGCTACCTCTCTTAATATCTGTCCTATCGAACAGAGTAAAATGGTTCTTTAGTTTTCCCGTTACTCACCTTGAAGTGACATGCACATGTCCCACGGGACTTGGACTAAAAATCCAAATTTTCGTAATCATTTGCGTTATTATCCGTCGTACTATAAATATGTACACGGTATAAAGGAACGGAAATAACATATTCTTAAGCATTTGTTGTACACACTCTTTTGACAGACCTAATGTTAACGAAAATATTTCAAAATAAACTTCCTATAAATACAAACCCCGTGTGATTAGCATAACATCATATGCACCTGATAACACAATCCTGAGTGAGTAGAATCCAAACACGTAGTTTGGTTGAAATAAGTGCAGCAAATTTCCACTTTTAAGAATATACAAACAGATAAATAATGAGACAGACAGACAGATAGACAGACAGACAGACAGACAGACAGACACCAAAGAGGAAAGTTCTACCTCATGTTACCTCGGTGTTCAGATACGTTAGGTGGGGTTGATTTTCAAGCCGAGTGAAATATTATGCATCCTCTGATTTCCTCATGTTAGGGATCCTTCAAATAACTGTACGGCTGTGAGAGTGTCCGTCACTGGCTACAGTGCATGACGCCCCTAGAAAATAGTAACTTCTCCGTCATTTGAAGAGTAAGCGAGATAATGTACATATCAAAAATTATTTAAAATGAACAGGCGTTTCACATATAGTCTACAGATTTTATATATAATCAATAGTGTAAGAGAAAATTGAAAAAATACTCTTCTGTTATGTCATTAAACTCACAGCCTATTCAGTGATTTTTAAATGTTATGCACATCGAAACCTGCTCCTGGATGAGTAGACTCTAAATATGAAGTTTGGTCGAGATATATCAATAATGTGCCGGGCGAGTTGGCCGGCCGTTTAGGGGCGCGCTGCTGTGAGCTTGCATCCGGGAGAGAATGGGTTCGAATCCCACTGTCGGCAGCCCTGAAGATGGTTTTCCGTGGTTTTCTCTTTCCGCACCAGGCAAATGCTGGGGCTGTACTTTAATTAAGACTACGGCCGCTTCCTTCCCATTCCTATGCCTTTTCTATCCCACCGTCGCTATAAGACCTATATGTGTCGGTGCGATAAAGAAAATAGAAAGCAAAATAATAATAATAATAATAATAATAATAATAATAATAATAATAATAATAATAATAATAATAATGTAAGAGAAAATTGAAAAAAAGGAACTTATCTGGTCTTCCTCTAAACCCCCAGTCTATTCGGTGATTTTTAAATGACATTTATATTGAAGCCTGATCCTGGATGAGTAGACTGTAAATATGAAGTTTGGTTGGGATATATTCAGCCGTTTACCCGTGATGATGAAACAAACAGACAAACATACACGAAAGCTAAAAACTAGTGATAGGGTCTAAATTGACCTAAACCGGATAAATATATCAAAATTTGGCGAAATAAATTACATTACAGACAACGGGCTCCATAGAATTTTATTTATAAATTTGAAATAGAAAAGTCGAAAATGGATTTAGCTCAATTTTTGTTTGTTTGTTTTTGTGTTATGACATCAAAGGAAAACAGCGTCACAGAATTTGTCTAAACTCTTTATTTAACTTCAGATATATACGGAATATGCACTCTACTGCGTTATTTGACTAGTGTACAATGACGTAGCAATTTTAAGGCGGCCAAAACAGAAAATATTAATTCTTTTCGTTTACTTCAGCCGTATCAAAATATTGTACACCGGACGAGTTGGCCGTGCGGTCAGGGGCGCGCGGCTGTGATTGCGTCCGGGAGATAGTGGGTTCGAATCCGACCGTCGGCAGCCCTGAAGATGGTTTTCCGTAGTTTCCCATTTTCACACCAGTCAAATGCTGGGGATGTACCATCTTAGCCCTATCCCAGCCCTTTCCTATCCCATGGTTGCCTAAGACATATGATATGTGTTTTTTACGTGTGATTACATTTAATACTATTAGGCCTACTGTTTTGTTAGAATTGTTTTCATATTATTGTATCAGTAGTTGTTATTAACAGTGTCCTAAGTTAAGACTGGTTAAGTGTAAGAAGTTAGATGGGTACATTTGTTCGTAATGGTGGACACCCTTGCTCACAGCCAAAGACAATCCGATAGGGCAGCTTTGAATAAAATTGCACCCTCCCTTGCCTTCTGCAAGTGAAATCGAGAAGGGAATTATTCCTTACAATGGTGGGCCCTCCTTACAAATGCCACTTACACAGGAGTTGGGAAAGGACTCCATGCCTACCGCCAGTCATAGTCGATGAGGGGAGTACTGATTACAATAACAGACACACCCTTTCTTGATCGCTACAAATCGACATCAATATATATATCGACATACAGAAGTAGTATATATGCATCTTTAAAATATAGCAGACCTTCATTTACAGATTAACTGCTGCTAAACGGTACGTCATATCGACAAAAAGATTGTATCATAAGACACTGTATTTAGCGGTATAAATGGCTGGTCCTATGATATTTTCTCGTATCTCATCTATTCATAGGTCAGATTGATTTAGAATCGGTGAATAGGGTGAAATTTGGGTAAGATTGTCTCACAGTGCATTACTTTTCGGATAATTATGTGAAAAATACAAACATAGCATTTGGCTCACGTATGGCTACTGTGTGGGCCAATGATCGTGTAGAATTTCATGATTCTATCTTTCCTTTAAGTGATTCATAGTATGAATTATGCGTGTAAAAAGTGCAAACTTTACATACGATTGAGAAATAGAAACAAATCTAACAAATAAGGGACAGAGATACGACGGAAAGTCATACGACCGAAGTTGTAGATCACTTCAATTTGAACTGAGATTGTGCCCTCCGTTTTGTGGTAGGACTTACCGTTTAGTCAGGAAATACCTCAAAACGAAGGTCTGCACCGTCATTAGAATTGCCTCGATATTTAGATATTCTTCGGCGATAAAATGTTAAAAATTTAAAGATCTTGGAAATTTTCCGTCGGTTACAGTTTGAAATGTATAATTTTGCCAAATTTCAATTTTCTAGCTCGTCTGGCAGATTGTGCCGCATTCTTGATTTTGGGGGAGGGCGGTAAAAATTAGGTGTTTCAGGAAACTAAAGAAAAAATATGCAGGTGGTCATTATTAACCTTTAAACGGATAGCTGTAAGAAAATTTTGCCAAAATAGTCAATATACAGACACACGGTCGTTACGATATTATTTATATAGATAGATAATGTATCCATGTACAACACATTGGGCTATGTCCGCTGGACTTAGCCTGAAAAACCGACCGTTCATGATATCTCCCTTATTATTCCTCCTATCGAAATGATGCACACGAGAAAAATGTTTTAGAAATTGATTTCCATTAAGGATGGTAGATTTTCATTAATTTTGGATGTGCATATTTTGCGGGAATGCAAAATCATAATTCGGCTTCGAATAAACCCCCAGTAAATTTAGGTATTCAGAAATATTACTGGCCTTGAAACCTATCCAAGGACAGGTGGATTCTAAATATCAATTTGGTAGAAATATATCGAGTAGTTTTCAAGTTATAAGAACTCAAACAAACAAACGGACAAACCGACAGACACCAAAGCTAAAAAATATGCAAATGGTCATTATTACACCTGAAACGGATAACTGTAGGGAAATAGTCTATGTACAGACTCACGGTCGTTACCATTTTATTTATATGGATTATTATTATTATTATTATTATTATTATTATTATTATTATTATTATTTGTGTCCGTGCGGCGTAGAGTAAATTGTGAATTAAAAATCCTCGATTGCAGTTGATATGATGGCTTTCTCGTCATACCAGAGAGGTTTCAGACAAATCCTGATCGGAATTTTAACGTCGAGAACAGGATAACTGGGAAGATTTCCTGTAGTAAGCGTTCATGAAATCCACGTATTGTGATGAGAAAGTTTGTTCATGGCCACCAACAATCCATTTTCGTTTTTGAAATCAGTGAGAGACCATGTACATTCACTCAAAAAGAAAGTGCACCTAGGATTTTATTTCTCGCAGGTTCACTTTTTTCAGGAACAATTGTTGGTATTCACAGGATTTGTATCTACGTGGCAGGTGTATTATAATAATTAAAATTAAGTCTGATAAAATATAAAATGTGAGGAACACAGAATATTATGTGCTCATTCTATTTTTGAGAGACTATACATATTCGTGAAGTACAACATACTTGACACACATAATGTGTGCATTATTGACTGTCCGGTATTGCTGGAGAATGCGCACATCAAGAGGTACAGTATATAAACTTCAGATTTTAAGCAATTGGCACACTCCAGCGTATTTAAATGTTGGGCAACAGAATAAAAACTGACATAGGCATTTTTGTGAGAAGTCTTGCGTCTTTTAAACGCGAACTAGTGCGGCTCTTCTGAGACTTAACTTATTAGAAAAAAAGTAAGTTTCTTCGTATGCGTTTTGTTGAGAACAACCAACGTTGTATGTTGATTGGTACGTAAAATAGGTTTCTCTGTTGGAGTGAACAATAACAACAACAACAACAATAATAATAATAATAATAATCACAACAATAATAATAATAATAATAATCTACACGTCAGTCTTGTCTACATAAAGCGCAATTCAATAAATTGTAATCGCAATCGAAACTTGCGCTAACTCCCTCGTGAACCACGATGTCAGAAATAACTTGTTGGTCACCCAGTACTCACCACGATCCATTTTGTATCCCTGGCACGTTTTCTGATTTGCTTCCGTAGTTAATTGTTTCTTCAGTTCTTTTCACTCGTGGTATTCTTGCACGCTATGAAAGCTGCAAGATTAAATCCCAGAAACACTGTACAGCCAATCAATTAGCAACTACAATCGATTGTATTTGTCCAACTTTAAAGACAATACTGAAATGGAATACAATTGCTGATGAAGTGTAATGTTAATTAAATAAAGAAATAAATAGCATCTGCATTAGAAGATACTGTAGTTTCTAGCATATTTTAGCAGGGAATACCAAATTCTGATCAGTTAAACGATAACTATTTGTAACGACACGGGAAGAAATTACTGTAAAGTATGCATCGGTATAACTAGTTTAATATGTAACTATAATTCGAATATATGTTAATGAAGTGATAAAAAATCGTCTATTTGCCGTACTTGGTGTCAAGATTGGAGGAAGGATTATAAACATTTTTAGATATGTTGATGATGCACCCCTGCTGGCAGAAAGAGAAGAGGGGCCGATGACATCATTTGTTAGGCCCCTTTAAAACCACAAGCATCATCATCATAATCAGAAACAGAAGAAGATTTAAAGTTTTTAATTTCCCACCTCAAGGACGAAAGTGGGCCTCTATCTCATTATTAAAAAGACCAAAGTTATGACTACGGCCGAGTGTGGTACAGGTTGTCTAAAGCTAAATGGGGAGTATATAAAGAGTGCGGAAGATTTCATCTTCTTGGGAGACAAAATCAGTCAAAGTGGAGATTGCTATTCTGATATTAAAAGACAGATTTCGCTTGGACGAATCTCTATGATGACTATGACCTCGACCGAGCTCGATAGCTGCAGTCGCCTAAGTGCGGCCAGTATCCAGTATTCGGGAGATAGTAGGTTCGAACCCCACTGTCGGCAGCCCTGAAAATGGTTTTCCGAGGTTTCCCATTTTCACACCAGGCAAATTCTGGGGCTGTACCTTAATTAAGGCCATGGCCGCTTCCTTCCCACTCCTAGCCCTTTCCTGTCCCATCGTCGCCGTAAGACCTATCTGTGTCGGTGCGACGTAAAACAACTAGCAAAAAAAAAAAAAAAAAAAAAAAAAAAAAAAAAAAAAAAAAAAAAAAAACTATGTCCCCGATCTGGAAGAGTGGAGATATGTTTTCTACCCAGTACGGATAAGTCACTGCGATTATATTCCCACTGTCCATGTATGGATGTGAGAGCTGGACGCTGAAACAGACAGACAAAAGGAAGATCGACGCTTTTGAACTCTGGTGTTTGCGAATACTCTTACGAATACCATGGACTGCAAAAATCACCAATAAGGCAGTTTCAGAGCGCATCAAACCCCGTATGTCATTGGTTGGTAAGATTTTGAAGCTGAGATCAGCATACTTTGGCCACGTTATGCGATCACATGCGTTGGAAAAAAGCAATCATGCTAGGAATGATCAGCGGTACAAGAAGATTAGGTCGCCAGAGGATTCGTGGGTTAGCCACCATTAAAACAGACAGCATCCTCAGCCTGGAACAACTACAGGAGGCAGTGTGGAACAGAACTCTGAGGGCGCTAATTCATAGAATCGCCGACGAACGTATTCAACTGAACGAATGACATCATCACTACTTGCTTTAAAATGATCTTTTACGTCCTGGAAGTCAACGCTTAATTGTTATTGAATAGTTTTTTGCTATTTGCTTACGTCGCACCGACACAGATAGGTCTTATGGCGACGATGGGATAGGAAAGGCTTAGGAAGTGGAAGGAAGCGGCCGTGGCCTTAATTAAGGTACAGCCCCGGCGTTACTGAATAGTATCCAGGATACTTTTTACTTTCCGAGGTAATTTATCAACTGCAAGAGTATCACTTCTTGGTCCATCACATTCATGGACTTGCCGGGAGTAGCTGAGACTAGCATTACTTCCCCTTACTTGTGCTAGGTTCCTCATCTTTCTTATCTGTCTTTTCATCGTTAACTGTTGTTCCTTGTCGACTCCGATGATATCAAGTTTGCGAGACATAATGCGTATTTCATATTCACGCCTTTACCGAGCGAGTAAGTCGCGCGGTTATGATCACGTAGGTGTGTGCTTGCATTCCGCAAATAGCGCGTTCGAATCCCGCCGTCGCAACCGTGAAGATGGTATTCCATGGTTTTCCATTTTTATATCAGGCAAATGCTGGGGCATAGTTCTTTGGTAAATGGTGTATACTCTTCAAGAAATAAGTTTAAAAGAAGGGTTAATTGCATTTTAGCTTTCACCACTTCACCCCCAAATTTCAAATGGCACCTCCCCCATATTTGTATATTTATTTTTGAAAGAGCATTCATTTGTTAGTACATCTCATTGATTTGTTCTCATATCTTTTGTTTTCTGTCGTCTTGGAAAACTGGAAAAAATTTGAATTAGGTTATTCTATTTTGCAGTTCTTGAATATTCTTGGGCGGAGTATTAATAACTGCTTTCAACTTACCCGATGGGAAAAAGTCGAGAGGTATCAGGTCTGGTAATTTTGCTGGCCATACTGTAGCACCTCTGCTACCAATGCGTTTTTCAGGAAATCTTGTATCCAGCCACTGTCACACAGGCACTAATCAACAAATACAATAATCAAGGATGCCAAGACGATATAAAACAAAAGGTATGAGAACAAATTAATGAAATGTACCAACACATGAATGTCTTTCTTTCAAAGCTAAGTATAAACAAATAGACGGGAGCTATTTCAAAGAGACTGTGGCTGGGGGTGAGCGGTGAACCTAAAAATGTAATTAACCCTGGTTTTGAACTTTCTCCTTAGTATCTGAATTCACGTGTTTCTTATTAAAATTATATAATTATTTAGACTGGGAAGTTTTGAAATAAGAAACCTGTGTAGTGTGGAGAATCCTCCTATTGGATATATTTTAGTTGGCTTGGTAGAAAGTAAAAGGAATATGAACCAAAGAATCATGTTGTGCTCGGTGTGAAAATACGATGGAATCATAGACAGCCTTTAATGGAATTTTCTATGGATTGGATGGAATAACGATAATTGTGTATACAACTAATTGTATCATTGTAGTCTTTTAATCCTCCATAAAATGAAAAAAAATTTGTACAAAATGCGGAACGCATTTCCGCAAAATAAGGGTAATATTACATTTTTATGAGAAAGTTTTATGTATAAGAAAAAAATAGCCATGACATGTATGCAAGCAGTGTCTATTACAGCCTGCTTTCAGATAACATTCAGTCAAAAGTCTGGTAATATTGAAACTTGTTTGTTAAAATTTAGGTGAGCGCTTCAGATGACGTAAGTTCACACATTATTCACTAAATATTTGGTTAAAATGGTAAACGAAAATAAAATTGAAATAACTTGTTTTACACGTTTAATGAGAGTGTTCAAATGTGAAAATAACATTTCTTATTGGCTTGAATACTTATTTCTAAATGAATTTAGAAATATAATTTAAGAGTAAATAAGTCCTTATGAAGTTACATGTCTAGCAATGTTCAAAAAATCACTTCAATTTTATTTGTTTCTTTCGCTATTTTCTTGAATTTAAACTGGAAAAACTACAACATCCAGCGGTTGATACATTGATATTTTAACATCTAGTTGTTCTTCGAAAATATCATTTCCATCACAGAATGCTAAAAATTGCTAACATTAATAAAGCTATAAAATGCTACGTTTTGTTTTTAAAATGCAAAATTCTTAGTTTTGAAATGCTAAAATCTACCATCACTACTTGTATGTGATACTTGGCGGTACCTTGTGCTTCACTGCAGTCGTAAGTAAAGAGAAATGCATATTATCAATCAAATGGACCGTTTGTATTACACTGACTGACAGAGCAAATGCAACACCAAGGAGGAGTGGTTCGAAAGGGATGAAAGTTGGGGAAAAACAGAGACGGCACGGAAGAATAATTGATGTTTATTTCAAACCGATATGCAGGTTACACAATGCGCACGGCATCGACTCAGTAGGATGTAGGACCACCGCGAGCGGCGATGCACGCAGAAACACGTCGAGGTACAGAGTCAATAAGAGTGCGGATGGTGTCCTGAGGGATGGTTCTCCATTCTCTGTCAACCATTTGCCACAGTTGGTCGTCCGTACGAGGCTGGGGCAGAGTTTGCAAACGGCGTCCAATGATATCCCACACGTGTTCGATTGGTGAGAGATCCGGAGAGTACGCTGGCCACGGAAGCATCTGTACACCTCGTAGAGCCTGTTGGGAGATGCGAGCAGTGTGTGGGCGGGTATTATCCTGCTGAAACAGAGCATTGGGCAGCCCCTGAAGGTACGGGAGTGCCACCGGCCGCAGCACATGCTGCACGTAGCGGTGGGCATTTAACGTGCCTTGAATACGCACTAGAGGTGACGTGGAATCATACGCAATAGCGCCCCAAACCATGATGCCGCGTTGTCTAGCGGTAGGGCGCTCCACAGTTACTGCCGGATTTGACCTTTCTCCACGCCGACGCCACACTCGTCTGCGGTGACTATCACTGACAGAACAGAAGCGTGACTCATCGGAGAATACGACGTTCCGCCATTCCCTCATCCAAGTCGCTCTAGCCCGGCACCATGCCAGGCGTGCACGTCTATGCTGTGGAGTCAATGGTAGTCTTCTGAGCGAACGCCGGGAGTGCAGGCCTCCTTCAACCAATCGACGGGAAATTGTTCTGGTCGATATTGGAACAGCCAGGGTGTCTTGCACATGCTGAAGAATGGCGGTTGACGTGGCGTGCGGGGCTGCCACCGCTTGGCGGCGGATGCGCCGATCCTCGCGTGCTGACGTCACTCGGGCTGCGCCTGGACCCCTCGCACGTGCCACATGTCCCTGCGCCAACCATCTTCGCCACAGGCGCTGCACCGTGGACACATCCCTATGGGTATCGGCTGCGATTTGACGAAGCGACCAACCTGCCCTTCTCAGCCCGATCACCATACCCCTCGTAAAGTCGTCCGTCTGCTGGAAATGCCTCCGTTGACGTTGGCCTGGCATTCTTAGCTATACACGTGTCCTGTGGCACACGACAACACGTTCTACAATGACTGTCGGCTGAGAAATCACGGTACGAAGTGGGCCATTCGCCAACGCCGTGTCCCATTTATCGTTCGCTACGTGCGCAGCACAGCGGCGCATTTCACATCATGAGCATACCTCAGTGACGTCAGTCTACCCTGCAATTGGCATAAAGTTCTGACCACTCCTTCTTGGTGTTGCATTTGCTCTGTCAGTCAGTGTATTAATATCCCTTTGGTCCATACTGAAGGATACCTACCTTTCTTACCTATCAGTAAAGTTCATGAGATCTGTCTCTTGGGTCGTATCGGGTTCTTCGTCACTTGCTGAGGTAAAGGTAGGGTTCAGTAATTCTAAGCTATCTACTCAAATGAAAGGTTTGTTTAAAAAATTTCCTACTTATTCAAGTGATTCCTGAAGCATTCCTGATTTATCAACGGTATCAGTTAACTCAATCGTGTCCGCTGGACAATCATTTTTACATAGAAGGTCAGAACACTGGTGTGAGCCTTTGACGTAACTGCCTGATGGGCATTCTTACTAGAAACCATTGTCTCAATTATTAATTAAAGAAAGGAAAGTCTGGAAATCCTTAAATTCGGCTTCCATGTGAGACTACATGTACCATCATAGTGATTCTTTATGGTCCAGACATCGTAACACGAACTCTGTACTCTGGGTATAATTAAGGCAGTCCAATCAGTGTGTGCCACACAGCGGTTATACGGCATGGACCCTTAATTGAATCGATGTGACCTGCGACTATGTCATGGACCGACATCTAAACTTTTAAGTTACTTTAAAGTCATTGTGGATGCTGACTGCAAGGAAAATGATTCTACGCTGGCATATGGCCCTACTCTAAGTCACTGAGGTTGATGACCCCACGACCATCCAAGTTTCTAAGCTGAAAGCTAAACACAATTAAGTTACAACGATTGATGATCAAAGTTTCCACTTTACTAACCCCAGCACATTTCTGCTCAATCAAACAAAGTCAAATCATGCAACAACAACAATGCTCACAATACTTCGTGGCAGTAAAATCCTTTCCCTTCGGATATGTGCCCTTAACCCTTACGTTAACATTTACATATACCCCAGAAAATAAACTACTATTTCCAGAATGCATCTTCAAGTTATTCGCTTGATTGTAAAGTTATTTCAAATACGAGTTTCACTGAATTTAATAATTAACTAGAATTAAATGATTTAACGAAATATTAATGAACAACAAATTCTATCTCCGCGGACTAATGGTTTCTTTCACATGTCCCTACACAAGTCTTGACATAATTGAATCGTTTATTGCAGAAACAGCACTTCTCCACTTTTTGACACTATATGAGTTATTAATACTGCCATGATTAATGCAGTAAGGGCTACCATTTTGTGCAGAAAAAACACTTCTACCATATATCTCTGCCTGTCAGTCGCGAATGAAAGTTTTCGTTTTGTGCACAAAGAACACTTATCCTGGAGAGGTGTTGTTTTTACTTCACTTGAGTCGCTAGGAAGATGTAGATGTTGATTCCCATAGGGAACCTAAAATATTTGTCCTGAATGAGTAAGTGTGCTAAGTCCCAACTGACGAGCCTAACTTAGCACACGAGGGCGAAATGCAGGCAACCAAGAATGAGTTAGCTAGGAAGAGGTGTGAAAAGAGATGCAAAAGTCGCGTTTCATATAAATCAATTCATGGAGTTTCAGTATGAGGCAAATCATGACTTATGAAAATACTGTATTGATGGACTGTGCGTTCATACTTTCAAGTTACTTATTTCTGCAACCCGTCTCCCTGTGTTACCAGCTAGACTTGCTTATCCACAAGGCTGTGTTCCATTGAATGAAAAGAAACTAGCAGACATAAAGAAGTTGGAATCTTACATACCAGAAGAACACCATGAGTTTTATAATGAACTGTTTGCATGGACAACATCAGCGCAATAGAAGTGAAAAGCACTGTTCAAAAATAAGAGACTTACATGTTACCTGTATTATATTTTGTTGTTTTGTTGTATGAACTTTGGAAATGGACATAAAAGGAGTATTCTTCTGTTTATTTTTCTATACAATGTGGTCTAATCATAATATGTGCAAATAAGTCTTACAAATAACTATTAAATAATGGGTTTAAACATTCCTCAGTACAAAATTTGTACTTTATTTAATAAAGTTCCTTTTGAAATGATGTTAAAATCAATGTTACACTTCCTTATATTCTCAATAATGGTGTTTGTTGCAGAAACAGCACGTCTCCACCATTTTCAACAAAGTCTGTAAAGGAACGTATTGGACTGATTCATACAAACAACCTATCTGTCATAGTCATTTCAACAGTAGAATAATCATAATAAATATCGGAAGGATAGATATGACATTACACACTACAGACAGTTTTTCCTGTTTTCTGAACAATTTGGTACGTTGGAGAAGTGCCGTTTCTGAAACAAACGATTCAATTTAATTTGATCATGCCGGATGTCTATCGTTGATTCCAGTAGCTGGAAAAGAACTATTACATCATTCATGTCCAGTTTATATCTTGTTTCATGACCTCATACTTTAAATCTAATCTAACCCTAGCCATTATTAACACTTGGATAACCCTAATAATTACGTACAAACCAAAAGCAACTCGCCATATAATTACGATGTCATATCCCGTCATAACATTTTATAAAGTTTGCGCACCCCTCACAGACAATCAATCATCATTACCATCGCTCTATATTTTGGACAACCCTGAATTTGGCTAACCTTGCTCATTATACTCTAAGTTCGTGGTCTCAAATGCATATTACAATCTCAATTAAACAAATTGACGGTATCTGATAACACACACGTTATTCCCGGATGAAAATTTCAACTAAATCCAACATTTAACGTTATCCCCTGCCGAGAAATGCAATCTCCATTCAATGCGTAACACACTCTGCATGTTCTGTTATTCGAGCGGCGAACCCCTATCAGCTGACGGCATTTCGCCCCAACCCTCGCTTGGCAGTGATATGAGACATCTGTTCGTTCTACCGGACTGGCCTCTCAGAATGCAACCTTTAAACTCTTACACAAATACGATATTCTAACCAACAAAATGCACATAGATTATACTTCAAAATGCCTACACTAATTGTACACATCGCAAATGAATACCGGCATGGATTCCCTACTTCTACTTTCCATCCCCAAACATTATACAAAATCTTCCTCGGGCTTCCACAAGTCCCGGCTTCATTGACAGGTCTCCAACACCTGATTCACAAATCTCATCTCGACTCACACGACAAAACTAACCTCTGTTTCTCAAACTCACGACTATCACTGACAAAAGAACTGGAATAAAATCCTTACAAGAATCAACGACGTCTAATAACGCCCAGTGCTTTAATAATGAATAACTTCGCAAAAATCATATCGTATTTTAATACTGGATTTTCACGAAAATGACTGTAAAATTCTACTAAATCTATTTTATAGTCAGTCAGACACAGTTTAAATGGGCCTAGAAAAACGTTTCACTCCGTGACCAAATTCATTACTCTATACTCTAACCCGACAGCTCGCTTCTGCTCGATTAAAAATGGGTAACCATGGATTTCTTATATTATTTACGTCAAAAATTCAGACAGAAAAATTGTACGTCGAATGAACATCTTAATTTGACATCACAAAATATAGGCAATAAACACACGGAAATGACGATCTACAATGGACGTGATATCACTTCGAAACCCTATTTAATAACCTTTTTTTACAACATCATACGGCACTCGCAAGACTTCGAAAATTTATCCAAGTGGAAAATAAAACAAATGGCCCTTTTTCGTCGTATTCTGACATTTACAAAAGCCACATAGGGACGACCAACTGCGTCGTATATACCCCCTTTAAATACATATAATTTAGACATCATGAAACAAGATATAATAGGTGGTAAGATGGTAAGTCACATACCTTAAGTCACGCCAGCGTTCATCATAGGGCTCACCTGTGACCCTGTCATTTTTATTTAGCCATTTTTACATTTCTGGCTGTGCAGATCATTTTATTCTTCCGGTTTCCTGGAAATAAAGCATAAAAATAGAAAATGCCCTTCACTTGTTCTTGTTGAGCGCACACGATGGACTGTAATTGTTTCCGCACACAAATTACTTTCTTTATCAAATACAAATTTATTCGGTACCTAGACCGTCCTTTTTGGTACAATTATTTCCACTCAAGAAAGACTATCTCCACATGGAGTCAAGACCCCAGCCACAACGGCTAAAATCTGTTGGTTGGACTTAGTCTACTTTTGTCGTTCGATTTTACAGAGCAGCTCAACCCTCTGTCTTCAGCCTCGTGATACAAAATGCAGGGGGCTTCATCATGGCGTCACTTCTTATTTATAGAAACTACCCTCTCTCTCCGGGCATCTCCCTTTGCCGCCAGGAAAATTTCCGTAACCTTTCTGACTTAACTAAACTGTAATTACAAGAGTTTTGAAGGTGACTACATACTTGCTACATTTCCGGCGGCAGTGTTCATGGACATTTAAAATTTATACATATTAAATTAGCTGGATAAATGACCTCATTTGATAGGCACTATTTTTGTCGACTTGGCTTGGGCACGATACGCACACGCGCTCTTATGAAATAGCCCACAAAATGACTTAGATTCTTCCGCCGTCGACACGTGCGAATGACGTCACGTATCCCAGAGCGTGGGACAGAAGGTAGCCATCCCCTCGCCACGTGTCAACTCCGCGCTATCAAGAAATCGAACTTCTTACACCAATTGACAATTTAATACATAATATTCTTAGGGCACAAAGGTCATGGGTTCAATATTATTAATGATTAGGCGTATCAGGTGCATGATGCCTTTGGAATTAAAGAGAAAATGCACATTCAACAAGATTACTAATTATTTTCTTATAAAGCTCACCATTTCACTGTCCTTTATACAAATTCCGAAGTTATTTAAAATTCATCCCGCCATTTATTGATCCCGTCAATTATTGTAGCTCAGGCTGCGGATGAGGGCGTAGCCTTTGAATCCAGACTGATGATGTTTTTTACTGTATCCGTAACAGGCCCCTTTGCCTACTGCTAGTCAACAGGATCAGTTCTATGGTGCTTTCTTATGCAGGAGGCTACGCTTACGTCCTTAATACATACATAAATACATACATACATACATACATACATACATACATACATACATACATACATACATACATACATACATACATACATACATACATTATGTGATCAAAAGTATCCGGACACCCCCAAAACATACGATTTTCATCTTTGGTGCATTGTGCCCACCTACTGCCAGGTACTCCATAGCAGCGACCTCAGTAGTCATTAGACATCGTGAGAGAGCAGAATGGGGCGCTCCGCGGAACTCGCGGTCCTCGAACGTGGTCAGGTGATTGGGTGTCACTTGTGTCAGAAGTCTGTTCGCGAGATTTCCAAACTCCTAAACATCCCTTGGTCCACTGTTTCTGATGTGATAGTGAAGGGGAAACGTGAAGGGACACGTACAGCACGAAAGCGTACAGGCCGACCTCGTCTGTTGACTGACAGAGACCGCCGACAGTTGAAGAGGGTCGTAAAGTGTAATAGGCAGGCATCTATCCAGACCACCACACAGGAATTCCAAACTGCATCGGGATCCACTCCAAGTACTATGACAGTTCGGCGGGAGGTGAGAAAACTTGGATTTCATGGTCCAGCGGCTGCCCATAAGCCACACATCACGCAGGTCAATGCCAAACGACGCCTCGCTTGGTGTAAGGAGCGTAAACATTGGACGATTGAACAGTGTAAAAACGTTGTGTGGAGTGACGAATTACGGTACACAATGTGGCGATCCGATGGCAGGGTATGGGTATGGCGAATGCCTGGTGAACGTCATCTTCCAGCGTGTGTAGCGGCAACAGTAAAATTCGGAGGCAGTGGTGTTATGCTGTGGTTGTGCTTTTCGTGGAGGAGGCTTGCACTCCTTGTTGTTTTGCGTGGCACTATCACAGCACAGGCCTACATTGATGTTTTAAGCACCTTATTGCTTCCCACTGTTGAAGAGCACTTCGGAGATGGCGATTGCATCTTTCAACACGATCGAGCACCTGTTCATAATGCACGGCCTGTGGCGAAGTGGTTACACGACAATAACACCCCTGTCACGAACTGCCCTGCACAGAGTCCCGACCTGAATCCTATAGAACACCTTTGGGATGTTATGGAACGCAGACATCCTGCCAGGCCTCACCAACCGACATCGCTACCTATCCTCAGTGCAGCGCTCCGTGAAGAATGGGCTGCCATTCCCTAAGCAAACTTCCAGCACCTGATTGAACGTATGCCTGCGAGAGTGGACGCTGTCATCAAGGCTAGGGGTGTGCCAACACCATACTGAAATCCAGCATTATCGATGGAGGGCTCCACGAACTTGTAAGTCATGTTTAGCCAGGTGTCCGGATACTTTTGACATACATTATATACATAATCATTGTAGACTGTTATGCCTTTCAGCGTTCAGTCTGAAAGCCTCTGTCAATTTACTAAATGTCGCCACAATCCTCTATTTGCAACAAATGCCGAGGCCTCATTTAGTTCTATACCTCTTAAATAGTTAGAAACTGAGTCTAACCATCTTCGTCTTGATCTCCCTCTACTTCTCTTAACCTGCGTAACAGAGTCCATTATTCTCCTAGGAAACTATTCTCCTCCATTCGCATCACATGAACCCACCACCGAAGCCGGTTTATGCGTACAGCTTCATCCATCGAGTTAATTCCTAACATAGCCTTTATCTCCTAATTTCGAGTACCCTCCTGCCATTGTTCCCACCTGTTTGTACCAGCAATCATTCTCGCTACTTTCATGTCTGTTACTTCTAACTTCTTAATAAGATACCCTGAGTACACCCAGCTTTCGTTCCCGTAAAGAAAAATTGGTCTGAAAACAGACCGATGTGAAGATAGTTTCGTCCGGGCCGGGCTGAGTGGCTCAGACGGTTAAGGCGCTGGCCTTCTGACCCCAACTCGGCAGGTTCGATCCTGGCTCAGTCCGGTGGTATTTGAAGGTGCTCTTACGTCAGCCTCGTGTCGGTAGATTTACTGGCACGTAAAAGAACTCTTGCGGGACTAAATTCCGGCACCTCGGCGTCTCCTAAAACCGTAAAAGAGTAGTTAGTGGGACGCAAAACAAATAACATTAAATTATTATTAAGTTTCGTCCGGGAGCTGACTTCCTTCTTACAGAATACTGTTGATCGCAACTGCCAACTCACTGCATTAGCTTCACTACACGTTGATTCAATCTTACTTACTATATTACCATCCTGAGAGAACACGCAACCTAAATACTTGAAATTATCTATCTGTTCCTGCTTTGTATCACAAATCTGACATTCAATTCTGTTGAATGTCTTACCTACTGACATCAATCTATATAAAGTAGCTTGTCCTGACTGACTGACTGATTCATCATCGCCGAGCCAAAAGTACTGGACATAATGAAATGAAATTTTGGGAATACATTCATATTAAGATGTAAGTGCTCGCTAAGAGAGGGATTTTGGATATTCCATCGCTAAGGGGGTGAAAAGGGGGGTGAAATTTTAAAATGAGTGCGTCTATATCTCAAAACTTTTAAAGTTTAGAGATGTAAAAGTTAGTATTTAGAATCTTCATTAAAAATAAAGGAACACGTATTTTTTTGTTTTCGGAAAATCCCAATAGGAGGGGTGAAAAGGGGTGAAAAATGTGTTGAATGCCTTTAAAGAGAATACATATATCTCAGAAATTGAAGATATTACAGACCTCAAAATTGGTACTTTTGATCGCTTTCAAAAATAAAGAAACACATATTTTTTTGTTTTTGGAAAATCCAATTAATGCGAGGGTGAAAAGGGGGTCGAGTTTTTAAAATGAGTGCATCTATATCTCAAAAGTTTTAAGTTCCAATATTCGTTAGTGATACCCGAAATCGCTCCTGATTTGCCTTTCCTGGCTTTCCCTAGTACCTCCCTTATTTCTTCTTTCGATATTTCCTTATCTAATGCCGGCACAGTACACCCTAGCCCTACCGATATACCAGTAAAAATTGGTATTTAGAATCTTCATTTAAAATAAGGGAACACGTATTTTTTTGTTTTCGGAAAATCCCTATAGGAGGGGTGAAAAGGGGTGAAAAATGGGTTGAATGCCTTTAAAGAGAATACTTATATCTTAGAAACTGAATATATTACAGACCTGAAAATTGGTATTTGGGATCTACTTTAAAAATAAAGGAACAGGTATTTTTTTCGTTTTGAGAAAATCCAAATAATGGAGGGGTGAAAATGGGGATGAAATTTTTAAAATGAGTGTATCTATATCTCAAAACTTTTAAAGTTTATAGATGTAAAATTTGGTATTTAGAAATCTCCTTTAAAAAATAAAGAAACACGTACTTTTTTGTTTTCGGAAAATCCTAATAGGAAGGGTGAAAAAGGGTGAAAAATTGGTTGAATGCCTTTAATGAGGCTACTTATATTTCAGAACCTGAAGATATTACAGGCCTGAAAATTGGTATTTGGGATCTACTTTAAAAATAAAGAAACAGGTATTTTTTTCGTTTTTGGAAAATCCAAATAATGGGGGGTGAAAAGGGGGGTGAATTTTTAAAATGTGTGTGTCTACATATTAAAACTTTCAACGTTTACAGATGTAAAAATTGGTGTTTAGAATCTCCCTTAAGAATAAAGGAACACGTATTTCTTTGTTTTCTCTAAATCCCAATAGGAGGGGTGTAAAAGGGTGAATAATGGGTTGAATGCCTTTAATGAGGATACATATATCCCAGAAACTGAAGATATTACAGAACTGAAAATTTGTAAATGGGATCTCCTTTAAAAATATAGAAACACGTATATTTTTGCTTTTGGAAAATTCAATTAATGGCGGTTAAACAGGAGTGGCAAATTGGTGTGAATTTTTTGAAAGACTATATGTACAGAATATCTGAGAAGCGTAAAATGTTACAGACGTAAATAGTGGGTATTTGGAATCTCCTGTAAGTGTAAAGAAACATAGGTGATTTGTCTTTGGAAACTCCACTTAAGGGGAATTAAAATGGGGTGAAATTTTAAAATGAGAATTTCTACAGTATATCTCAAAAAACTTAACATGTACACAAGTGAAAAATGGTCATTTTTTCCTATTAAAAATAAAGAAATGTGTATTTTTAGTTTTCGGAAATACAACTTGTTAGTGGGGGGTGGGTAAAAGTGACTGAAAATGGTGTTGAATTCTTTTAATTAGGCTACTGATATCTCAAAAATGAGATGTTACACATGTGAAATTTTATTTTTGGAATCTGCTTTAAAAGTAAACAAACACGTATTCTCGGATAATCCAATGAAGGGGATTTGGAGTGTTAAAGGATAGAAAAAATTAATTGACTTAATTGTATGAGAATACATACATCTAATAAAAACTAAAGTTGTTACAGACGTGAAAATTGGTATTTTGATCTCCTTTAAAAACAAAGAAAAGCGCGTTTTGGGGGGAAACAATCTTGGGGGGGGGGGGTGGGAGTGAAAAGGAGTTGAATTCCTTTCATGAGGACACATAAATCAAAAACTGAAGAGGTTCGAGTGGTGATAATTGGTATTTAGAAGATCCTTTACTATTAAAGGAACAAGTATTTTTTGCTTTAATATCACTTTGTGAGGGAGGGGGGGGGGGAGTGTGGAAGGAAGTTAAAAACGTTAATAATTTTTAAGGGGATACTTATATCTCAAAACTGAAGGTAATAAACGTGAACATTGGTATTTGGAATCTCCTGTAAACATAAAGAAACACGCCTTCCTTTAATTTTTTGGAGGGTGGGGGTAAATAAACTTAACGGCGGTGGGGTGTAAAAGGAGGTGAGACCAATTTATTTTACTGTTCGTAATGTACTTATAAGGAGCCTCCGTTGCTCAGTCGGCAGCGCGCCGGCCTCTCACAGCTGGGTTCCGTGTTTCAAATCCCGGTCACTCAATGTGACATTCGTGCTGGACAAAATGGAGGCGGGACAGGTTTTTCTCCGGATACTCCGGCTTTCCCTGTCATCATTCATTCCAGCAACACTGTCCAATATTTCATTTCATTTGTCACTCATCGATCATTGCCCCCGAGGGGAGCTTCGGCAGCCGGCACAATTCCTATTGTCGCCGCTAGATGGGGCTTTATGCATTCCATCCCTGATCCTGTCGAATGATAGGAAACAGGCTGTAGACTTGCGATGTACTTATTCTGATCATAAACCGATCATTTTTAATCTTTCCTGGGTTCTTTTTCAACAGCCATATTTTCCTTCGGAGAACGTTCTTAGATTAGAGTAGATTCTCCTGGCATATAAATAAAAATTTAAACACATTTGAAATAAACGATAGGAATGAGATTGGCCGTCAAATTGTTCACCTCTATAATAAGGTCAATAATACACGGAGGTATGTCATTCGTATCGCCAGAAATTCCGCACACTTGCCTACGCGCAACAATGGTGCTGGTCACATTGTTAGCAATGACAATGGCAGCAGATGTATTTTACCGCCAAGTAGCGGTCTTGCATATTGCTGTGGGGTCCAGAACATTAATAATAATAATTGTACCGGGCGGTACACCTCTACACCGTTTATTTAAAAGTTGCGCCAGTTGAAACTCCTCTTCTGGAGGAAGGTTGAACTTTATCTATTCTATTAATTCTTTACTGTCTCAGAAGATGTCACTACTCGGTAATTTTTGAGTTTGTGAACTGTGTCACTTTTGATGTGTTTTTGTTTCGCTTGAAGTAAGAAGTGTGAACCTTCTCTTCTAGAGGACACTACTGAAGATCAACAATAGTGCGACCTAGTGCGGAGTCAAAGAACTATTTTGTTGGAGAAATTTTTATTTCAAGAGTTTGTTCTTTGTTAAATTTCCTTCTGTCATTGTTTAAGTTGGCTGTATACCCCTCTTTTTCCCCTTAGTTTGGATCTAGCCAATCCCGAATTTCTTTAATTAATTTTCCACCAATAATGTGTTTCTTTTTTCTCTATGTAGGGGTTTCTTTTCCCGAACCAATAAAGATTTTGTGGGAGGGTGTTTTCTTTCCCCTAACGCCTAGAATCTTCCGCGAGAGGATATAAACTGCTGATTTTGGGGTCTCCAGGCCACTTCTGTTCCATCTTTCAGTGTATTAAGTACATAGCAGGAGGCGGGAAGCGCCTCTTTCTTCTTCAGCCGTTCAACACCAGGTAATGGCCTATTAATAACTTCTTTTCTTGCTAGGTCGGCAGTTTAACTCTCGCGGCGGGTTCGAAGCGTTTTCCATCATGTAACCTTTTCCTAAAATGTAACTACTCTTTTCTTCTATTCTCTTGTAAAGCTATATTATGGGATAGAGAGTGCTAACCCTCTCGAGTTCCCACTCACATCGTCTTGAGGTGAACTTATTTTTCTCAACCAATTCTCCCGTAATGTAATGTAAATTGCCATTAAGTCACCTCTGTAGTATGGGATTAGCCCTTGTATTAACGGCCTAGTGCCAAGTAGGTCTTAAGCAAAGTGTATTAGGAGTGCAAGTTCGCCTCCTCTCAAATTGTTATTTTAGAGGTCATGTAATCAACCTTCTTTTCATGTAATAGACCTCTGTAGGTTGGGTATTTTACCCCTGTGAATACGTCCTTAGAGGACAGCTTAAAGGTAGAGTTTGGTGTGGCCTTGGAGAGGCTTAACTTTAAGAGCGAGTGGCTCTTTTCTAAAACTGAGAGTTGTATGCCTTGAGGAGGCTTTGCTGTGTAATTTGGAGCAAGGGCTCCAGGGTTTGATTGGGGTCTTCTGCCCCTTTGTTGAAATTGGTATATCGTAAAGTTGAGCTAGTTGTTCAAGAATTGTGTTTTCAGGGCTCGAAGCCCAAATTCTTTAATCCCTGTAATTGTACATTTCAAGTTGTATTTCGGCTACTAAGTACCTGTTCTATTTGTTGTTACCTAATTTTGAAAAGAAAATATAACCTTGTTAAAATTTAAAATTTAATTTCTCTTTAGTAGCTTGAGACCTATTCACCACCCAGCACCTTCTTTCATGCTTAACTACCACAAAAACACGGTAACAAGTGGTAGCAGAGCGTGGTTGAATGGGTCTCAATTTAGCCCCTTTTGACGGCTAAACATTGCTTTGATTTGAACTCTAACAATTTTCTCAGTTGCTGGAATTTTTTGAGTTTTTCAAAATTGTTCTCTCATCATGCCCGGCCCTCGCGATGTTCTCCTCCTTAACTATTTGCGCAAAGAGGAGTTGATATATGAGTTAACTATCAGAAACGTTCAATCTGGAGGCACGGTTGCAATAGACACTAACAAGCTTAGAGAGTCCCTTGATTTGCCCATTTCCATCCCCAATTTGGGAGAGAAAGAAATTGATGACTCTCTTTCCACGATTGTCGAGAATATTACTGGGCTAGCATCGGTAGTCAGCTTTTTTGATGAAAACGATCCATCTCCTAATCAAATTAAGCGTGTGCAAGGCAGGCTGTATCACTTTGCAAATAGAGTTAATGATCTGTTGTCTCTAAAGGTGAATGACGTTCAGAGGAAGCAAGCTAATACGCTCCTTGAAACTATTTCTGAATTGTCTAATAAGGTCACTCAATTGCTAACCGGCGAAGCTCCTCCCAAAACTGATCAACCCGCCACGGCGAATGTAGGTAACGAGGAAGAGCCTCCTCAGGGAGAAGTCAATAGGATAACCGTTGCTGCTCAAACTATCTCTGCCCCATCGAACAACGAATCTGAACGCCGTGCGTCATTGAGTAACATCCGCTCTGAATTAACTTCTTTGCCATTGAAACCTTTAACGACTATGTCACCTGGGTTCAGCAGCTTGCCTCATCCATTGGCAATGTTGCTTAGAGGTATCTCTAAGTTTTCCGTCAACACCACCAGTGATGTAATTTCATTTTTAAGATTTCTAGTTGAATTTCAGGATCATGCCCTTGTGTTTTCTCTTTCCCCATGTCAAATTTTGCAAATTATCTATCCTTATGCTATTGGTGTCCTATCTGACAAAATAGTTAGAGCCATTGCCGAGCAATCTTCTATTGAGGATTTCCATGCCCATTTGCTAGCTAACTTCATCCCGGCTAGGGCCAGGTCCTCCCTTATTCAGAAATACTATTATCGGGTACAGCGCTTGGATGAAAACCTGGCAGACTTCATCCAAGATATTAAGTTTTATACTAGGGTGTTTGCTCTCCACTTCCCCGAGGATCAGATCGTGCAAGCTATTGTCGAAGGGATTTCACCACCCTACAGGTCATATTTGTGTTTCGCGGCGTGCCCGCAAACCTTCTCTGAACTGGAAGCATAAGCCGTCTCTGCGGAAGGAGTTAGGTATGCCGATTCCTTGCGTGTGGCGAAAGAACCCCCGCCTTCCTTTAGTAACACTCGGCCTCCACCTCGCCGACCAGTCAATCCCCGTAAATGTTATGCTTGTGGGTCGCCTGACCATCTGCGGAATAAGTGTCCTCTGATCAAGTCAAGTGGGACAAGGAATGGAGCAGGGTCATCACAAGGCTGTTTTAAGTGTGGGGCCTTCTCACATATCGCCAAGAATTGCCCAAACTCAAATAGCACCCCCTCCTGCTCAACTTCTGGTGCAAATTCCAGCTATGCCAATAATAAAAAGTGACTAGTGGCGTCGGCTGAGCCGACTAATCCATCTTCCCGAGACTCAGCCCCTAGTAAACAGGTTGTAAATGCAGAGAACGACCAGCCTTCAAATTCATCTTTTGAATGCCCTAAAGAGTGTCTTAGGATTGCGGCGGATACCCCCGCACCTGTTCCTTTTCTTAAGATTGAGTTAAATAACGAGCCTATAACAGCTCTCTTAGATTCAGGCAGTGTTTGTTCCATTATTTCGGTTGATTGGTATTCTAAATTGAAATCTGTTTGTAAACTCCCTGACTATGTCTCTTCTCCTGTTCAATACGTTTCGGCTAATTCATCTCCATTAGAAATTCTAGGTTCCTTACTGGTCAAAATTCGTGTTTTTAAGTTTACATGGAAAGTTAAATTGTTTGTGGCCAAGCAATTGTCTTGCCCCATTATATTGGGAGCTGACTTTATTTCTCACACTGGTCTTGTGCTCGATCTCCAGAGTAGGTCGTGCACATTCAAATTTGCGTCCAATTGTAGAATTCCCTTGTTAAAGTGTAATTCTGTATCATGTTCATCTATTTCGCCTACCCAGGATGAGATGTTGTTAGACCTTAGACATCTACCTGAGGAGCAGGCTGATAGTATTCGCAAACTGTGTCAGTCGTTTCCCGAGGTGTTCTCCGATACTCTTGGTGTTACTGACCTTATTGAATACAAAATTGAGGTTACGGATTCGATTCCTGTCCGTTTTCCACCGTATAGGCTATCTCCACCTAAAATGAAGGCTCTGAAAGAAATCATCGATCAGATGTTGAAGGATGGTATTATTAGGCCCTCTAAGTCAGCGTATTCTTCGCCTATTTTTCTAGTCCCGAAACCCCAAGGAGGCTTCAGGCCTGTCATTGATTACAGGGCTCTCAATCGGAAGGTGGTGTTGCAATCTGTGCCCCTTCCCGACCTTCATTCTTGCTTTTCATGGTTTCGTAAGGCCAAGTTCTTCACTATCTTGGACTTGAATCAGGCCTATAATCAAATTCCCCTTGCCGAAGAGTCTAAACACCTTACAGCGTTTGCCACGGACTGGAATTTATATGAATACAACCGCGTGCCTTTCGGGCTCCCCACGGGAGCAGCTGTACTCACTAGGCTACTAGATAGGGTCTTCTCCGACATCAAATTTGAGTACTTATATCACTACTTGGATGATGTCGTCGTATTTTCAGAGACTTTTGAAGAGCATATAGATCATCTGCGAGTAGTTCTGAATCGCCTTCGTAAGGCTGGGTTAACTGTCAAGTTGTCCAAGGTTGCCTTTGCTAAGCCCTCTGTCATTCCTAGGGCATATTGTGTCACCCGATGGGGTAGCTGTCGATCATTCTAGAACACAGGCCATCCGTGATTTCAAACCTCCTAAGGACATCAAAGGTATCGCTAGATTCATTGGTATGGTGAATTTCTTCAGGAAGTTCATTCCTAATTTTGCTAATAGAGCGGCGCCCTTAAACCTTCTTCGTAGGAAAGGCATTAAATTCGAGTGGGGACCTTCTCAACAAGCCGCTTTCGAAGATCTGAAATTAGCTCTCTGTAATGCCCCTGTACTTGCTATGCCTGATTTCTCGAAGAAATTCATCGTCCAAACCGACGCATCGTCGTCAGCAGTAGCTGCAGTTCTTCTTCAAGAGACTGAACTAGGGAGGCGACCCATCGCCTATGCGTCTAGGACATTGTCAGCTCAAGAAGCAAAGTACTCCATATATGAGCTTGAAGGTTTGGCAGTCTTATTCGCCTTAGAAAAGTTCCGTCTCTATCTGGAACACGTCAAATTCGATCTGGAGACAGATAATCAAGCCTTAAGCTGGGTCTTAGGTAGGCCGCGTCGTACAGGTCGTATAGCCCGTTGGGCCATCCGTATTTCTGCCTTCCAATTTGATGTACGACATATCAGAGGTACCGAAAATGTTGTTGCTGATGGACTCAGCCGTATGTTTCATAACGACGTCGAATCCCACGAACCGGTCGACAGTTCATCACCTTCCGAGTCCATACTATCCGAGGTTAATGCCATCCTAACAGATGCTCCCATGCTTTTTAGGGATATCGAGAAATACCAACGTGAAGATTCGACGCTGGCTCCGATAATGGAAACCCTTTCTTCTGGGGAGCATGTCGTCCCTTATGTTCTGAGGAATGGTGTTCTATGTTGCCCTTCGAGGCATGATAAGTTGATGAAAGTTGTTGTTCCAGCGGTTCTTGTACCTATGATCTTCAAATACTATCATGAGACCCCATTGGGGGGGCATCTTGGAATCTTTAAAACCCGTGAAAAGATTCGTGAAATGTTCATATGGAAAGGTATGGACGGTGAAATCCGTGAACTTGTAAAAGCTTGTAAATCTTGTTTGCTCAGTAAACCCACCATGTCCACTAAAGTAGGCCTTTTGTCTTCTCATCAAGCGTCGCGCCCCATGGAACGCCTGTATATTGATTATGTGGGACCCTTCCCCCAGTCAAAGGGCAATGCCAACAAGTTCATCTTTGTGTGTGTAGATGGTTTTACAAGATTTTCCTGGTTATTTCCGACTAAGCTGGCTACCGCTCAGTCAACCATTACTTGCTTAAATTCTATTTTTGCTTCTTTTGGTCCGTGTCAATATATTGTATCTGATAATGCTAAGGCGTTCACATCAAATTTATTTCGTAAATTCTGTTTTGACTTGTCCATCTCTCATGTAACTACTTCTGCTTATTACCCTCAACCTTCTCTGGCTGAACGGGTTAACCGTAATCTCAGGTCCGCACTCATTGCCTATCATCATGAAGATCCTTCCAGGTGGGACACGTCCCTGCATTGGATAGCTTTTGCTTTGAATTCGGCGGTTCATGAATCTCACAAGTTTACTCCAGCTTCCTTGATGTTCAAGTTTGTTCCCAACTCGCCGCTCTCTAACCTCTGGTCTTTGAATGACATTCTACCCGAGACAATAGATCCGGATAACATTAAAGATCTTTGGAAGAAGGCTAAAGCCAATCTTAAAGTGTCTCATGAAAAGGTTAGGGAAAGGTATGATCGTGGACGGAGACCCACCACTTTGAAGGTAGGTGACCAGGTTATGGTCAAAAATTTTGTTCCCGCGGGCAAGCTTGCCCCCAGATTTCATGGGCCTTGTATCATTCTCGATTTTCTTACGCCGGTTACCTTATTGCTAAGTAATCCAGCCACCGAGAGGATATTTAGAGTTCACCTGTCCCAGGTGAAACCGGTGTAATTTCTGTGTTAACTTGCTCCATATTATTTTGAAAGGATATGAAGGTTATATTTTTTTTGAGTTTCACTTTTAAGGCTTTCTGCCCCTTCTGTAATATTTTGGTTTTAGATGTAAGCCTTGTGTAAAACCTGCCCCGACCCGTTAAACTGCCATCCTGTTCTTGCCACGGCCATTACCACGCTCCCGTCTCCTGCTCCACCTTACACTGTGGCTTCATAATAGTAAATGCCATGGATATCTACACGCCGCTGGCCCCTCAACCTCTCCACAAGCCTGTACCCTCAAAGAAAATGATTGTCCAACACAATTCTGCCGCCTAGCTTTAATGTTTCAGCGCCCCAGCAGCCGCGCAGCGCCGTGCAGCGACTGGGGAGGGGGATGGGCCCCCTCCTCTCCAGCGAGGACGACATGTGCACGGCGAGCCGGAGCTCTCCTCCCGGCCAAGGCTGATGTGCGGCGCACGACCTGCTACATGCCCGCAGCCTGTATCTGTTCACCGCGGGCGCGGCGTACTTCAACACCTCTGCTCCCCTCATAGTGCGGGCGAGCGGTATCTCAGGGTACTTGAGGGGTCCGAGCGGCCTCCGTTGGACGCAAGCTGCAACGGCCGGTCTGGCCATCCGACTCAATCTACATCAACTACATGGACAGTCACCATAAGCAATAATTACATGTGGGAATTTAACAACAATATTTGGTGGACATTGCAAATTTTTCCTTCACTTTTAAGTATTAAAAGCTTATCTTCAGAAATTCAACTTCTATAAACATAAAGTCTTTACTTCACCTGCAACAACAAAATTTTGGAACCGACTTAAGAAATTTCTCAAATACTTCTGCAAGTTATCTTAATCTCAACATCAAAACTTGGAACTTATTTCAAACAAAAGTTTATGTTCTTCTGTGTTACCCCTTGGAGGAACTTTTGGGGGGGGAGGTCTGTACCGGGCGGTACACCTCTACACCGTTTATTTAAAAGTTGCGCCAGTTGAAACTCCTCTTCTGGAGGAAGGTTGAACTTTATCTATTCTATTAATTCTTTACTGTCTCAGAAGATGTCACTACTCGGTAATTTTTGAGTTTGTGAACTGTGTCACTTTTGATGTGTTTTTGTTTCGCTTGAAGTAAGAAGTGTGAACCTTCTCTTCTAGAGGACACTACTGAAGATCAACAATAGTGCGACCTAGTGCGGAGTCAAAGAACTATTTTGTTGGAGAAATTTTTATTTCAAGAGTTTGTTCTTTGTTAAATTTCCTTCTGTCATTGTTTAAGTTGGCTGTATACCCCTCTTTTTCCCCTTAGTTTGGATCTAGCCAATCCCGAATTTCTTTAATTAATTTTCCACCAATAATGTGTTTCTTTTTTCTCTATGTAGGGGTTTCTTTTCCCGAACCAATAAAGATTTTGTGGGAGGGTGTTTTCTTTCCCCTAACGCCTAGAATCTTCCGCGAGAGGATATAAACTGCTGATTTTGGGGTCTCCAGGCCACTTCTGTTCCATCTTTCAGTGTATTAAGTACATAGCAGGAGGCGGGAAGCGCCTCTTTCTTCTTCAGCCGTTCAACACCAGGTAATGGCCTATTAATAACTTCTTTTCTTGCTAGGTCGGCAGTTTAACTCTCGCGGCGGGTTCGAAGCGTTTTCCATCATGTAACCTTTTCCTAAAATGTAACTACTCTTTTCTTCTATTCTCTTGTAAAGCTATATTATGGGATAGAGAGTGCTAACCCTCTCGAGTTCCCACTCACATCGTCTTGAGGTGAACTTATTTTTCTCAACCAATTCTCCCGTAATGTAATGTAAATTGCCATTAAGTCACCTCTGTAGTATGGGATTAGCCCTTGTATTAACGGCCTAGTGCCAAGTAGGTCTTAAGCAAAGTGTATTAGGAGTGCAAGTTCGCCTCCTCTCAAATTGTTATTTTAGAGGTCATGTAATCAACCTTCTTTTCATGTAATAGACCTCTGTAGGTTGGGTATTTTACCCCTGTGAATACGTCCTTAGAGGACAGCTTAAAGGTAGAGTTTGGTGTGGCCTTGGAGAGGCTTAACTTTAAGAGCGAGTGGCTCTTTTCTAAAACTGAGAGTTGTATGCCTTGAGGAGGCTTTGCTGTGTAATTTGGAGCAAGGGCTCCAGGGTTTGATTGGGGTCTTCTGCCCCTTTGTTGAAATTGGTATATCGTAAAGTTGAGCTAGTTGTTCAAGAATTGTGTTTTCAGGGCTCGAAGCCCAAATTCTTTAATCCCTGTAATTGTACATTTCAAGTTGTATTTCGGCTACTAAGTACCTGTTCTATTTGTTGTTACCTAATTTTGAAAAGAAAATATAACCTTGTTAAAATTTAAAATTTAATTTCTCTTTAGTAGCTTGAGACCTATTCACCACCCAGCACCTTCTTTCATGCTTAACTACCACAAAAACACGGTAATAATAATAATAATAATAATAATAATAATAATAATAATAATAATAATAATAATAATAATAATATCCTGGACCGTCGTCAACAGGTGCGGACCGTGCTGGAAACGGGTCCTGGACGGGTAATGACTACGATTGCAGTCCGGCTGCCGGTTTAGTACCGCCAAGGCACCTAAGAGGACACCACGCCGATTCTCCTCAAGGATTTGATCCACATTAAAAATGCTTATAGGAAAGCATGGCTAAGATTTAGGAACCCAACTGACCGGTGGAATACCTGGACTTAGCCCGGGAAATACGAAATCGATTGCTGGAAAGAAAGATTGAAAAATGGGAGGAACGTTGCCGTAATCTCTCAGTAAACGAGTCAGATCACGAATATCGGCGGGTTGTATATAAAACGATAAGCATTCAATTATAAATTTCAGTATATTACCGTAGCGAAGCACGGGTATCTTGCTAGTCCTTAATATCTAGACATTTTTACTCATCATTCTTTTCGGGATATGATGGTAAAAATTAATTTGTACTTCTTGGAAAATCGTGAACCTACGTAAATTATAAGTCATAAAACTTATTTGAAAAACGCGATTCGTACTGGATGAATACAATAAGCTTACGCTTGCGTAATTACGCTGCCAGGCTTCTGAATCTCAATTCTGAACATCCCTTACCTTGGTCGTATTGGAAACTTGGGGATTTTTCATTTTTATATGGACCTTGGACGTATCACATTCTCTGGTACAAGTTTTTAAGTTTCGGATGATCGAGTGAGTTTGGCATGGGGTTAAAGACGCGCAGCTGTGAGCTTGCATCTGGGAGATAGTGCATTCGAACCCCACTGTTGGCAGCCCTGAAGATAGTTTACCGTGGTTTCCCATGTTCACACCAGACAAATGCTGGGACTGTACCCTAATTAAGGCCATGGCCGCTTCATTCCTACTCCTAGGCTTTTACTATCCCATCGTCGCTATAAAACCTATCTGTGTCGGTGCGACATAAAGCAAATTGTACAACAACAAAAAGAAAAAAAAATGGATGTGCCTCATGAGTCAGTATTGTAAATTTTATGTAGCTCAGGCTGTGGATGAGGGAGTGTTAAAATTTGGAGAATATTCTTGTAGAAAGTTTACAAACTATGGCACACACACTCAGAATTTGTGTTAGCTGTACTCACACATTGCTTGTTGTCAGAGGGGCAACGAATACGATCTAGGCCCGCGTGCAGGAACCAAAATTGGGCTCCCTCCAAGAAAATGTATAAAAACCATCAATAATACACATCAGTTTAACTACACCAGATACTTTAACTCAGTTTGTATCCATACTGATATATACAGAAGACTTAATATAGCCTAATATTACAAAATAATGTAATAATATACTATATTTTGAAAATTAAACATTGTATAGGGATTAAAATACAACATAAATATATGTTCGATTCTTTTCTGTTTACACTTTTTAATTTTTCTTTTGCTAGGGGCTTTACGTCGCGCCGACACAGATGGGTCTTATGGCGACGATGGGATAGGATAGGTCTAGGAGTTGGAAGGAAGCGGCCGTGGCCTTAATTAAGGTACAGCCCCAGCATTTGCCTGGTGTGAAAATGGGAAACCACGGAAAACCATCTTCAGGGCTGCCGACAGTGGGATTCGAACCCACCTGTCTCCCGGATGCAAGCTCACAGCCGCCCGCCTCTACGCGCACGGCCAACTCGCCCGGTACACTTTTTAACTTTACTCACATTATATTCTAAACAAACTGGACCAAGGGGTGTGTTTTCTGGGATGCAAAGTCATTGACGATGATTTCAATGACTCCAGCGGATATAACATTCGATTCTGTATAGCCTGGGTTACCGTGAGTCTGTCTGGGTCATACCATTTCTCAGTTCTTTATAACTTTGAGTTTCGAAAATGATCGTGTTGTGGAATAAACAGAAACGCCAAGAATTAGGTATGATATATGATATTTGGTCACCAGTTTTTTTTTACAAGAACTTAGTGCTGGTCTTTTTGAAAGAGTCTGCCTCTTGTTTTACGAGTGACTGCTGTGGCAGACTCAACACAATAACAATAACTGCTGGCAGATGCAACCACCTAACAAAATTACTCTACTTGCGAATTTTAAGAATTTTTTTTCCCGTTCCATTCTACAACTTCACGACGCCGCTTTTCCCGTGGAGAGTGGCATTCAGGTATTCTATTTTCTGGTGAAGTCTGCGGGGTCCTTAGGCCGCGGGCCCGCCAGCATTGCAGGCTTTTCAGGTCCTAACGGTACGCCACTACTTCTTATACGTTGGTGTACTAAAGTGACCCGTAAAGCAAAATGATACCCGTACAGGCCATGAAAGCTGTTGGAGGACTGTAGGGCTTTTTACGGCACAAAGTAGGATAGAGAGGTTAGTTCTATGCTCGTCAACCTCTTCCCGAAGGAATTATGCTGGTACACATTTCTGGTGTAGGCTTAATCAGTATCCGTAGGCTACCTCTCCAGAAGTCGAAATCTCATTTTCGACATTTTGCGACTTCCTTTCGGTTGAACCAAGCACACCTAAATCGCCTCGGCTAGGCAGCCCTTGAAGTGACCTGTGCGGACCATTGAGTGGTTTCGTTTTCCTATTGTTTTACGTCGCACCGACTCAAGAGAGGTCTTATGGCGATGATAGGATTGGCAAGGACTAGAAGGGAAGTGGCCGTGGCTTTAATTAAGGTAGAGTCTTAGCATTTGATTGTGCGAAAATGGGAAACCATGGAAAACCATCTTCAGGGCTGCCGACAGTGGGGTTTGAACCCACTATCTCCCAAATGCAATCAAACAGCTATACGCCTTTTAACTGCGTAGCCAACTCGCTCGATATTAAAGGGCGGTGAAGCTGCCAATACAACTGCAACCGGCTAGATAGCCTTCAGAGTTTCGAATGACACGTGGTCAGCATGACGATTTCCTGAGCTGTAGATCTGATATTTTTACTTTCTTGATCAGGTTAAGTACTTCTAATATTAGGCAGCTCCTTCAGAAGGGCCTGAGTTAGTCCGTTACGAACTTCAGATCTTCCCATGAAGTATCAGACTCGAAAACTCCTAGTATGAGGCAAAGCATCATGTCATTCCATTATTTACTCGAGGAAGATCCCCAAACTCGCCTAGCATATCTGAAAACACAGATGATTTTGTTTCACTAGTACCTTGTTAGACCATCTACTGGCACAATGTGTGCATTTCCCCAGCACTAATATTTCTTACTGCCGCTCTCATGCTATGCAATCCACTTTCTTTTGTCGAACTCAAAGGCGCTTCTCCCAGCGTGTGTATCGACTCCATTATCCCCTAGAATGTTCGGATTTGCAGACTATCACACTTTAACAGCTGTAACTTGTTATTCTCACACTGCGTCCTGCGATTGAAAGACTTAGCTTCACCTTAAGTTGTGAGAAACCTCATCCGTAGGGTCTCTCGTTTTAGAACGTAGCCGGAATGACGGATCTACAAAACTAATACAAGCGCCATTACCGCCGCCAACCCGCCCCCCCCCCCGAGGCACACATGTAAAACATCTTCCCAGTTGGTGGCTATCTGTGACTGGGTGAGAAGAATGTTATCCATTCATTCATGAACGACCACAGTTCAGTCATGAAATTATCCATTCACTAATTCATGCAGTCATTCACTCATTCAATTCAGTCATAATGCATGTTGTAATTGTAGGATATAAGATTTGTGACACAAACGTGAGCTTAGGAAGGGAAGATACATGTTGATCTAGACCAGGGATTTAATCCTATGACGTCTGTAACACGTCATACCACATGCTAACATATTTTAAACCGGGCGAGTTGGCCGTGTGGTTAGGAGCACGCAGCTGTGAGCTCGCATCCGGGAGATAGTGGGTTCGAACCCCATTGTCGGCAGCTCTGAAGATGGTTTCCCGTGGTTTTGCATTTTCACACCAGGCACCTTAATTAAGGCCACGGCCGCTTCCTTCCCATTCCTAGACATTTCCTGTCCCATCGTCGCCATAAGACCTATCTGTGTCGGTGCGACGTAAAGCAAATAGCAAATAAAAACATATTTTAATGTTTCAACACGTAAAAAATAGGTGTAAAATCTAGCAGCATAGTATCCCGTAACATTAAGCTTTAATAAAGAAGTACCGGGTGAGTTGGCCGTGCGGTTATGGGCACGCAGCTGTGAGCTTGCATCCGGAAGATAGTGGGTTCGAGCCACACTGCCGACAGCCCTGAAAATTGTTTTCCGTATTTTCCCATTTTAACACCAGGCAAATTCCCGGGCTGTTCTTTAATTAAGCCCACGGCCGCTTCCTTCCCACTCTTAGGCCTTCCCTGCCCCATCGTCGCCAAAAACCTATCTGTGTCGGTTTCCACGTAAAGCAAGTCCTAGGAAAATATAATAAGAAATATGACTGACTCAATTAATTCTATTGCCGTATTTATTGCAAACTTTATTAGGTTAAAGTCAAAATATATCTTTTTTTTAAAAATTTGCCAGGTTTTAAAATGTAATTTTCAGTAGTGTTAAGAAGATAACATCATGAAACGTTCAGCCAAATGGATTTATATGTAATGCAATTTAGTACCGAAATGAAGTCATATGAGATGTTTCTAAGCAAAATAACCAATGGCACACCAGACAGTAAAAATGAATAAATAGGACTTTAATTGACAGGCTAGTCGGTAAAGGTTTGCCACCCCTGTCCTAAATGTCTACGACAAAATAAATAATATTTAGTATAGTAATAGGTCCGCCTCTGTGGTCTAGTGGTTAGTATGATTAGCTGCCACCCACAGAGGTCCGGGTTCGATTCCCGGCTCTGCAATGAAATTTGAAATGTGGTCCCTGGAGCGGGGTCCACTCAGCCTCAGGAGGTCAACTGAGTAGAAGTGGGTTCGATTCTCCCTTCGGCCATCTTGGAACTAGTTTTCCGTGGTTTCCAACTTCTCCTCCAGGCACATGCCGGAATGGCACGTAACGTAAGGTCACGGCCCCTTCCTTCCCTCTTCCTTGTCTATTCCTTTCAATCTAGCCATCCCTCCCAAAGCCCCTGTTCAGCATAGCAGGTGAGGCCACCTGGACGGGGTACTGGTCATCCTCCCCAGTTGTATCACCCGACCCGGATCCTGCAGCTCCAGGTCACTGCCCTTGAGATGATAGAGGTGGGATCCTTCGCTGAGTGCGAGGAAAAACCTACCCTGGGTGGTAAACAGAAAAAGAATAAGAAGTGTAGTAATGGTCAAACAATAATTGTAAGAAGGAGGATGTAATGCATGTATCGAAGTAAATAATTGCAGTACATGAATGTTCTCTTCCTAGTTTCAGGCGATCCAAAACTAGAGGATGGGAGTATTCTATTCTCTTCTATTATATTCACTACCATTCACGAAAATCAGAATATTGTGAGAGAGATACGTGATTCTGAAATTAAAGTTTCTAGTGTGCAACCACGACCTCGAATTCAAAACTTTTAGCGTGTGGGGAAGATATTACCGGTGATGTTCTATGGTTCGTCAATGAACTGACTGCAGACCTTCGAAATGTGGACGTATCGCGGAATGTTAAAGATTCCACGGGGAACTCGTCACCAACAAGGAGATAGTGCATGGTGTCCGGCTCCATGGCTATCGTGCTGGTCTTTGCTCCTACAGAGCTCGATAGCTGCAGTCGCTTAAGTGCGGCCAGTATCCAGTATTCGGGAGATAGTAGGTTCGAATCCCACTGTCGGCAGCCCTGAAAATTATTTTCCGTGGTTTCCCATTTTCACACCAGGCAAATGCTGGGGCTGTACCTTAATTAAGGCCACGGCCGCTTCCTTCCCATTCCTAGCCCTTTCCTGTCCCTTCGTCCTGTCCCTTCGTCGCCATAAGACCTATCTGTGTCGGTGCGACGTAAAGCAACTAGCAAATAAAAGGTCTTTGCTCCAAGGGGTCCTATGTTCGACTCCAGGCCGGGGCGGAGATTTCGACTTTCATTGGTTAATTCTGATGGCTTGGGGTCTGGGCGTGTGTGCCGTCTTCAGCATCAGAATTCATCATAGATACGGCTCCATCCACACTCATATTCGCGCAGGTCGCTTATGAGGCGTCAACTCTCCGGAGTCCATACACCATTAAAATGCCGGAAGATCATGGAGTAACCCTCACCAATCGCAGTAATGCTGCCTACTTTAGTCACATCGTCAGAAATGTAAAATACAGCTTGAAACAACTGATCATAGAAGATAAGGTAGAAGTAAAAAGTGGCCGTAGACGGAGAAGATTATCCTGGGTGCAGATCTCGATACGTCATCTACGATAAGCGAAACATAAAATAAGAATAATCTCTGTTATGATTCTCGACAACGTTTTGTAGGAGTAAACGCTGGAATAATAATAATAATAATAATAATAATAATAATAATAATAATAATAATAATAATATAACCCGTGTGGGGATTTACCGGTTACCTCCATCGGGCGCGACCCATTGGAATTGGGGAAGCTCGCTGGCTCTGCCGCCAGCAGAGTCAGAGGGTAGTAGGGAAATAAAATACCACCGTGAAAAAAAAAACTGGTCCCTTGCCAGGGTTACGGCGAAGACTGGTAAATGACCAGAAGCCAGAAAACATCTTGAGGCAACCTCTAGGGCTAACAACCCTAGATGTAAAAGGATGGGTACCCGTCCAAAGCAAAGTTAGTCAAAAAGCAGGATGGCACAACATTTCAAGAAACATACCCCAGGGGGTAGATCTTCGGATAAATCCCTCGTCGTGAACTCTACGGCGCACGAGTCTCGTTCGCATTCTGGGGGAGACTCGACATCATGCATGAGACGAGTCGGAGCGTCTCGGTGTACCCCGAAGAGTCAAAAACTCAGGCCAAAATCTAAAACCTTTCTAGCAACTTTCAACATTAATTCACTTACACAAACTGGCAAGCTGAAAACCCTCACCAAAGCTCTTCACGAAAATCAGATATCCATAGTGGCCCTACTGGAAACAAGGTACCCAGACGAAGAGATTTTTGAATCTGAAGGCTACCGATTTTTCAAGAGCAAAGCGCAAAGAGGAATCCTCAATGGAGCTGTGATGCTTGGAACCGCGTTTGCTGTTAGAACCAAGATCCTTAAATCGGTTGCAAATTTCGAACCTGTGAATGGCAGATTGTCTATACTCTCAATTAAATGCGCGAACAAAACCTACGCCCTAGTTAACGCACATGCTCCTACAAACGATAAGAACAAGTCTGATCCAGACGAAGTTGATAATTTCTGGGACCTACTGGATGAAAAATTAAACAAAATCCCCAAACACCATGTCAAGCTTCTTTTGGATGACTTCAATGCCCAACTAGGTCGTGAGCAGAAGTACAAGAAAGTTACAGGAAATTACCCTGCTCACACAAGAACCAACCCCAACGGCAAAAGACTGGTGACCATTTGCGAAAATCACAACCTGCAGGTCATGTCGACCCACTTTCGCCGTCTACCCAGAAAGCAAATGACTTGGCGTTCTCCCGTCCAAGCTCTCGGAGAGTTCCAAATTGATCATGTTGCAATCTCCAGGAGAAACAGCCCTGAGATTATGAATGTCAAGGTAAAGAAAGGCATCAATGTGGCCTCAGATCATTATATGTCTCTTATCAAATTCAAACCAATTCCCGCAAACACAAGGAAGACAACCAAACAGATCACACGCTTCGACAATGATAAACTTCGGCAAAGGGTCGAGGAGTTCCAGGAGAAGGCTAGACCAAATGACTGTGACTTTAACAACGCCAAAAGTCTCCTTGTTGCGGCCGCCAAAGACGTTGCAGAAATCAAGAGAAGCAAAAAGCATGCCTGGTGGAATAGTACGTGCGAATGAGTCCTCCAAGAAAGACTCAATGCGTGGAAACAGTACAACTCTACGAAATCAGAAAATGATTGGGAAACCTACAAAACCCAACGTGCCCAAGCAGCTAGGGTGTTCAGAACTGAGAAACGTAAATACGAAAAATCTCTCATTGAAATGATAGAACAAAACTTTAGGAAGAATGAAAGCAGAGAGTACTACAGAGCCTTCAAACGCAAACTCACTGGCTATAAACCACCATCTCTATGCTTTGAGCGAACGGACGGCACACTGGCGACGTCAAATGAAGAAAATTGCAGCATTCTGGCAGATTACTTCAAGAATTTACTTAATTGCTCTAAACCGCAAAGCGCCATTGAGACCAAGGAACCCTTACTCAGGTACCCAGATTCCAGACCACCCGACAGAGATGAAATCAAGCGCCACATTGCCCGTCTCAAAAATAACAAAGAACCGGGGGAGGACTCAGTAGTAGCAGAACTATGGAAATATGCCCCAGAAGGATCACTTGATATCTTGCAAAAGCAAATAGAAGAAATTTGGAACAAGGATACCCTACCCGAAGATTGGAAAATAGCTTTGATCCATCCATTACACAAGAAAGGCAGCATGAAGAACATCAACAACTACAGAGGAATATCTTTGCTACCCGTGACTTACAAAATTCTATCACTTGCCATCCTGGAGCGTTTGGAAGCACAAGTCGAACATCAAATAGGTGAATACCAAGGAGGGTTCAGAAAAGGTCGCTCAACAGCTGAACAGATCCAAAATCTGAAAACGATCATCAGATATTGTACACTAAGGTCCAAGCAGTATGTGTCCGTCTTTGTGGACTTTAAGAAAGCGTACGACTCCATTGACCGGGAAGTCCTGCTAAACATCTTAAATGAATTTGGAGTTGATTTGAAACTGCTGGCATTAATTAGAGCCACCCTGACCGATACAAAATCCAAGGTGAAGTTCCACGGATGTCTCTCGCATTCCTTTGACATCAAAACAGGAGTCCGACAAGGTGATGGGCTATCCCCGATACTATTCATCTGTGTTCTTGAAAAGATCATCAGAACCTGGCGGGTGAGATTACAGGAAACCAACTACAGTCCATTGAGAATAGGAACCAAATCCAAGGGATCGCAACAGACTGCTTAGCATTTGCTGATGATATTGCTGTTCTCTCAACCGACATAGAAACTGCTAGAGCTCAAGTTGAAATTTTAAAGGAAATTGCCGAACAAACTGGTTTGCAGATACCGTTTGAGAAAACAGAAGTAATGACTAACATCAAAGAGGCTCCACCAAAACTCCATACAAAATACGGGGACATCACCCGAGTAGACAAATTAAAATACCTGGGTGAGATCATCATGAAAAATGGACTGGACAAAGAAGCACTTCAGGAGCGAGTACGCAAACTGGAAATAGCCTACCAAACATCCCGCACAATCTACAACAAAAAATGCCTTTCCCAAAACACCAAGATACGTCACTATGAAACAGTTCTGAAGCCAGTAGTTCTATATGCAGCCGAAAGCCTGTCTCTAAATGCCAACAAAGGACTCCTTGAAGAACTGGAGAAAAGAGAACGCAAAATTGTGAGAGGAATCTTGGGATCAAAGTACAGAAATGGAATGCATCAAAAGAGATCCAACAAGGAAGTCTACAGCAAAATAGAGAAAATTACCGACACAATCAGAAAAAGACGGGCACGATTTTACGGTCATCTGAAAAGAATGGACAGAAGAAAGTTAACTAAAGAAATCTTTCACTTTTTTGATTCAAACCCCAAAACTACAATTCCCTGGATTAGAAATACCAAAGGAGACCTGCAAATGATACATATCTCAGCTGAAGACGCCTTTAACAGAGATCTCTTCCGCAAGAAAATATTGACGAACGGGCTAAACCGAGACGAGCAACCGAAGAGAAGACATGGTGCCCCTTGGACAGAGGAGCGTAAGCAGGCCCACTCACAAAGAATGAGGGAAATTTGGGCTCTAAAGAAGGCCAAGTTCAGTGTCAAATGCAACAAGACTTAACGTGGTCCTTGATGGCCCCAGCGAATTATATATAATGAGATAAAGGCTAAGTTAGAAATGAACTCGAAGGATGAAGCTTTACGCATAAACCGGCTTCGGTAGTGGGGTCATGTGAGGCGAATGGAGGAGGATAGATTACCTAGGAGAATAATGGATTCTGTTATGGAGGGTAAGACAAGTAGAGGGAGACCAAGACGACGATGGTTAGATTCAGATTCTAACGATTTAAAGATAAGAGGTATAGAACTAAATGAGGCCACAGCACTAGTTGCAAATAGAGGATTGTGGCGACGTTTAGTATATTCACAGAGGCTTACAGACTGAACGATGACAGGCATAACGGTCTATAATGATAATGTATAATAATAATAATAATAATAATAATAATAATAATAATACACTGGCTGAGTGACTTTGCCTGGTCGAGTGCTGGCTTTCTGAGTGCAAGTTGGCAGTTTCGATCGCGGTTTACTCCGATGGTGTGTGGTGGTGCTGAGATATACTAGTGAGGAAAGGAATTGAAAAGTACCTCACTCCTCATTATGCTTTGTATGCATCAACATGCCGCGTCACCGACTTCTTCGATTTTCGTATATGTGCTTAACCTTTGAAGGAGCTATTTTGAGGATCCGATCAGCCTCTGGGATGAAGACTTCAGAGACAGATTTGTGGGACTCTGCCAGTAGATATACCGGCACGTAGAGGAACTCACTTCAGCGTCTCAGAAAACCTAAAAAAATAGTTAGTGGGAGGTAAGAAAATTATTATTATTAGTATTATTATTATTATTGAACATCCAGTTATAAAACCTATTTTACAAGTTGTATATTAAAGCTATGGATGGTGAGACAAAGTTAATACATGACAATATTGCATTTAAAATGGAGATGACTTACAAATGAGGTAGAGAAATTTAACAAACACTTTATAACAGAATCTTCTCTGTAAACCCATGGTGAGAGATGCTTGATATTCAATATTACACACGTTTAAATGCATTAATAATTCGTATCTACTCCTGTCAAAAAAATTGGACACTTAAATAAAAGATGAGGAATAGTGTGTGGCATTTCACAAGTAGAGCTGTGTAGGGTTTCTGAATATTGATTCTAAACCTCTCGAAGTACGATCAAAACTTTCCATGTCCTGTCAGAAACTAAGTTATAATATCTTCATGTTGCAATAACTTTTTTTTTGCTTTACGTCGCACCGACACAGATAGGTCTTATGGCGACGATGGGACAGGGAAGGGCTAGGAGCGGGAAGGAAGTGGCCGTGGCCTTAATTAAGGTACAGCCCCAGCATTTGCCTGGTGTGAAAATGGGAAACCACGGAAAACCATTTTCAGGGCTGCCGACAGTGGGGTTCGAACCTACTATCTCTCGAATACTGGATACTGGCCGCACTTAAGCGACTGCAGCTATCGAGCTCGTGCAATAACCTACTTTGTAGTCTGTCTTGAATATTTGGAAAGAACAAGTCCCTTGTTAGCCGGCCGTTTGTGCTGGTGATCCATTGGTTGTTCCACATATCTTGTGTATACTCTCTCAGTTCCTTTTGTACAAGGAACAAAGGGCACTTTTCATGTATCAAAAAACTATCAAAAGAAGTAGTAGCTGCTTTGGCAAGTTCATCAGCTCTCTCATTTCCTTCTACTCCGTCATGACCTCGCACCCATTTCATGCAGATATGTTTACTGTAGCCTAATATTTGTGATCTTACATTAACAGCCACCGGATGAAATAGTTTTCTTGGATTGCTTTCAAAGCAGCCTGAGAATCACTCAATATTTACGCAGCACAACTGTATTTTTAATACACATAACTAACTACCTGTTGTACAGCGCACAGTTCTGCTTGAAAGACTGAACATGAGGGAGATAGTCCAAATTTTTCAGCATACGCCTGACTGTTATTCTGTAGCACTACAAAAGCACATCCTACAAACCAACCAATTTTTTTCTTTGCTAATCCTGTACCCATCCTTATAAATATTGTAATGATGTTGTGTGTTTGACATCTGTTGCACAAGATTATTGGCAAATTTACTTGGGCGAGCTACTGCCAATGCATTAGGTTGCAACTCAGGAGTAACACTTAAGATCCTATCAGGATACAAAACACCTTTCCTTGTTAATGTGAGCTCAGCTTTGGCAATGGATGTTAAATGTAGAGGTGGGATTCCAACCACAACACGGGTTGCGTCCGGGGATATTGTACGGTATACTCGAATAATTCTGAGTACAAAACCCGTTTGAATTTGGCTTAGTTTGGCTTGTACCCACTTCCTTTTCAATACACTATGATAAGCAGATGCACCATACAGTAATAACTATCCGACTGCTCCATGATACATTGTCTTTAATAGTTCTGGATTAAGACCCCATGCCAATCCGGTAGCAATAGTGAAGCCAGACAGCAATTTGCTAGCTTTGTTAGACAGAGCGTTGAAGTGAACTCTAAATGTTAGTTTTCTGTCTAAAACAACACCTAGGTATGACGTTTGATCCACCAGTTGTATAGATTCGTGTGAACTACAGGTGTTTCAGCTTTCATATTCCTCGTATTGAACATGCCGCTTGTTTTGTTGAGGGTTGAACTCTAATTTATTTTAAAATCCCCAGTTGTAAATTATATTCAGCGCTGTATTAGCTCGAAAAGTCAAACTTGAAACATTATCACTACTAATTTTGGGCAACATCTTTGGATATTTTGTATTATAGCAAAGCAAAGCAAGGTCGTCTCCGTACAGGCCGTGAAGGGGTGGAAGGTAAAGGCTTCCACCATTCGTAACCTCGGTACGTGATGGAGTGGAGTGGTTAGCTCTACGCCCGGCCGCCTTTGCCCCCAGGTACTCATTTTTGGTGTAGGCTGAGTGAACCTTAGGGCCATATGCACCTCCGGAAGTGGAAATCTAGTTTCTTAAATTTTACGACTTCCCGACGGGGATTTGAACCCACGTCCTTCCGGGCGAACCGAGCACGCCTTTACCGCCTCGGCCAGGCAGCCCCTATTTTGTATTATATTGGTTGAAATTCCGTTTATTCCTGGGGATTTATTATCACATTGTTTGTTGATTACACGTTGAACTTCAAATGAAAACGGAGACTCATTTATCGCGTCTGGTGCAGTGTTTGTGGAATATTTGATATATTGATGAAAATTATCTTCGGGGAAGAGATTCTCCAAAAGTATCTCTGCTGTTTCTTGAATGGTTGTTGTGAATCCACTCGCTGCTTGTAAGGTTGTGATCGTATTATTTAAATTTTCAGGTGTTCGTATCATTTTATATACAATGTTCCAAGGGTTACTGGTCTGTTGTGCAAAGCAAAAAGCTTTCCATGCCTCATTTTTCGTTTTAATTATTTTATAATCCGATTTAATTCTATTATAAGGCTCTTCATATTGTTGACGAAGTAATGAAATGATTGCTTTATTGAACATAACAGGCTTTCACCCAGTTACTATGTTTCAAATATCATCATCATCATCATCATAATCATCATCTGTTTACCCTCCAGGGTCGGTTTTTCCCTCGGACTCAGCGAGGGATCCCACCTCTACCGCCTCAAGGGCAGTGTCCTGGAGCTTCAGACTCTTGGTCGGGGATACAACTGGGGAGAATGACCAGTACCTCACCCATGCGCCTGCTATGCTGAACAGGGGCCTTGCGGGGGGGGGGGGATGGGAAGTTTGGAAGGGATAGACAAGGAAGAGGGAAGGAAGCGGCCGTGGCCTTAAGTTAGGTACCATCCCGGCATTTGCCTGGAGGAGAAGTGGGAAACCACGGAAAACCACTTCGAGGATGGCTGAGGTGGGAATCGAACCCACCTCTACTCAGTTGACCTCCCGAGGCTGAGTGGACCCCGTTCCAGCCATCGTACCACTTTTCAAATTTCGTGGCAGAGCCGGGAATCGAACCCGGACCTCCAGAGGTGGCAGCTAATCACGCTAACCACTACACCACAGAGGCGGACTTCAAATATACTGTACCGGGCGGTACACCTCCACGCCGCTAGTTCAAATATTGCGCCAGTTGAAACTCCTCTACAGGAGAAAACCTGAACTTTAACAAACTGTATTAACTCAACGGTTTCTCGGAAGATGTCACTACTGTAAATTTGGTAATTTTGAAGTGTTCTGAACTGTGTCTATTTCGATTTGTGTTTGTTTGCTCCGTATCAAGAAGTTTGGACATTCTCTAACAGATGTCTCTACCAAAAACTATGATAACGCACTCTGGTGTAAAGGAATGTACTCTCCTGAAGAAAGTTTGTATTCATGAGTTTTGTCTTTACTAAATTTTGTTCTGTCATTTGTAGGTTGGCAATATAAATCCTTTCTTTCTGCCTGTTTTGAATGTAGCCAATCAGAAATTTCTGTAATTAATTTTCCACCAATAAGGTGTTTCTTCCTCGTCTTGTGTATTAGTTTTTGCTGTTATCCAATAAAAGTTTGTGGGCGGGTTGTTATCATTCATGAAAGGTCTCTAACTTTCCACGAGGGTATAAAAACTGCTGATTTTCTTGTCTCGGGGCCACTTCAGTAACATCTTTCTTAGTGTGTGGATATGTAGCAGGGGGCGGGAAGCGCCTCTTTCTCCGGGCAACAGATTTCCAGCAAGGTAATCGCCTGTTAACATCTTTATTTCTTGCTAGCTCAGCAGTTTAACTCTCGGAGAAGGTTCGAATCCTTTAATATGTAACCCATCTTTTTATAATGTAAATTCCTTTTCTGTCTATGTAAAATCTACAAATATCTTTCACTGTAAAGCGGGGATAGTGCTTCACCCTCTCGAACTCCCCTTCATTTTGAAATGGAGGTGATTACGTTTTCATAACCGTTCTTCTCTCCTTTAATGTAGTAAAGTTTTCTCATACGGGTCACCTCCCTAGCTTGGGATTAGCCCCTGTATTATCGGCCTAGCGCCACATAGGTTTTAAGACAAAAACTTTGTGTAGGAGTGCAAATTACGCCTCCATCCCCTTTGCTTTGCGCCAGTAACTTAACCTGATGTTTTTTTTTTTTTTTCATGCGAAGGCCCTGTAGGTTGGGTATTAATTACCCCTGTTTCCTTGTGTGCCTTGAGGGCAAATAGAAGTGAAGTTTGTTGTGGCCTTTGAGGGGCTTGTAAAATTGAGAGCGGGTATGCTCTTTTCCTTAACATTGTAATTAGGAGCTAGTGCTCCTTGGCACGATGGGGTTTTCTGCCCCTTTGTTCATTTGGTAACTTGGTAAAGTTGAGCTAATCGCTCGAAGATTTTGAGTGTGGGGCTCGAAGCCCAAAACATGGTAAAAAACCCCTGAACGGGAAAAATTATTTTGTACCTGCCTTTCGTTGTTATTTCACCTAGTGTAAATTGTTGGATGTTGTTATCTGTTGTATGTTGATTTTGAAAAGGAAATATAACCTTTGTTAAAGTTTTAAATTAACTTTAATTCTGTAGTTGAGACCTATTCCAGCCCGCACCTTCTTTCACCTCTGCTGTTCCACAGATACCTCGGAACATATAGGCTACAATTAAAAAATAAACACTTACAGACTATTTATTAGCTAAGCACTAACTGCTTACTATTTAACTACCTCTAAATCTACCATGTAGCATCTTGCACATGGGCGGATAGCCAGCTCCATGTGCAACACGCTACCTTTACATATAATTAATCCAACTACTTAACTACAATAAATCTATACTAATTCTGTCCTAAATCTGTCTAGCCACGACATCACCCTTGGTGAGGAACTGCTACCACCCTTCCCTGGGATGTCACGACCAGACATGTCTCATGAGGCTCGGAAAACAATACCTCACAGACCCCTTAAGCTGTCAATGTTATTTCCTCACCACTCCTTCATGTCACAGCCCACATGTGTACAGATTGCCCAGCTCTACATGTAGGTTGACAAGCCTGTATTCTTCTGCCGAGACGGATTCCATAACTCGGCTCATCTTTCGCTGTATCATTGATAATTTACTTCCTCGAACCTAACACTATTCACTACCTTACTCTACTCTACACGTGCAGACGTACTGAATAGACACTTAAGCTTGAGATAGGTTAGGCCTATCTCACCCTCTTCCAGCTCTACTGTACGTCCGCAGCCAAAACAAACTGACTAATAAAAAGCAGGCAGACAAACAACAAACAACCACATTAGAAGGAATACAGAACGGCTTACATATCAATGAAATGAATACTACTAATTAGAAAATATACAATACGTAAGAACAAAGGAACAAATCTGAACAAATATAAAAACGGAACATAATACTAGAATTATAATTATTGTCGCCCTTACTTATTACTAACTTGAACTCTATAATGTTCCATATCTGTGTGTCAGAGTTGTGTTACGTACATACATGGTTACAAAACTTCGTTATTATTAGTCCATACAGAGACGATACTTCAGAGATTAATAATTTTCCGTATGTTTTCTACTCATTATAATCAATTTTAAACTGCTTATTTAGTGTACAGGTAACTGATCGAATCGGAGTCTCCCTCTTCCAACTTCGGTTGTCCGAGGTAGGAGAGCCGAGACTTGGTTCATCCTGAAATATTAGCATGCATTCCTGTATGAGTAGTTTAAATGGTTGACTAAGTATTTCACAAGAATATCGCCTGAATCTCCTCTATGATGCTGAGACCCTCTTTCTCATCCGATCTAGTTCAAAGTTCCACAAGTAATATTTTACAGGTTTCTGCGACAATTTCGGAAGGTACGCTTCACAGATATTATAAATAGTTTGTGTAAGGTCATTTATCATGGTATTAAGTTGTTTGCTCGTAGTCACTTGTAGCATCTGTTCTGCTATTCTTTCAATTTTCCGAGCAGCCATCTGAAAATAAGTCCTCCGAACATTTTTTTGTTCTAAAAATATGTATAACAGAATCATTAGCACTAACTGTATTTACGTCTGTTTTAATTTTTGTAGTAATAAGTCTATGATCAGATAGACTAAGAACTTCACTCACTTCCCAGAACACTAGCATTCAGATATTTTATGGTGTAGAATAATAGCTTCATATTATTAGACTTAATTGAATACTCCAAGCATGTTGTTTATTTGGACATCCTATAGTGATAGGCTGCCTAAATCTGACAAAGTACTGTATACCAAAACACTTGAATATATAGGCTGCCTAAATCTAAGTACTGTATACCATAACACTTGAATATATAGGCTGCCTAAATCTGACAAAGTACTGCATACCATAACACTTGAATATTGATTACCAAATGCAGAGTTGAAGCACGCATATATGACATGAGTGAAGGCATGATTTTCTTCGCTTTAACGATAAACGCGCCAAAAATATTTTGAAGCAATTTTGAAATATCTTAACGAATCATATGATTCTGGTTAAGAAATTTGTGATTTTCTTCCGCGAATTACCTCGAATTAAAACGACAATTCCAGTTTGAAGCGAAATTTACTTATTTTGCGATAAGTGTGATAATGCAGAGAAATTAATGGAAAGGAATGATCTTGATATTGTATTTCAATGTCAAGTGTGCGAAGGGAAAGAGGAGACAGAATAAGGATTTCTCATCTCGACAGAAGTATCTCTTCGTATTAATATTCTATAAAATCTCTTAATGGTAGCCTATGGTCATATATGGTGAAAAGGTAATTTATGTAATCTTTATTAGGGCTATATTATATTTGTAATCAAGGTTACATAAGGATTAATAAATGATTATCAATATTGCTCCTGTTTATTTATCTATCTTCCACATAAATAATTGACAAATTTGACGAATTGAACTTTGTTATGAATAACTTTAGGAAAGGATTAAAGCGAAATTAAAGCGATGCGATTAGTCCTATTTCGCGGAATAACACGAAAAATTGTTTCCTTTTCGCGAAATCGAACATAAAGCGAAAAGATCATGTCTCTACTGATGAGGAACTCGTCCCACTTTGAAGCAGGATATTGGTAATGCTCGGACTGCAACACAGCATCTAGCTCGTTAGTGCATTATTAGCTGCTAATGGGAAACTTGTCTAAGAAGATCGATGGGTGATACGGGAAGCATCTGACTCTGAAGGAGATGAGTTAATATGAGTTGGAGTTACATTTGGTCCGTATAAAGCCGTAGTGAACTGAGCTTCAGTTTTCAAACGAGCTAACGTCACTACACTGCCTTATTAGACATGTTGCACAAAACGTGCAAATGTACAATTGAAAGGGTGACATATCAATAAATATAAGTTTTATGAAAACATTTCAATTTAACTCACGTGAGTCTAAGTTGGACACAATGCCGACCAAGCGTAATGAGTTAACGTACGAAAAAAATTGTGACGGAAATTAAATAATCTCTAGTTGTTTTATTCATTAAGAAGCTTTGGATGAAACAGCCAGTCAAATTTGTCATTTTCCAGGGACGGATGAGTACCGTACCTCCTTCAACTTCTGAGAAAGAGTGCGGAAGTTCCTCCAATTCATTACGTATGGAATGAATTCCTAGTGGCACATGAAGAAAAAGAGGAAGACATGAAGTGTGAGGAGCCTCTAGATTCTGATCACTGCCTTTGTAATATCCACGCCGTACTGTAGCTCTGATGACGTCACGCTTTGGGGGGACTTGAAGGCGATGCGCATACGCTCCGCTGGAATAACACACTCGTTTAAATTAATTAAAGAACTATTAACACCTTATAAAACTAAAACCTATCCACAAATATTTGTTAATTCTGACATACAATGCACATCCTTCCCCGTAACGTTCTATTTCTCGCGTATATCCGTTCGTTTTCGTGAGTACAGGCTAACACTTTGAGACATATTCTTGGGAATTTATCCATTTTCTGGTCAACTGGAACATTCACATCATACACACTTACAGAAAACATGCAATCAAATACCAATGAAATATACTACAAATAAAAATTATTTGTGTACCTCCTGTTTCCACTCCATTAACACTGCAGCTTTCCTGGACCTCTTACAGTAAGTTACACCAGTTTCTTCTCTATGGAGTAGGTCTGCTCTCTTTGAAACACTTTGTTGAATACACAAGTCGGTGTGAATTTTGTAAAAGTTATTAAAAAAAATTATCACCCAAATATCTATACACTGTCCAGTCAGGTCTTCCAATGTCTTCCCGTAGTCACAAATGACTGTGGAATCTGCCAAGTGCATTGACTCCAAAGCCAAGGATTTTGTGACACTCTTAAGATTGTCTAAATTTAGAAATGCCATCTTAAATGTATCTGACATTAACACACAAAATACTTTGTACACCTCAATTCCAAATTCTGTTGACATGTCCGATGGGTACTTTAAGCCCCTCGACTTAGGAAATTCAGATATCTTACTTCTGGAGGTAATTCATAAATAAGATCGGAATCTGTCAGAAGATAAGATTTACATAAATCACAGTGCTGTTTGATACTCACTTTGAAGCCTACATAACCTGCAATAAATATGGTAACTTCTAGGGTTGAGGAATCTATTACTGTTTGTTGGGAGACGTTTAACACATTATCTAATTGCTCTGGCAAAGGGCAATCATCACCTGTTCCATTCTCCGAAGCTGTATTGATGTCATTTAGCATTTGAGCTGCTCTTAGAGACTGTCTATTCCTTAACTTTAACAAGCTTGTTACTTTGATTTTTCTTTCAGACTCTATAACTTGCTGAACTGAGATGTTATAGTCACAGCCACTCATCTGCCTATATTTCCCAAACCGTATTTCCAGATCGTCTGTTTGGAAAACACCTAACATAACAACACAGCTTCAGTTCATTCAGGAGGTAAGCACACAATTTAATCAGGGTCTCAGTGGTGTGTAGCAATGCTGAGAATGTTTGCCGGCTCAATTTTCCACAACGCTTTGGACAGTCCATGATAACAATATCATTCCAACACTTCAGCCAAGAGCAGAAAGAACGCAAATACTCAATATTTTTCTGTTCCATACTTCTCATGGGCTCACAACATTTTTTCATGGTTTCTTCCCATAGTATTGTACAACAATCTGTACCTCATTCAGATCAATAGGTTTTATGTTAGATTTTACATATCATATTTATTTATTTACAAAAATATTAATATTTTCAGGTCCTCAGAATAAAAACTCGAAAAAAATATCTAAATCAAATTTGTGTTAGTGATTGAGGTTCATGTTATAGGTGGAGGTCTGATACACACTTTAAAAAAGGAAAAATACGAAAATTCTTACGAACTTGGAATTTATAAGGGAAACAGTGATACATTGTTAAAAAAGGCGGGAAGTTTTGAATATTTTATTTTAAAATATTATATAGAATTTTGACATTATTGAAGTTGCTTCTGACTGCCAGTAATTGTCAACAACAATTGTAACATATTTAACAATCGAATGAATATTCACCTTTTTTCCTATGTTAATCTGGGTCTCCCGCCTTAAGTGGATTCCTTTTCCAGGATGCTTTACATTTACAGTCATCCACCAGTTTCTTATAATTTGTAGCCACTCTTTTGTACCGTCTGAATCTTGCACTATGGACATAGTTTTATCCTCAAACAATGGAACAACAAATCTCACATTCTGCCTTTCTAAATTATTTGGAAAACACACACGTATGACAGCCTAGGAGCATGCTTAACAATTTTCTGCTTTTGGACCATATAAACTGACCTAACATCTTGAAATTTACTCACTTTAATTACATTACTGTCATTTATTGATGGGTAAATAAAAGTGCTGCCCTTCTAATTCAACCAGTTATTTCTAATGTTTTTCTCTAAATAGACTGTATCAAAGAGAAAAAAGCATTTCTTTTCCTTATCAGTAGGATGAGCAATATAAAGGTGAATGGCATTATCCTGACATAATAATTTGAAACATTTAACATTTATGTTAGCATTATCTGCAACAACAGCAATAACCTCGTACCCTGTCTGATGAAGTACCTTCAAAACAAAAAGTGATGATTTTTGAAGAAAGTCTGCATTTGAATTTTTAACCGGAGTCTGTTCTACAACATCCTTGTTTTTTGATAAAACTTGTGAGATTATAAATGTCTGAATAGTAGTAGCTGGTATCAGATTATTTGAGTTTTTTTGCCATACCCACAACTTTGTTAGCATTGTAAGTTATTATAGATTTGACATATATTTCAGTTTCTCATGAGCTTCGAGGGCATCACACTTCATTTCAAGATGCTTAACAAGAGATTGATTCACATCACAGTTAATATTGGGCAGACTGAATGTTTTGAGATATGAAGGATGTGGCAACACAACAATCTGCGAAGTCCTAAGAAACTTGTATGCAGCTGGAAAAGACAGGAAAAAATTGCAGGCAAAAATAAAAGTATCTGGAGAATACTGTTCAGCTGTTCACTAACAAAATTCGAACCAACTTTCAACTTTCTTCCACCACAATTTTCAATACATCTTTTTAGAAGACTCTGAATGCATTTGATGTTGTCAGGTGCAAAATCATTTTGTTGAATGTCACTGATGGCAATTAGTACGTTGCCTAACTTATAATAAGAATTACAGAGAAGCTCTGAGCCTAAAATGGGAGCAAATTTCTGAACATTTATGTTTATACCATCTGAAATTACTCTGACACTCAAATCTGTATCTGTCACAAGGGTTTTCTTAAGTGTGGGGTATTCATGAAATTCAACTTATAGGAAATAAATCTTTTCACCATGTTTTTCTAGAATACAGTCAGGATGTTGGGGGGTAACGTTCTCTCCGTTGGCCAAAAGATCCTCTACACATGAAAACATGATCTTTTAACAACCACTTGGAATGTTTGTGATTTTCATACCCGGTATGCTTTCTCCTTCTGTCCTCCGGATCACTACGAGGCACAGAAGGATCTGACAATAGATATTTTGGTAAGTTGTGGAATACAGATGGTATAGCACGAGTTTTCAGTTCCAGTCTTTTGCGTGGCATCACCAATTCTGTACCTACAAGAGAGATTACAAATAAGTTAACCTCCAAACTTACAAAATACTTACTTTCACTGTCATGAAATTAAGTTATTGTTAAAAATGTAGATTTTTAAATATAAAATAACGCCTATGCAATTATTTTCATATTCAATTTTCATGGAAAACCCTGTACCATTTCGTATGATATGAAGTTTGATAGGAGAATTCTCAGCAGTCTTATTCCACAATACATTTTGAAAATGCATAAATTGTACTTGAATTTTCAAATACACCGAATTCAGATAAGCCGTAGGTCTTATTACTTAAAAATATAGGGCCTACCCAATGTTACTCATGTTTACAACATAATAAAAGAATTTAACTCACCATCTAGACGAATCACTCTTATTTCTCTCAGGATTTGATTTTCAGGAAAGTGCTCAATACACACAACTGTGTTGTGGTTAACTATTAAATTCTCCCTGAGAACAGCCCATAAATTAACTTTTTCTTCATCAGAAGGAAACACAAACACCGGAATGTACTTTCCTTGTTTATAATTGGCTTTGCAGCCAGGCACACAGCAATACTTGGGCATGGTGATTTCTCTCACTGATCATCCTTAATTCAAATATATACACATTGTGGTTAATAATAAAACACATAATGCACTAACTCAATTCATTGTACACTATAAATATAACTTTGCACAAATAAACTACAAAATTAAAACACTGAAGAACGATCTTCTTAACTTCTAGCTTAACATAAATACTGTACACGCTCACACTAAGTTTTCTTCACTAATTAAGGACTTTACACCTAATAATGCAGTCGATGATGATTCGGTTTCACATATATCTGAGTGAACATTCGCCAACATTAAAAATTTCAATGCAACTACAAAAATGTACGTTTAATTCTACCAACTCACGTGCTAAACTTCCGCCCTAACCATCAGCTGATCGCCTTCCCGCGCTCGCTACAGTACGGCCTGGACATCACGAAGGCAGTGTTCTGATGTTCATGTTAAGAACAAGGTATCTGAGTGTTCCAGGGGCTGATGTGTAAGTTATACATGTCACCCGAACCGGAGAGCATTGTGCAACAAGCTGGTGCATTTTCTGATTATAGTACATGTCCACTCTTCTACTTCTGTGCTTGAATAGGGAACGTAATCCAGAGATGAAGTACGCCGAACGATACACTTTTGTGGGCAAAACGTGGCAATTGAAGCGTGAGATTGTGGCAATGTCCTTATTGGTTATAAAGTCACTATGTGTGTGTATGTTATTTAGGCCTATGTTCCTTGGTTATTATATTAATTCGTCTGTTTTGCTTACGCTTGAACGTTGACACAAGAATTGTTCCTATCAGATAAGCCGTTACCGGGCGAGTTGGCCGTGCGTGTAGAGGCGCGCGGCTGTGAGCTTGCATCCGGGAGATAGTAGGTTCGAATCCCACTATCGGCAGCCCTGAAAATGGTTTTCCGTGGTTTCCCATTTTCACACCAGGCAAATGCTGGGGCTGTACCTTAATTAAGGCCACGGCCGCTTCCTTCCAACTCCTAGGCCTTTCCTATCCCATCGTCGCCATAAGACCTATCTGTGTCGGTGCGACGTAAAGCCCCTAGCAAAAAAAAGATAAGTCGTTATTTATTTATTTATTTATTTATTTATTTATTTATTTATTTATTTTAATCTAACTTACCTTGTTTGTAACTTTACATGACGGTCTAGTAATATAGCCCGAGCATACACTCCGTATAATTCTTCACCAATCTGTTTATGTAAATCGAAAACCATGTAACTTCTGCCCTATTTGTCCAGAGTCTACCACAATGGTACCTTTATGTAGGGTTAAGGAATCTCTATTCAATGATTCGCCTATCATACGTCGGAATTTATGTTTGGAAACCAGTATGAAGCAAATTAAGAAATTTTGAATTTTTCTATTTCGTGCAACTTTCTGTACAAGTGACGTACCCGGCTCATCAAGAGTACAGTAACGATTGTAACAAATACTAACTGAGGCTGTGGGCCAGAACTGGTCTAAAAACGAGTGGTAGTATGCAGCATACGTTCAATACAACAGGAATAAGTAAACTATTATGCCGTACAAGGTTCTATATTTTTTTCTCTCCTGGCGATGAAAGGTGATATTGTTACCGCTGAAAATCGCTAAAAGATGTTTCAAAATCCGTCAAAAAATCCGCTGTCCGCTAAATGGAAAATTTATCCGCTGTTCCCTTTAAAAATCCGCCAAATTTGGCGGAAAATCCGCTGAGTTGGCAACACTGGTTATTGGTGTTCGGTAGAGTCAAAGGAAAAGCGATTTTGAGAAGAGAAATCATGAGAGGGACAATAAAACTTTCAGTAGTTAGTTTAATCAAATCTATTCCATACAAGTCTACCTTGGAAGCACAGGAAATGAAACAAACATTGCTCCAGTAGTCTTTGCTCCTCTTTCTGACATAAATAAACTTTTTTACGAATGCTACGATTGCGTCTACTAGAATTACCTGATTGGCAGCCTCCTGAGACGGTATATACTCATTTTGTAATGTCGACTATCTCAGCTTTAAAGGAGGTATTTCCATCAGTTAATATCCGCGGGTGACATTTAATTATATTTTAAAAATATTTTACGCGATGCCTTTGGAGGAAGGTTCAGCATATTGGTATGACTACACTTTACAAGGAAAATGGAAACGTCAGACTGCGCACGAACGTATGCTGCCCTTGCTTTTCTCAAGCCTGAAAATATTTAAGAAGGCTAGCTATATATCCACAGGCAAGCACCGGAAGGAGAAAAGCTCGTCGAATTCCTTGACTACTTCGTGGAACAATGGCTACAAAATCCTGAAGTGCCACCTGAATTATGGAACTGGTACCGGTGACTTCATAGGATGAATAATTCAGAGACCGAGCGAGTTGGCCATGCGCGTAGAGGCGCGCGGCTGTGAGCTTGCATCCGGGAGATAGTAAGTTCGAATCCCACTATCGGCAGCCCTGAAAATGGTTTTCCGTGGTTTCCCATTTTCACACCAGGCAAATGCTGGGGCTGTACCTTAATTAAGGCCACGGCCGCTTCCTTCCAACTCCTAGGCCTTTCCTATCCCATCGTCGCCATAAGAGCTATCTGTGTCGGTGCGACGTAAAGCCCCTAGCAAAAAAAAAAAAAATCAGAAAAATGAAATCATAAACAGAACAGTCGGATTGGAAGACCACACCACAGAGTGAACGACTTCATCAAGTATTTAAAATCTGAGGCTGAGAAGTCTAATCATAAGATTCTGAGGACGGAGGAGTGAAAAGGGAAAAAAGCTGAATAGAGATTGGATGGAAAATTAGCAACGATTACTGGAAGGTACGAAGAATATTCTGATTGAAAGTTTCCTACGACATTCCTACATACATTCTGAATCTTGACCAATGTCAAAAGGGCAACAAGGACTTCAACTGAAGACCGAATATGGTTATGGCGTCCGTGAGTCACTTAATCCCCTGTCTTGAATCTGGTGCGAGGCGACTAGACAGACTCGCCTCAAAACAGTTGAGGTGCCTATTGACTAAGAAGGCACGCAGTTCTGGTTGAAGTTAACAATGGACCTTTACACACTATCAGTATAGAATTATTATTTCTTAAACTTACTTTAATCTAAGCGTTTTCTTAGGATTCAGTTTTGTAATTCTGTACATCTAATCCGAGCGTACAGACAAAATTATCATTACATTTAAGTTATATAGGTGAAAGTAGGCTGAGTCGACGCGCGTGTTAACGCGCTAAGGTATGGAGCCAAGATCTGCGAGGGTTCGAACCCCACCGTCGGCTGTCCTGAGAACTGTTTTCTGTGGTTTCATACCTTCACTTCCAGGCAAATGCGGGGACAGTTCCTAATCTTTTTTTTTTTTTTTGCTAGTTGCTTTACGTCGCACCGACAAAGATAGGTCTTATGGCGACGATGGGACAGGGAAGTGCTAGGAGTGGGAAGGAAGCGGCCGTGGCCTTACTTAAGGTACTTAAGGTGTGAAAATAGGAAACTACGGAAAACCATCTTCAGGGCTGCCGACAGTGGGGTTCGAACCTACTATCTCCCGAATACTGGATACTGGCCGCACTTAAGCGACTGCAGCTATCGAGCTCGGTAATTCCTAATCATAGGCCACAGTAGATTCCCCCCACCTTCTTACCAAGTTTCATTCACTAATAATACATTTCATCTTCATTAGCTCGTCAACTGAGGTTGGTAACAGGAAGGGCATCCGGTCGTAGAAATATGCCTATGCCGTATAAATTCATCTCATCTTATCCCCGACCCCGTGTCAAAAAACAGAAGTAAGGGGTAGACATATATACAGATAAATACAAGTAGGCTGATATTTTGAGCAATCGTTTACTTAACGTATCAGTTTGAACTTTTGAACAGTTTATGAGTATTATTTTAACATTAATTTAATGGTGTCTCCTGTTGTATAATGGGGGTGGGGGTGGGGGAAGGAAAGTGTTTACTGCTTCTGTCAAGGAAGCAGAACGTTTCAGCAAAAATCTTTGTTTTCAATTTGAAACGGTTTTAATACGCCCTCTTTTTCTCCTCTTTTTAAAATTCATTTGATCCCCTTTACACCCACAACTATCTGTTAACCCTAAATAAAAGCTACATTTGGGTCCTAATTAGTCTCTGTCTGTTCTGATATTAACGCAACAGACTCAGACGTTAAACGTAAGTAATACTGTATAATGAGTTGCGACACGTGAGTTTTCGCCAGTTACTTGAGGGCTGTCTCCCTGTACCAGTAGGGAATTCTCTCTCAGCAGTCTGAGTGTTTGTAAGTAATAATGTTCTCACTGATGAAAAGAGATCGCAGAGAGATGGTTTTCCGTGGTTTCCCCATTTTCCACGAGGCAAATGCTGGGACTGTACCTTAATTAAGGCCACGGTTGCTTCTATTCGTCTCCTAGCCCTTTCCTATCCCATCGTTGCCATAAGACCTATCTGTGTCAGTGCGACCTAAACAAAAGCAACACTTTCCAGCCTACGAATAAAATTTTCGGTCCTCCAAGATTTCACTTTTGTACAAAAAGGTTGATTAGAAAGTAAAATTTCGTCCGAGAACTCCTTTCTTACAAATACCCTTGATCGTAACCGCGAGCTCACTGCGTTAGCTTTACTAAACCTGATTCAGTTTCATTTGATATATTGCTATCCCAACTACTTGAAATTATTCACATGTTCTAGTTTTGTGTTTCCTCCCTGACATTCAGTCCTCTTAGTTTTCTTGATATCGAGGAAATGAATTTGCCACTTGTATGAAATGAACCTAATCATGATTAAGGTTAACGATAAACCGGCTGCTCATTTTATGATATTGTAGTTATGAGTAGTAATGGTCGTGGTTATTATTTCTTTATTCCATTAAATCCACCTTCTCACGTATTCCTTCTTATGATTAAATTAATTTCCATCTTTTTGCCAGGCTGCAGGTTGTGCAGACCTGTCAGTCTCCGTAAACAGATGATTGCAGTTAGCTTGTTGGCGCTACGTACGGCGTCTATTAGGGAGCATTAACACTCTATCGAACATGTCTGCGGCTTCTCGCTTTCATGCATGTACACTTAGCTAGAGAGTGCTTGCTAGCTCCCTCCTAATCACCACAGGAATTCCTTGTCCTCTTGTCCGAGTGAAGTTGAACAAGCTGTTGATTTTATGATATTACGATGGGTTGCGATCGTCGTATTTATTTATTTAGTTTATGGTACATTTTAAGTCGCTCACATATTGTGGAAAAAGGAACATTATGAAAAAACAATGAATTGCTTAAAAAACAAAATGAACACAAAAGCGAAAAGAACACAACGTAGAAATGAAGAGAGATGTTTACATCACGGAGAAAGGAAAGAAACATACGTATGTAAATTAAAAGACGATGATATGAACTAAAATGAAATGTCCAGTTCTTGCAGCCACTAAATAGCCATTGTTGATGTTGACAGGTCATCGACAGTCTCGGAGAAGGCCCTCTGTGGACTCTTGAAAGTTGTGTATCGCATTATCTGGAATATTTCCCCGCAGTTGCAGCTTTGAGAAGGCCGTAGGCCTAAAAAATGCAGTGCGGAGCTTCTTTTATCGTGCCCAGTGAGCATTCTTGTTAATGGGACCCATATACTGCTCCGTGGAAGGTGAAATCCGTTCTGGGCTGCGTAGAGTTGACGATCGATCTCCTTTCAGTGGAGGCCTTTACAGTCCATTATTCTTCTCAGGTTTGCAGTCCAACATAATTCTCTTTAATTAGCTTTTGAGCCAGAAGCAGAGGGGTCTTGTCTGGACTTCTTTCCAGATCGTATAATTCTGTAGATATCTTGGAGAATTGGAAGTCATTTACTGGCCTGTATTTCATGTGTTTCTCGGACAAAATTGTTCATGTGGCGTAAACGTGGTGGAAGGACACTGGGGTTGTTTTTATGACACTGATGATTATCCGCATTGTCTGATTCAGTACGGTATCAATGTTCATGGTGCGGGTGGTGTTGTATACTCAGGCGTAGTGCCGAAGTTCGTAAAGATGTCGCTGTGGATCCCCATGTGACGTCGATGTTGGAAACGCCCTATATCCCTAACCAAATTTAAGTAGGTATTATCGGCACACTTTTTCTGGATAGATTTACACCCTAATGCTGAATTGGTAGACCTCGGCAATCTTCGGAATTCCTATTTGCAACCTTTGAACACTAACTATGAATCGATTATGCATCGCCGTGCGACATCTGGCGTACACGTTACGTACTGTTGTTGTTTACACAACAAAGCCAAAATATAGGTTAGGGGTGAACATGAGTGCGGAACATACAACTATATCAAAGGAACCACCTGGAACTCCTCCACGAAAATGACCATCGCCGGTTATACACAGCGAGGGACGAAAAATAATAGCCCACGTTGCAAAGTGCTGTGCTATGGAGAAAAAATAGAAAGAGCTGCTTTTACCCTTCAACGCGCTGCCGCATATACGGGAAAATCTGTTATAACTATTCATAGGATTAGGGCCTGTATTGATTAGGTCAGGAACACAGGCCTCCTGATACAATTTATGCTGTTGACGTCATGGCGGCTGAAGAAAGGATACGTCGTCCTTCGTCTTCCCCCATACATCTGTGATCTGAACGCCACTGAACTGGCATGGGCAAAAATAAAACGAGAATTCAAAGGACGCAATATTACGGGAGACATGTCAGCAGTTAACCTTCGACGACTGACCATCGAGGCATTCCACTCCGGATCTGCCGAAGATAGGGAAGGGTACTGCCGAAAAGTGAAAGAACGGGAGGAAGAATACTTGAGGCGCGACGGTGTCATGGAAATAGCCATGGACGAGATTATAATGAATAGTATTGCAGAGAACAGTGACGATTGTGCAAGTGATTTGTCTGAGAATTAATGTAAATAAAGTTGTAGCAAATACATATCGATCGATCATACTATCGATTCAATTCAGATTTCATTTCCATTCAGTTGGTAGCACTACCGGAAGAGCTCCCTCCGTACACACATCTATCCAGAAAAAGTGTGCCGATAATACTTACATCTCTGGGATATCTGCAACTAGAACTTGATTTTTTTACATCTGTTTTCAACTTCTTTTGTAAGTTTACTGAAATAGAATTAAGTGATATTTGTAACATGAATGAGATTTACTAGTTCTCCTTATTTACAGACTTTTTAAGGTAAATGCACATTACACAAATAGTTCAGGCAAGGAGAAACACTTCCACTGGAATTTGGTTCAGTAATTTCCTGTAATTGTTGTAATACATTGTCGATAATTTAGTATTATCCGCTCAGTAGTAGAAAATATTAACTGCTAGAAACTAAGGTGAAAGTAATTCGTTATGAATATTCAGTAAACGAAGCACCGACTTTCAAATCAAGTAACTCATTATAGGCAGCAGTATTTGTAGTGATAATGCTACCAAAGTAATGAATCTCTTTATAAAAAGTAGTGGTAACCACAAATTTTCTACCAACTGGTTTCGGAAATACAGAAATTTCAAGTGGACCAAGTGAATAATGGAATAATTTTAAGCGTCGTAACCTTCAAAAACTTGTTTCCGCTAGGAATTCCTAAACAGCTATCCACCTTCCGTCCCTACACTTTTATTGGCACCTCTTAAAGAAACTATGCATTACTCCTTATAGATCACTTCACCATGAGTCATTTGTCAGTTTGCTGGCGGATATTTTAAGATCTACTGGGAGTCCGACTCGTTGGCTGAATGGTCAGCGTGCTGCCCTTCGGTTCAGAGGGTCCCGGGTTCGATTCCCAGCTGATTCATTCTTCTGGCACGGTGACTGGGGGTATGTGTATATCCCAACACTCTCCTCTTCATATTCAGATAACACACCACACTACCAACCGTCACAGAAGCACGCAATAGAGATTAAATCCCTCCATACAGGGTTGACATCAGGAAGGGCATCGTGCCGTAAAACAGGGCAAAATCTAATTGTGCGACACAGTGCGTCGCACCCGTGACCCCACTAGTGTGGGAAAAACGGTAGAAGAAGAAGACGAAGAATATTTAAAGTTCTACTGGGATGTGCTGTTTAGCCTTGTATACAATCAATCAATCAATCAATCAATCAATCAATCAATCAATCAATCAATCAATCAATCAATCAATCAATCAATCAATCAATCAATCAATCAATCAATCAATCAATCAATCAATCAATCAATCAATCAATCAATCAATCAATCAATCAATCAATCAATCAATCAATCAATCAATCAATCAATCAATCAATCAATCAATCAATCAATCAATCAATCAATCAATCAATCAATCAATCAATCAATATTGATCTGCATTTAGGGCAGTCGCCCAGGTGGCATATTCCCTATCTGTTGTTTTCCTAGCCTTTTCTTAAATGATTTCAAAGAAATTTGAAATTTATTGAACATCTCCCTAGGTAAGTTATTCCAGTCCCTAACTCCCCTTCTTATGAACGAACATTTGCCCCAATTTGTCCTCCTGAATTCCAACTTTATGTTCATATTTTTATCTTTCCTACTTTTAAAGACGCCACTCAAACTTATTCGTCTACTAATGTCATTCCACGCCATCTCTCCGCTGACAGCTCGGAACATACCACTTAGCCGAGCAGCTCGTCTTCTTTCTCCCAATTCTTCCCAGCCCAAACTTTTCAACATTTTTTTAACGCTACTCTTTTGTCAGAAACCAACCACAACAAATCGAGCTGCTTTTCCTTGGATTTTTTCCAGTTCTTGAATCAGGTAATCCTGGTGAGGGTCCCATATACTGGAACCATACTCTAGTTGGGGTCTTACCAGAGATGTATATGCCCTCTGCTTTACATCCTTACTACAACGCATAAACACCCTCATAACCATGTGTAAAATATGTACCCTTTATTTACAATCCCATTTATGTGATTACCCCAATGAAGATCTTTCCTTATATTAACACCTAGATACTCACAGCGATCCCCAAAAGGAACTTTCACCTCATCAACGCAGTAAATTAAAACTGAGAGGACTTTTCCTATTAGTGAAACTCACAACCTGACTTTTAGCCCCGTTTATCAACATACCATTGTCTGCTGTCCATCTCACAACATTATCGAGGTCACGCTGCAGTTGCTCACAATCTTGTAACTTATTTATTACTTTATACAGAATAACATCATCCGCAAAAAGCCTTACCTCTTCCACTTGTTTACTCATATCATTTATATATATATAAGAAAACATAAAGGTCCAATAATACTGCCCTGAGGAATTCCCCTCTTAATTATTACAGGGTCAGATAAAGCTCCGCCTACTCTAATTCTGAGATCTATTTTCTAGAAATATAGCCACCCATTCAGTCACACTTTTGTTGAGTCCAATTGCATTCATTTTTGCCAGTAGTCTCCCATGATCCACACTATCAAATGATTTAGACAGGTCAATCGCGATGCAGTCCATTTGACCTCCTGAATCCAAGATATCTGCTATATCTTGCTGGAATTCTACAAGTTGAGCTTCACTGGAATAACCTTTCCTAAAACCGAACCGCCTTCTATCGAATCAGTTATTAATTTCGCAAATATGTCTAATATAATCAGAAAGTTCGTCCTCCCAAAGTTTACATAAACTCAATGGAGATTACATCCCTCCATATAGGGTTGACGTCAGGAAGGGCATCCTGCGGTAAAACAGCGCTTTGTTTAAAAGTCACTTTTTTACTCCCGGGAGTCTCTTTCGAAATAGTGTTTGGACTCGATGGGCTGACTGAGTTAACACATATTGATCATAATGAAACCCACACACATAATGTGGTAATCAACAGGTAATGAGTCATTACCTCTTGATTTAATAACACAAAACAGAACATCACACAACTCACAAATGCGCCTTTCGATAAGCACGCACTAACAAGCTTGTCAGGATAGATGCGCACACACCTTTCGTGAATGGAACTCGGTATACAGCGGGTCCGAATCACATCGACGGCAGCCCTGAAGAAGGTTTACCGCGGTTTCCAATTTACACATTGCGAAAATGTTGGAGCTGTATCCCAATGAACGCCACGGAGGCTACCTTGCCATCCTTGCGTCGCCGAAGACGATCGATTAGTAAAAATCTGAACTCGGTAGGTGGCTGCTGTGTCACCAAAAGAAAGAACGCGGCTTCCCTGGTCTTTCTAGCCTTTCTGCACATCTGTGGGGATGAAGCACTATCTAGGATGAAATCTAATGATGAAGTTGACACAATCACTCAGTCCCATAGCCGGTTGAATTAAATATCGAAAGTTAAAATCGCCGTTCGACTGGGAATCGAACCAGCACCCCTCTTGAACCAAAGGCCAGCATGCTAACCTGTTAGCCACAGAGCCGGACATTGTTGTTGACAAGAATCGTCACATGAGTTTTAGAAAATTTTCAGTGAAACTTCGAAAGCTTTGGGTAGTGTGGATCATATCCTTCCGCTACACGAGCTCTCTGATGGTTTTAGTGTGCAGGAATGCTGCTTGTAACCCCAGATGTCCTATAAGACAGTGCCTTAATACAGCACATATCCTACATCTCCGAGGTATTGGGACGATTAGGAATCCTGTAGCCTCCCTTTAATGCAGTATTACTACGTAAATTTCTACCGAATTTGTTTCGTACTCTAAATTTGACAACAAGAGTGCAAGAATACAGCTACTTAACTGTACATTTACACGTCTTGCTGGTATATATATATTTTATTTTCATTAAGTCCATTGTCGTAACTGCACAATAGTGATACTTATGCACTGTATTCAAAGCACTTTATTCACAGAAAAGATCCATTTTTAAAGTTCATATTTAATCAACTACCTCCTGGACGTTGCAAAGAGGTTTCACAGTCATTTGTAAAGTAACCTATTAGTCCTTCCTTCTTTCTTTCTTTCTTTCTGATTGTCCAGCCATTACTTCATAGAAAGGGACGTTTTCAGTTTGAACGCTGAATGGCATTTCGGCTTATAATTACGATGTATAAGTATACAGGAGAGGGAAAAATAATGGAAACGCCTGAGATAAGCACTTCTCCTGACACAGTGATTGGCTGGAACTTTGTAAGTTCTAGAGTACAGGCACGGTGGAAAGGAAGGAGCAGATTATCATAAAGATTTTATGGATAGTAAACATTAGGTTGTTAGGTAAGTGAATTGTTATCATTTAAACTCCTTCCGAAAGCATAAATATGTACCTTCTTATTTGCAAAATGTCCTCCAAAGCAAAACTGGAAGGTGTTTTGAAGTTTGAGTTCAGACCTCGGCCGGTACAAAGATTTTAATCTCGGATTGAGGGCTGATGGAATACCACATAGCCTCGTGAGACCAATAGAAGAACTGTTATACATAAGAGGCAGTGGAGTAATATCGTCAAGTTGACCAGGTGTCACTCCAGTATCCGCATGCCTTTTGATTGGACAGCAACCTTCTTGGTAGAGGAAGGTGGAGGTTGCAACTCTCGTTTTAAAAGGAAGTACAAGTGGGCAACCATTCTATCTTAACACTAATCAGAGGGGAAAAATTGGAGATATCCGATCTTTTCAAGAATGAGGGTATCAGTAGAAGAAACGGATGGGCCACGAGCGGCGTGACAAATGAAAAGCACCGTAGGACTTACAAATCTACTACCGTAGAATGAAAATTACCCAGGAAACTCGGATAGCAAGTAAGTCTAAGCAATACCAGACTCCGGTAAGGGTCCTCTGGTCACAAATCATGCTCCGAAGATGACAGCCCCTTTTGGTCCAATCTTACAACAGGCAGGGGATATCGTTGATGTATTCTAACGTTTTCTTCCACTGAGGTAGCTTGGTAGAGCAAGGCTCTTTATCTGCTGTAATTGCCATAGATTTTTGTTGTTTCAATGTGTTTTAAATAAACATGTCCATCAGGTATAGACATATCAACTCGTTAATTCATGGAATTCACTACTAGTAGGTTAAACCCGCCCGGTGTGGGACAACTAGACGCCGAGTATATCTCAGAGAGTAGAGATTTGTTACCCGGAGCTTTAATGAAAGTCACAATTCTGCGTCTTTAGAAATTCAAGTTAATTAAAGGTGAGTTGTAAACCAGGGTTAATGTTGCACGAGTTGTGATGCAGCCCCTCAAATGCCATCACCTAGCAACCGAAGCTCACTAACTCCTCCTCATTTGACGCAGGTGGCAGCACCAGGCGACTTTACATTTAGCGTGCAAGTACATCTAGATACTTCAACTGTTTTCTTTTCAAGCAGCATTTTAGCGTGTTTGTATAGGGTGCTTAGGAACAAATTCATGCCGTAATAACAGGTCATGATAAACGAGATCAGGACAATTAAAATGAAAATCCCCCTTACTTGCAATATTCATTCCAATTTAAACATGGCAATTAACACAATATCACTTAGAGCCCCCACGTCGTCTTAAAGATGAAAGTGGCAAAGGAAGTCAAAGCAAAATTTTGAAAAAGAATCTCTGTTCATACAAGGAAACGAAATTAACACTCACAGATTAGCTAATGCTATTTCTATTTCGAGTCTGTGCTGAATGGTATGATTACAGAATTTGAGTTGGTCAGAGCTCTGATATTTACAGTCGCCTCGTTTTCCCCTGAGAAATGGACTGTTAAGGAAGCTGACAAGAATAAAATATAAGCGTTTGAAATGTGGGTCTGTCGTCAAGTTCTACGAATATCTTGGACGGAACATTAGACCAACAATTCGGTTCTCGAAGAGTTCGGGGTGAAAGACAGGTTTGTAAAGAAGAGAGTCTTTCTACGGTATTTCGGCCATATTTCATGAAAAACGAATACCATTGAGAAGTTGACAAAGAAGGAAATGTGCCAGGGAAATGATTCTAGGGAAAAACACCTGCGGTATGTATTGATTAGATGAGGACGTTTGTTCCATGATGCCGGCTCAGGCTTGGAGAGCATGGCGAGAAATCGTCAGTCATCGCTGACGTGTCACTACATTCTGTTAAGGGTATAAAGGACAGAGAAAGATAATAACAGTTTTGGGGAAGGAATACGAGATAGAAGTTAATAAATTCAAGACAAATATAATGGAATACAATAGTTGAATGAACTCAGGCGAAGTAGGAAATACCAGGGCATGAAATGAAGTCTTATAGGAAATAAATGAATATTAGTATCTGGACAGTACAATAACCAAATAACGGCAGCGGTAAGAAGAACTGTCGACTATCTCAAACAAGAAAGAGTTTTTCTTAAGGAAATACATTTGCTTACCTCAAACATAGATATTAGTAAGATATTTCTTTCTGTGCAACCTGGCATTGGATGGAAGTGAAAGATGGACAAAGCCTAGTAAAAACATTAAATAGAAGCTTTCAAAATGTATTGATACGGAAAAGACTGAAAGTGAGGTAATTAGATTGGGGAACAAACTGAATCAAATTGGTGAGAAAAGAACACTAATATTTTCTAAGCAATGTTTCTTGCTTGCTTTCAAGCTTTCAAGTATTAGGAGAGTACTTTCAGGTAAAATATTCTAAGCAAGTTTTAGACAGCTCGAAGACTTCTAGAAAATAAGTCCTGTAACTTTATGAAGAGCCTTGTTAAGCAGTACAATCTATGGTGTTGATAGAGTCAAAAACTGAAATAAATTCTGATGGAGGGCTGTCATCTCACCACACAAGTTTTAGGAGCTGCTAGAAACACAATGACAAAATTAAAAAAATTAATAATAATAATAATAATAATAATAATAATAATAATAATAATAATAATAATAATAATTGTACCGGGAGGTACACCCCCAACGCCGCGCATTCGAATTCAGTGCCTAAGTGAACTCCTCTATTGGTAAAACAGTGAAACTGAAACTACACCAACTTAGAACCTTACTCAGAAGATGTCACCACCGAAATATGATGTAATTTTATTATTGTATAGTTGCCTAAACTGAGTGAATTTCTCCTTGTTTTGTTTGCCATTCATCAAGACGTTTGGACATTCTCCCATAGATGACACCACTAAAAAGCTATGATCATGCACACTGGTGCGAAGCGAAAGAACTTATAATTTAAAGAAGTTTTGTATTTCTAGATTTTTGTAACTGAATGATGTTCATTTATTTCTGAGTTGGCAATATTTCCTTTTTCTTTCCGCCAGTTTTGTATCTAGCCAATCCCTAATTTCTGTAATTCATTTTCCACCTATCACAGGCTTCTTGTTCGATTCTGAGTGTTACTTTTGAAATCTACCAATAAAATTGAGAGAGTGTGGCTGGTTTAGTCTTGAATGATCTCGAACCTTCCCCGAGGATTTATAAACTGCGGCTTTTTACGTTTCTTGGCCAATTGATCGTCATCTTACTGAGTGTGTGTGTCAGAGCAGGAGGCCAGCGGCCTCTTTCATCGGTCAACAGAACATCTACAAGGTAATGGCCACATAACTTTATTCTATCTTGCTACCTCCGCAGTTTAACCCGAGGGAAAGGTCCGACTCCTTATTATGTAACAACCTTTTTTAAACTGAAACTTCTTCTGACTGATGTAAAAAATTCATAAATATTTAACTGTAAATCGGGGATAGAGAGTGATGTACCCTCTCGAGCTCCCATTCATCTTGGTTTGAGGTGACTACGTTTTGTAACGGTTTTCTGCCTGTAATGTATTAAAGAAAATTCCATACGAGTCACCTCAGTAGTTTGGGAATAGCCCCTGTTTCGTCGGCCTAGAGCCCCTTAGGATTTTAAATTCTCAATATATTGGAGTGCAGTGTAAGCCTCCATTCAGGTTGCGTGTCGGGCCATTTAATTAAGCTGTTCGTTTCCACGGCCAGCCCCATCGTGTAGGGGTAGCGTGCCTGCCTCTTATCCGGAGGCCCCGGGTTCGATTCCCAGCCAGGTCGGGGATTTTTACCTGGACCTGAGGACTGATTCGAGGTCCACTCAGCCTACGTGATTAGATTTGAGGAGCTATCTGACGGTGAGATGGCGGCCCCGGTCTAGAAAGCCAGGAATAATGGCCGAGAGGATTCGTCGTGCTGACCACACGACACCTCGTAATCTGCAGGCCTTCGTGCTAAGCAGCGGTCGCTTGGTAGGCCGAGGCTCTTCAAGAGCTGCAGTGCCATGGGGTTTGCTTTGGTTAGGATTGGTTTGGTTTGGTTCGTTTCCACATAGGCCCTATAGGTTGGGTACGAGATACCCCTGTTTTAAATTGTAAGTTGGGCCATGGAAGGCCAGAGAGTGTCAGATTTTTGATGTGGCCTCGAGGAGGCTGAAAGAAAACGGAGAGCCGGTTAGCTCTTTCTGAAGTTTTGTAATTGTAAAGAGTACCTCTAGAAGGCTAGAAATTTGTACTTTGGGGAGCAAGTGCTCAGTGATTTAGGGGATTTCTGCCCTTAACCAAGTAATTCTTCTACCATTTGTAATATTGTAAAACTAGGGGCTTAAAGCCCAAACTGTTAAGGTTCTGAATCTTAGACTTTTCCAAATCTTGTTTAATGATTGCTACTTGTACCTGTAACATTGTCATAAAAAAAATGTTAAGTCGAAGTTCAGTTTAAGTTTTAAATTAATTTTGATATTTAAGTTAGACCCATTCAAGCCCGCACCTTCTTTCACCTCTTTCTGCTCCACGGGTATCCCCGTAACAACAACAACAACAACAACAACAATAATAATAATAATAATAATGGTTTTACGTCGCACCGACACATATAGGTCTTATGGTGATGATGGGACAGGAAAGGGCTAGGAGTGGGAAGGAATCGGCAGTGGCGATAATGAAGGCATAGTCCCAGCATTTGCCTGGTGTGAAAATGGGAAACCACGGAAAACCATCTTCAGAGCTGCCGACAGTGGGGGTCGAACCCACTATCTCCCGAATGCTGGATACTGACTGCTCTTAAGCGACTGCAGCTATTAAGCTCGGTAGTCAGCAAATCAACCACGAGTGTCGAGTGGCGGGAAATAACTCTACTCCCCAAAGTGACCGACGGTACTGTGTGGACGTGTCCCTGTAGGAAGGAGGACGGTCCTCTGGGTCGATGAAATGACGTCCAAATCCACCAAGCGGTGTCTGTGTCCATATCCGGGGTGGCTCGTTGTGGTGCTAGGCAACAGTGGTGTGGGGACGATGTCTGAGGCAGATGGTCGCTGAAGTGACGACATCAAAGACAATTATCTTGGATGGCCTGCTCGAAAGCAATGGAAAAACATTTCTGTATTTTTATCAAGAAAACTGCATGGAGGAAGTGAATGAAGTTATAGCGCGGGAAGATGGGAGACTCAGGTTCAAAGGTACTCCCTATGCTATTAAGGAAGAGAATAGGATATTTCAGAGTACTGGTGAAGCTAATGGTGATGATTGCCGATACTGCTACTCAGGCAAAGAGACACCGAAACTGTAAAGGCAAACTAAGTATGGGCACGTAGTATGTGCCGAGCATGAATCAAGGAAAACTGGATATTGCAAAGGATGAAACGAGCCGATTAACATCTATATTTTATGAGTTATCGTGTTACGATGGGCTGAAATTGGACATTTCCAATCAGGAGAGCACAAAATTTACTACTCAGGGAATGGAGAACCCAGGGAGCACAGTATGCGTTTAGTGATAAACAATAAAACTGCAAGAACAATTCTAAGTTACAGTGTCACAAGTGACGAGTGGTCTCCATCAAGTTTCGAGGACAACCTCTTAATATGACAATAATCTATATATATAAAATAGCTTGTCCTGACTGACTGACTGACTGATTCATCATCGCCGAGCCAAAACTACTGGACATAATGAAATGAAATTTTGGGAATACATTCATATTAAGATGTAAGTGCTCGCTAAGAGAGGATTTTTGGATATTCCATCGCTAAGGGGGTGAAAAGGGGGGTGAAATTTAAAAATGCGTGTGTCTATATCTCGAAACTTAAAAAGTTTACAGATGTAAAAATTAGTATTTAGAATCTCCCTTAAAAATAAGGAAACACGTATTTTTTGTTTTCGGAAAATCCCAATAGGAGGGGTGAAAAAGGGTGAAAAATGGGTTGAATGCCTTTAATGAGGATACGCATATCTCAGAAACTGAATATATTACAGACCTGTAAATTGGTATTTAGGATCTCCTTTAAAAATAAGGAAACACGTATTTTTTTGTTTTTGGATAATCCAATTAATGGGAGGGTGAAAAGGGGGGGGTGAATTTTTAAAATGATTGCATCTATATCTCAAAACTTTTAAAGTTTACAGATGTAAAAATTGGTATTTAGAATCTTCTTAAAAAATTAGGAAATACGTATTTTTTTATTTTCGGAAAATCCCAATAGGAGGGTGAAAAAGGGGGGGAAATGTGTTGAATGTTTTTACTGAGGATACTTATATCTCAGAAACTGAAGATATTACAGACCTGAAAATTGGTGTTTGGGATCTCCTTTAAAAATAAAGAAACACGTATTTTTTGTTTTTGGAAAATCCATTTAATGGGAGGGGGGAAAGGGGTGAATTTTTAAAATTAGTGTATTATATCCCAAAACTTTTAAAGTTTATAGATGTAAAAATTGGTATTTTAGAATCTCCTTTATAAATAAAGAAACACGTACCGTATTTTTTGTTTTCGGAAAATCCCAATGGGAATGGTGGAAAAGGGTGAAAAAGGGGTTGAATGCCTTTAATGAGGCTACATATATTTCAGAACCTGAAGATATTAAAGAGATGAAAATTGGTATTTGGCATCTACTTTAAAAATAAAGAAGCAGGTATTTTTTCGTTTGTGGAAAATCCAATTAATGGCGGTTAAACAGGAGTGACAAATTGGGGTGAATTTTTCGAAAGACTATATCTACAGAATATCTGAGAAACGTAAAATGTTACAGGCGTAAAAAGTGGGTATTTGGAATTTCCTGTAAATGTAAAGAAACATAGGTGATTTGTTTTTGGAAACAAGGGGAAGTAAAAGGGGTGAAATTATAAAATGAGAATTTCTACAGTATATCTAAAAAAACGTAACATGTTATACAGAAGTGAAAAATGGTATTTTGACCTCTATTAAAAATAAAGAAACGTGTATTTTTAGTTTTAGGAAATACCACTTGGGTGGTGGTGGTGGGGGGTTTAAGTGACTGAAAATGGTGTTGATTTCTTTTAATTAGGCTACTGATATCTCAAAAATGAAGATGTTACAGACGTGAAATTTGATATTTGAAATCTACTTTGAAAGTAAAGAAACACGCATTTTCGGAAAATCCAATGATGGAGGGTGGGGGGGTGAAACAATTGAAAAATTAATTGACTTAATTGTATGAGAATACATACATCTAATAAAAATAAGGTTGTTACAGACGTGAAAATTGGTATTTGGATTTCCTTTAAAAACAAAGAAAACGCGTTTTTTCGGTGGGGGGGACCATCTTGCGGGGCGGGAGTGAAAAGGAGTTGAATTCCTTTCATGAGGACACATAAATCAAAAACTAAAGGAGTTATAGTCGTGATAATTGGTAATTAGAAGGTCATTTACTATTAAAGAAACAAGTATTTTTGCTGGAAATTTCACTTGGGAGGGGGGGGGGGGGGTGCTGAAAGGAAGTGAAAAAAGATTATTCTTATGGGGATACTTATATCTCAAAACTGAAGGTAATAGCCGTTAACATTGGTGTTTGGAATCTCCTTTAAACATAAAGAAACACGCCTTCTTTTAATTCTTTTTTTTGGGGGGGGGGGTAAATAAACTTAATGGCAGTGGGATGTAAAAAGAGGTGAGACCAATTTATATTACTGTTCATAATGTACTTACAAGGAGCCTTCGTTGCTCAGGCGGCAGCACGCCGGCCTCTCACAGCTGGGTTCCGTGGTTCAAATCCCGGTCACTCCATGTGACATTCGTGCTGGACAAAACGGAGGCGGGGCAGGTTTTCCCCCGGATACTCCGGTTTTCGCTATCATCATTCATTCCAGCAACACTGTCCAATATTTCATTTCATTTGTCATTCATCGATCATTGGCCCAGAGGAGTGCTTCGGCAGCCGGCACATTTCGCCGCTAGATGGGGCTTTATTCATTCCCTGTCGTATGACTGGAAACAGGCTGTAGATTTTCGATGTACTTATTCTGATCATAAACCGATCATTTTAATCTTTCCTGGGTTCGATTTCAACAGCCATCTTTTCCTTCGGAGAACGTTCTTAGATTACGGTAGACTCTCCTGGCATATAAATGAAAATTTAAACACATTTGAAATAAGCGATAGGAATGAGATTGACCGTCAAATTGTTCACCTCTATAATAAGTTCAATAATGCACGGAAGTATGTCATTCGTATCGCCAGAAATCCCGCACACTTGCCTACGCGCGACAATGGTGCTGGTCACATTCTCAACAATGACAATGGCAGCATATGTAATTTACCGCCAGGTAACAGTCTTGCGACTTTCTGCGGGGTCCAGAACATCTATTAATATTAATAATAATAATAATAATAATAATAATAATAATAATAATAATATTAATAATGTTCTGGACCGTCGTCAAATTGTGCGGACCGCGCTGGAAACGGGTCCTGGCCTGGTAATGTCTACGAATACAGTCCGGCCGCGGGTTCAGTACCGCCAAAGCACCCAGGACGACACAATGTCGGATCTCCTTCAGGAATTGATCCATACTAAAAATGCTTATAAGGAACGATGGCAAAGATTTAGGGACCTAACTGACCGTGTGGAATACCTGGACCTAGCCCGGGAAGTACGAAATCGATTGTTGGAAAGAAAGATTGAAAAATGTGAGGAACTATGCCGTAATCTCTCAGAAAACGAGTCAGATCGCGAATTTTGGTGGATTCTCTCAGAAAACGAGTCAATTCGCGAATTTTGGAGGATTACGTATTAAACGTTAAGCATTCAATTATAAATTTCAATATAATACCGTAGCGAAGCACGGGTATCTTGCTAGTACTGATATATGCCCCAACAACAATGACTGAGGATGAACAGGTTGATGAGATTTTTGAAGGGTGTAAGAAATTGATATAACATGTAGACAGGACGTGTTGCTTCTCTTTCAAGACCGGAATGCTAAGGTTGACAAATAAGAAAAAATGGGTAGTCTCTATGGCTTGGGGCACCGAAATGAAGCAGGGGAACGAGTTGTAAGTTCTTGCGAGTGCTTTGACCTTGTCATTGGCAACACGTTTTTCAAGCAATCAAAACGTCGCTTTTACACTTGGACATCACTTTATGGTAAATAATGGAATCAGATTAATTACATTCGAATATGGAGAAGTGCAAATACAGTAGCGAAACCCAGGCCTGGTGCAGACTGTGGGTCAGATCACGAATTGCTGATGTGCAATTTACAAGTCAGACGTAAAACTAAAGGTATTCATCTCCACAGGTACAATCTAGAAAACATTCCAGATCATTTTACATTATCCGTCTGGAATCGTTTTGAAGTATTTAGTGTCCTTTATCGGGATCCAGACTGATTTTGGTGTGAAATTCTGGATATTGTAAAAGACGAATGTCACTGTACATTATCAGTTGTTGAGAAAAGGAAGAAATCACATTATATGTCACCCAAAACTGTACAAGTAGCTAAAAAGAGAGAATGCAGAGTGGAGGGAGCTTATGAGGAGTCTACTCGGATAATTTCAAAGAAGTGAAATTTGCTTCACATCGCACCGACACAGATATATCTTACGGCGACGATGGGGTAGAAAATGGCTAGGAATGGGAAGGAAGTGACCGTGGCCTTAATTAAGGTACAACCCCAGCATTTGTCTGGTGTAAAATGAAAAATCACGAAAACCATATTCTGGGCTGCTGACGGTGGGGTTCTTACTCACGGCCAACTCACTCGTATCAAACAAGTGTTCGAAAATACCAAAACATTATTACAACAACGTGGGTGATGATGTAGAACAGGTGAACCAAAACGGCAACATAAGAAAGGTCTTCCAGCATATTTCTACATTGAGAAAGATGTTTAAAGCCAATTATTTGAATGGTCAGGAGTGCCAATGGACATACAATTATTAAGGAGGAAGGGTCAAACGGAGGGGACAGAGTATGTGGAGAACTTGTGCAGTCAGCATGTAAGTAGTGATAGCTTAGATTAAGAGGTTAATTTTGATCTGGAACCTCCGGTATTGGAAGTTGAAATTAGACCGTTCATTCATTAGCCCAATGTAAGGCCCCAGGAACTGATGGAATTCCAGAAGAAATATGGAAAGCCACAGGAAAATCCTCAATTAAAGTTCTAGCAACACTATGCAAGCAAATCTGGGAAAAAAATCGCCCACCGACTGGAAACGGTCAGTCTACGTCCCAGTACCAACATAGAGTAATCTGTTGAACTGCGCAAGCCATCATACAGTAGCACTAATACTGCATTTCAACCATATTACTGAAATGAATACAGTGAAGACTAGAGCCTTACAAGGAGCGTGAAATGTCAATGGACTAAACGGTTTTCAGAAAGAGTGGAGTGACCAGAAGGTAGAGAGAGCAAGGGAACTTCAAAACGAGATCTACATGTATTTTATAGGAAGGGATTTGACCACGTGTCACAGAAGGTTGTGGGAGGTGCTTCGCAGATGGGCATACCAGAGCACCTAATTGCTCTAATGCATTACCTTTATTCGAAACAAGAAACTACAGATAGAACTGAGCATGGTTATTTATTTGTCATATGGCTTTTAGTGTTCTGAGGCATGTTCGGCTCGCCTGGTGCAGGTCTTTCTATATGACGGTCATAGGCAACGTGAATGATGGTGATATTAGGTAGGGAGAGGGTTAAACCAGCTGTCGGCACATAGCCTGTTCCTGTCGACACTAAGGGGTATGCTAGTGTTAATGTCCCCATCCGACGGAACAATCACTATCAACAGCGTCATATGCCTTCACTTTATATGAACACTGCGGAGCGGTTTGGAATCGAATCCTGGCTTTTGGCACGCAATCTAGTGATTAGAAAAAGTTTACCATTACCTCTTCTACCTTGCACGCTAATATTCAGATGGTGAATTTTTTCCAGCAACGGGATACGAACCAGCTATTCACGGTGTCAGATCATAGAGACTTGACGCCTTAACGACCATCGTCATCGTGTGAATCCCAGTCGGCGAAGGTGTACGGCAGGGCCGCTCAGGGTGCATGCACCAATGCGTTGCGCGGTGCAACGTGCAAAAGACGACTTCACTTGGTTGACCAGAGTGCAGACCCCCACTCCTCGATTTGGAGCAATAGCGCTGTATCTCCCTTTCCTCACGCCTATCTCGCTCGCTCCGCCTGTCTCCCTCTTGCTCCGTAGCGCTCCAAATCCGAGCCGAGTTGAGCCGAGTTGAACCGAGCTTAGCCGAGTAGCCCAGAGACGAAGCGTTGGTCCGAGCCGAGCCGAGTGGAACCGATGCACAGTGCACGGAGCTCTTGCGCCTCGATTTGCACGCGTGAGATTTTGGGCGTTTGAGAGGCCCTGGTGTAAGGGAAGGCTGCATTCTCTCCTGTTATTTGTTCAACTTGTATACTGAGCACACAATAAGAGAAGCTGGATTGGAGTTTAGATCGGTGGTCTGAATATCAATAACCTAAAATATACAGATGGCACCACTTTGGTAGCTGAAAATAAAGATGATATGGAGTTTATCATACTGAAGGAGCAGATTGAAAGAATGGGACTTATTTAACCACTAGTACGACCAAGATAGTGACAACATGATTACCGTCGAACATGCAGATCAGCGGTGATGTCATCAAAGTGGTGGATAGTTACTATCTTTTGGGATCAACTATCAATAGTAATGACTCTGACAGTCCAGAAGCTTGCCACAGCTTAATTCTTACTAAGGCAACATTAAAAAGTCTCTATAAAATCTCCTAGTGTCATAATATGCCCGTGCACAATACAGTCAGAATGTTTAAGACATGAGTCTTTCTCATAGGTACATATGGTCTTCAAAGTCGGACCATAGAAAAAAGAAGAATGCTAAGAGACACATTGACGCGTTTGAGTTAAGGTGTTGAAGGAGACTTACACGTATAATTTACCGGTACCTTGAACTGCCAAGAAAACAAACAAGGTCTTTTCTTCAGAAGATCAGGCCAGATCAGTCTCTTAAGGTCTGTATTGTGGAGCAGAAGTTGCGTTACGTTGGGCATCAGATGATCCAGTCTGATTTTACTGAGAAAATTATTAGGTTTTGAAAAGTGGAGGGAATACGGAGATGAAAACGGGAGCACGGAGGTGGAAGGACTCCATCAAAGAAGCAACATACTTATCACCAATGGACCTGAAATATCTGGATGAAAACAGGGTCCACGTCGACTTGATGGTACAGAGAGAGATAGCTAGTTTCTGACACGCGGCTGGTGCACTTTGGCACCTTCAAGTACTACTGGACTAAGCTAAGATCGAACCCATCAACTTGGGGTCAAAAAACCAGTGGTCTACCGTCTGAGCTACTCAGTGCGACAAAATCAACAGAGTTGGAGTTATACCGAAGACTTTCACCTTTGAAACTCATTATCCTGTGGAATAAACTTTTATACCAGAAACAAGTCTCTAAAATGAATTCCTTTTTAAATATATATATATAAAAGTGCGCGCGTTGTTGAAATTTTCTTTACCGAGTTCTGTTTTCAGTACGACTCTGCTGTTCGGGAATGAATGGTTGGGTGGACCCAATGTATCCTAATCATAAGCTGGAAGTGGCAGATATTTGGACAGGGAAAGTGTGATTGCAGGTACAAAAAGGTGGGAAGAATGGCAGGAGGGTATTCGATGGATGGAGCTGTGTGTATAAATGTGAGACGAATGGAGGAGGATGAGATAACAGAGAAAAATAGACTAGAAGAATAACAAACTGGGCGGTGGAGGGAAATAGAAGCAGAAGGTGACGGTGGTTAGATTCAGCTATTGGTGATTTAAAGATAAGTGATGTAGAACTAATAGAGCTCATATAACTAGCCGAAATTAGGGCATTGTGGAGCCGCATAATTATTTCACAGAGGATTGGAGACCGCACGCTGAATAGCATAAGAGTATATAATATATGTATATATATATTTCATTTTTATCTGTTCCCACCATTCGTCTTTTCGAATTCTGTAGTCACATTTCTCGATAATTGAGAACAATTACCTCATCCCCTTCGCCCTCTAGGTAATCATCATCATCCTTCGTTATCTCCGCTCCCTCTGACGATCAAGTAGGATGCTCTGTTGGTCCAGACGTCCTGTAACTTCGTACTTGCGCGCACAAACTTTGGGGAACTTCGCGATTGATTGTGTCTGCTTTAAGGGAGATAAACTGTCATGATGAATGCTGTAATAGGAGGAAACTCTTACAAAGAGACATTAAGAGTGGAGGGGTGGAGGTGCTCCGTAACTGGCTAACTTGAGGTCGTTACGCCACCTACAACTTTAGTCGGGGCAGTGTTCGTGAACACTGGGCCAGCCCAGCACCGAAGGCACAATCGCCTTATCACGTTGACAGTACACATTATATATTTCGTCGTTGCGCCTGGAGAAACTGCTATACAGGATGTTTCAAAAATAGGGGGCATAATTTCAGGTATGTATTTGTTACATGTAGACAATAAAAATAGTGCATTACAACATGTGTCCGGAAATGCTTCATTTCCGAGTTATGGAGTTCACAACACTGAATTCACCGGAAAGTTTTTCTTCCCAAGGTCATTGTCATTACAGAAGTAGTTCAAAATATCCACCTCCTGCTTGAATACAGACCGCACATCGATGTCTCAATGACCTGCGAACACGATCCCAAACTCCAGGAGTATTGCGTACCTCCTCACACGATGCCACAATTCGATTCCGATGGGTTTCCACATCAGGCACCGGAGACGAATACACCGATGATTTTAAATGTCCCCACAAGTAGAAAAGGAAAGGGTTCAGATCAGGTGAGCGTGGAGACCAAGCAATCGGGCCACCTCTACCTATCCGTCGATCAGGAAACATTCGATCCATGTTAATGAGACATCGATGTGAGGTCTGTATTCAAGCAGGAGGTGGACATTTTGAACATCTGTAATGACAATGACCTGCGGAAGAAAAACGTTCCGGTGAAGTTCAGTGTTGTGAAGGCCATAACTCGGAAATGAAGCATGTCCGGACACATGTTGTAATGCACTATTTTGATTGTCTGCATATAACAAATACATACCTGAAATTATACCCCCCATTTTTTAAACACTCTGTATAATAATTTTGTGGCAGAAATATTAACCGCAGTACATATATCGTCAAAAGCGAGAACTGTTTGAATTTTTTGAACTTTATTCGAACCTTATAACAGAATCTTACCGGCGAAAGTTCTAAGCTGAAATATTTGCAGGCGCAACGGTGACTTGAATTTACTACTTACACTCTACCACTGAGTTTAATGAATCCCTCCATTCAGTGCCTAGATTACATTAAATGCACGATGGTTTAGAAACATTGTAGCATTGTATGTAAGTGCAGTACGATGCATTACACTAAGGATGGCGAGGTCGTATTGACGACCTTGAAACTATGACATGGAACGTCCATCATGTAGCGCGCGGAGTACCTATCTGTATTTCGTTGTGCTTTCTAACGTTAACCACACACGCACACACTTGCAAATGTCCGGCTCCATGGATATTTTTTTTTTGCTAGGGGCTTTATGTCCCACCGACACAGATAGGCCTTATGGCGACGATGGGATAGGAAAGGCCTAGGAGTTGGAAGGAAGCGGCCATGGCCTTAACTAAAGTACAGCCCCAGCATTTGCCTGGTGTGAAAATGGGAAACCACAAAATAGCATCTTCAGAGCTACCGACAGTGGGCTTCGAACCCACTATCTCCCGGATGCGAGCTCACAGCCGCGCGCCTCTACGCGCACGGGCAACTCGCCCGGTAGGATAAATTATTAGCGTGCTGGCCTTTGGCCCAGGGGTCCCGGGTTTAATTCTAATAATATAATAATGTTATTTGCTTTACGTCCCACTAACTACTCTTTTACGGTTTTCGGAGACGCCGAAGTGCTGAAAGTTTGTCCCGTAGGAGTTCTTTTACGTGCCAGTAAATCTACCGACACGAGGCTGACGTATTTGAGCACCTTCACATACCACTGGACTGAGCCAGGATCGAACCTGCCAAGTTGGCGTCAGAAGGCCAGCGCCTTAACCGTCTGAGCCAGTCAGCCCGGCAGTTTAATTCTCGGCTGGTTTGGGGATCTTAACCTTCATTGGTTCATTCCAATGGCTTGGAGGCTGGGTGTGTGCGCCGTCTTCAGCATTCGAATTCATCGTAGGTAAGTCTCCTTCCTCACAGACGCGCTGGTCGTCTATACGGCGTCAACTTGAAAGACCGGCACCTGGCCCTTTCGGAGGCCACACGCAATTATTGTCTGTCTGTCTGTTAGGTCATCAGCCCAGAGGCTGGTTGGATCCTCAAATAGCACCACCAAAAGTTATGCGGTTATAAGGAAACCGCAAAAACCAATGGCAGCACCAAAATGAGGCGTACTAGGCAAGACGAGGAGTGAGGTAGTTTGCCATTGCTTTCCTCACTGGGTCAGAAAGTGCTATTGCAGCACGACTGACCCTATGAGCAACACCTTTCATAACACTCAGATGCACTAGTCGTGCTCTGAATGTCATTACTCACCACCACCCATACCCCAGCAGCTTCCATATTGTCACAGCCATGGATGAGACTGGGACTTCGGTGGAAGCTACACTTTACTCTGGCCTGTGCTAAGAGATGGATACAAAAGTACTGTATCCATCAATAAATGGCAGCAGGCAACGCAATTATTATTACCTTGCAAATATCTCCGCTCTCGGTGAGTTCATTCCCATCACCTTATCTTTACAAATATAGTATAGATTTGGATTTAAACGGTAGTCGATTCTAATATTTATTTTGGACTCATTATTAAGCCAAAACGTCTCTACATTTTGAGGTGCATTCGGAAATCCGTCCCTGATATCCTACGTTAAGAGGAAAAGACGGAAGTCCCTTCCTTGAGAGACAAATCCCTACGGTTGGCCACACTGGTTATAACATCTCATTTATTAAGTTCAGTAAAAATGGAGTTTCCGAAGATATCACTAGATCAGATGTCAGTTGCTTAAACCATCGTGCTCTGCTTCCTCGCACTCTGCTAGCGAAGGCAGTGAGTCGGTCAGAACCCGGGCTGTGTAGATTAAATTGAGATGGTGTTAGTACAATGTCATAATAATTACGCGTAAAAAAAGGCCTTATAAAATTCAAAAGTCACGTTAGAAACTATTAAAATAAACATTATAAAACTGGATATTTTTTTAGCGACGGTCACACTTATTGCGTACATACGAAAGAAAAATGTCACCTTTCAATATGGTAATGTAGCCTTAAACGTTACTGGAACACACAGTTGCATCCTAGCCATAATTTATTATATAAATATCGTGTGACGTGTTAAGAATTTGGGAGGATGTAAAAATATTTTACTGACCAAACTGAAAGCGCGGATTGGACCGAGTAGTTACGAGCTTGTATTCGGGAAATATTAGGTTCTAACGCCACCGGCGGCAGTTCTTGAGATGGTTTTCCGTGGTTTCCCAGGTTCACATCATATAAATGCTGGGGCTGTACCTTAATAGATGCCACGGAGCGAGAGCCTCCGTGGATAGAGTCATGTAGCTGTCAGCTTGAATTTTGGAGATGGTCAATTCGAACCCCACTGTCGGCAGTCCTGAGGACATTTTTGCCTGGCTTCAAATTTTCGAACCCGGCAGAGCTGGGGCTGTACGATAATTAAGGCCACAGTCTTTTCCTTCCCGCTCCTAACCGTTTCCTATTCCATCGCCACCATAATACCTATCTGTGTCGCTGCGACGTAAAGGCATATGATAAAAATAATGACACTGTCTCTTCCTTTCCAGTCCTAATCCTGCCCTATCCCGTAATATCCACAAAACCTCTCTTGAGTCCGTACGACTCAAACACAGTATCCGAAGAACGAAGAACACAAAACAAAAGCTGATCGAACATACGCTGAGGACTTAGTATTGGCTGACTTGGAGATCCTTTATTGCGGGTGCTGACATCATAGCCAGGCTATCTTAGAAAGATAGCTGATGGGCCTGTGACGATTAATTTTGTACAATTTGCTTTACATCACACTGACACATATCGGTCTTATAACGACGATGGGACAGGAAAGTGCTAGGAGTGGGAAGGAAGCTGCCGTGGCCTTAATAAAGGCACAGTGAAAATTGTGTGAAAATGGGAAACCACCGAAAACGATCTTCAGGGCTGCCGACAGTTGGGCTCGAACACACTATCTCCCGAATACTAGATACTAGCCGCACTTAAGCGACTGCAGGTATCGAGCTCGGTGAGGTTTTTGTTGTCAGTGGCGTGACCAGTGTTTTGAGATGCACGATTGCGAAACTTTGCTTATATACTGTAAATTTGTTGCACCTCGTGGCTTGTCGGTTTGGTCATGCAAGTCCTGGCAGTGACTCTTTCCAGCAGCTTCCGCCCCTCCCTTAACAACTCATTTCAGTGAGTGGTACTGGTCAAGACCCGCGCCAAGTTTTATAAATAAATGTTTTATTGCGCACAAATGTGAATGGAAAAAATTCGTTTGAGCAATCGTCTATACAGAATTTTGTTAAGGATTCTATTCCCAGTTTACACTTAAGTACGTGGTAGCGTTCACAAAGTTCGCCGCATCTTTTGCACCTGCAGTCCGGACTTGGCTCATGGAAACTCGTTTTAATACACAGGCGTTGGTGAAACCCAGGGACTGAGAGTCTGGTATCAACGTGTCTTAACTCATAGCCTCCCTGAGTCCAGTTGATCATCGCATCATATTGGTAAAGTCCCACCATATGCTGTCCCTTTTTTTGTTGAAGCTCTTGTAGGAATTTGTTATACGGTCGTGGGGCCGGGAGCAGTAGTTTCAAACGCAACTCTTCCACAAAGAATAGTTCCCTCAACAGTTGGTATACGAGGCGTGATGGAGTGTACTTCGATAGACAAAGTACTTTCTTTAAATAGAATGCTTTCACCTTCTCTATACTATGTAGCTGCCTCTTTCCAAGATATATCCATATACTTTCTAATCCATAGGTGGCTACAGGACTAATCTTAAGATGAAATAACTCGATGTCACATGAAAGTGAGAGATGGCTCAAAGATCTGATGTCGTTAATGGATTTTACGGCAGCATTTAGTCGGTCTTTTACATGTAAAGAGAACACGTTTACCGGTGTTTTATGCGTTGTCGCACTTTTCCTTCGAAACCAAACACTGCACTTGCTCATCTGACTGCCATGACTCCTTATCAATATATCTACGACCCGGTTTTTGGTTTGTTTTTTGAGCAGTCAGGTGTATCTATCACATTGCTTGCAAACAAATGGTTATCAGTGAACAACACTCTTCACCCCACACACCCTCTTAGATGAAGTCTGACACTTATGCTGCCTTTAAACATACCAAAGGTGGTAAATTAATATAACCATCTAAGAGAAGTTTAAACTTTTATGCCCTCTTCCCTCGGCATGTGTGCTGTAAATAAATCCACAACAGTTGTTAGCAAGTAACAAAACCTCTAATAACAAAAGAGTATTGTGTTGCTGCGAGCTACGTCGCGGTTTTAACGGAGCAGCTAGCAACACAACGGCGGTGTGTATAAGAAATATTTTCAGTCTATCGAAGGACGAAAGATAAAATTTAGAACTCTAGAATATACCAGTAAAAGAACTCCTTAATAACAGAATGACATGATTCGTTCTACAGGAACATCCTCAGGTTCTATCAAAATACTTTTAAACATGCGTACATAATGTACAGTATGTACATCCAAAAACCTATTTCCAGTCATTCGATCGGGTCAGGAATGCAACGAATGAAACCCCCATCTAGCGGTGGAGGTAGGAATTGGTACAGATGAAATTAAATGATATTGAAGAGTGTTGCTGGAATGAAAGATGGCAGGGAAAATCGAAGTACTCGTCCCGCCTCCGCTTTCTCCAGCACAAATCTCACATTGAGTGACTGGGATTTGAACCACGGTACCCAGCGATAAGAGGCCGGTGTGTTGCCGCCTGAGCCACGGAGGCTCAACACTTTTAAAGATGCATATATATGTACAATATTGTTTGCATTTCGTAAACATGCCAATGGTTGTGAATGAGTGATGATATGAGTAAGTCCACGAACCTACTACGCTGGCGTAGCAGGGGAAGACGTGATACTCCCACGTGGTTTGCCGGTGGACTTGAGGGAAATAAAATTCCTCTCGCGGACCAAACACACAACGCCCTGTGGGTGGGGGACGCAGACGAATAATACACCCACGGAATCCCCTGTGTGTCGTAAGAGGCGAATAAAAGGGGAGACCAACTGTTGATAGACCATGAAACTACTTGTGATTACTAGCACCGCGCGGGGAACACCCTGAGTCGCTTTTACTTGCGCGTAGTACCACTATGTTGGGTACCAAATAGGTTTGTAATTAGTAGCAACAGAGTGCATTGCCGGCTTTTACAGTATCTGTGATTAGTACCACTTTAGGAACGACACCATGGGTGAGCGACACCATGTTTCTGGCTTGCCCATGATTAGTACCCACTGTATGAGGAACACACGGGATAGCGCGAGTCCCTGTGGTTAGTACACGTATGTGATGAACAGCATAGGTTTGCGTTGCCTGTAAATGGTGCCGCAATGTACGAAACACCATAGGTCTGTATTACATGTGCAAATTTCATTACCTGTGAGTAGTACCATAATGTGTGGAATACCGCGAGTCTACGCTACTTTTGATTAGTACCGCAAAATGACAAATACCATGGTTCTACTTTCCTAGCGATAAGTACAATTATGAGGGGCCGATGACTTGGATTTTCGACCCCTTTAGATTGCAAGTATCATCGATTCAGTATTGTGCTATAGAAGTAGTCCCTTGGTCAGTAATACTATTGTTTTACGTCAGTTTCAGTGAATCTGAGGCACTGCGGGACGGATCCACTGATTGTTTTAAATTCATATCCATATCCATCCATTCATTCCTCGTCCTCACGTTTTGAATTCTGGTCAGTGGAGGATTTTTTTTTTTTTTTTTTTTTTGCTAGGGGCTTTACGTCGCACCGACACAGATAGGTCTTATGGCGACGATGGGATAGGAAAGGCCTAGGAGTTGGAAGGTAGCGGCCGTGGCCTTAATTAAGGTACAGCCCCAGCATTTGCCTGGTGTGAAAATGGGAAACCACGGAAAACCATTTTCAGGGCTGCCGATAGTGGGATTCGAACCTACTATCTCCCGGATGCAAGCTCACAGCCGCGCGCCTCTACGCGCACGGCCAACTCGCCCGGTGTGGAGGATTTTGGACTTCTAACTTTTTCATTACATTCCATCTCATTTCATGTCCGACTCGTTGGCTGAATGGTCAGCGTACTGGCCTTCAGTTCAGAGGGTCCAGGGTTCGATTCCCGGCCGGGTCGGGGATTTTAACCTTCATTGGTTAATTCCAGTAGCTTCGAGGCTGGGTGTCTGTGCTGTCCCTAACATCCCTGCAACTCATACACCACACATAACACTATCCTCCATCACATTAACACGCAGTTACATACAAATGGCAGATGCCGCCCACCCTCATCAGATGGTCTGCCTTACAAGGGCTGCACCCGGCTAGAAATAGCCACACGAAATTATTATTTATTTATCTCATTTCATATCATTAGGGGCCGATGACCTAGATGTTAGGCCCATTTAAATAACAATCATCATCATCAGATGAATAAGTGAGAAAAATCCAAATTCGTAATTCATAATATAATGAATTTTGAAGTCCATTATTGACCCTTCGATACATCTGAAAACTTTTTCAGCCCTAAAAGAGCTCTCGTTGCACAGGTATGTTATAACCAGTGTCGGGTATGTTATATCTTTAATAGTTGTTGTATTATGATGTGAAAATACTGAGTAAAAGTGGAACTTACAGAAAATGAGCAGTAAGCATGTGATAGAAGGAGATGTAGCAAGTGATATTCATGGATATTTACAAACAGATCACTTGAAGAATTGGAGATTATTATGTTTCCCTCTCCAAATTAAGGAGGATAGTATATTCTATGATTAAAATACATAGAAAAACGCAAATTTTTGACCTATAAAAAGTAAACATTTAATGTGGCTAATTCTAGGTTGATTGCAGCCCTTTTAGGGCAGACCTTGAGGCGAGGGTGGGTGGCATCAGCAATGTGTAGGCAATTGGATGTTAGTGTTGTGTGTGGTGTGTGAGTTGTAGGAATGTTGAGCACAGCAGAGACATCCATTCTCCGAGCCAAGGAGTAAAAGGAATCGAACCCGGGTCTCCGAGGGGATCGAAAGCCAAAACGCTGAACATTCAGCGTAGTCGTATTCCCATAAAACTGTACCACCTACTTTAAATCGAACACTTGCTCACAATTATTTGGACATTTTTCACGAGTATATCGACTTAAAGGTTCATTTATGAATACTGTAAATTACGAATGAAACATGATACGTGGAGCGTTATAAAATAAAGTTTACTGCGTATATTTCTCAATATAACACACTCATTTGAAAATAACACCCTATGCACTATATTGTACACTTAGCACCTTCCGATTTCTTTTTTTAAAATTTTCTTTACGTCTCACCGACACAGATAGGTCTTATGGCGACGATGGGATAGGAAAGGCCTAGGATTGGGAAGGAACCGGCCGTGGCCTTAATTAAGGTACAGCCCCAGCATTTGCCTGGTGTGAAAACGGGAAACCACGGAAAACCGTCTGCAGGGCTGCCGACAGTGGGGTTCGAACTCACTATCTCCCGGATGCGAGCTCATAGCTGCGCGCTCCTAACCGCATGGCTAACTCGCCCGGTCCTTCCGTTTCCTTACACTAGTGCGATGAAAACTTTTGCCTAACTGTAAAACAAGTTTTTTGATGACACTCTGGTAAAACGTGGTGTCCTGACCGTTGAGCCAGTGTTTCTCCGCTGTTCTGACATTGCCATCACCTTGAAATCCATGTACTCTAAGAGGTTCTTTCAAAGCCAAAAGGTGAAGATCACTTCTCTGTCGTACCAACTGTTGCAGGTCTGCTACTTTCTACGAAGTCAACTGTGTTGTCACTCTCCCAGTTCGAAATTCAGAGCACTATTTTTCCACACCATGAGGACTTTCTACATACACTTTGCCCATCTGACGATGAAATTCTACAGCTGGCACATTATTCACATTGAGAAAATTGAATAAGAACTCGAATATCCTGCTTGGACGACTGTTCCATTCGATCGGTGCAGAAACACCAAGTGAAAAATAAACCAAGTTCCGCTATAAAAGCAATGATTGTGTCACTTTACAGATGATAGACTCCTTGTAAATATAATTTTGGGACTTCCTTCGTAATATACCAAGTATGAGAGAGACAAATGGATTCAAATTAAGTCAGATTTAGCGCTTGTGTCTACATCTTAGAGAGCATTTCTGAAGTTAATACAGCCACGACATCCTTTGTATGGTGCCCCAAGAGTAAGGGATGCGTAAGCTGTGAACATACCGATACATGCCTATAGCGTTACCGGCTGAAACTTCCTGTCTAGCGAACAATTCTCTGTGACGATCATGTTCACATGAACAGTTCACTTCAAAGGCTCCATATGCTTGAGTATTATGAGGATCCAAGAGGTTTCAATTGCCTGATAATTAGCGAAGTCTCAATGTTACGCACTCAGCCGTGTAAGTAACAGCCTTCACAGGAAGCTAACTTGCTCGTCCAACTGAGACACCTCTTGTCCTATTTTTGTATAATCTTCACTTAGAAGTGATGCCATTAATTCACACCTAAATGCCAGTCATAGGGAGTGAATTTAATAACAGGAGCCTTTAGACGATTATAATAAACTACTGTAGGACTCAGTATAATTGACGGATTTGAACATACAAATAATTAGCAGTACGCGTCCTCTTCACTACACGTACAAATCGCAATGGGATTTAAGAAATGAGTTCTATGATAATAGTTATTTACGTTGAGATGTAAGAGAGATACACTTCAGTCCTTGTCCCAAGGTGAGGTGAGGTGAGGTGAGGTGAGGTGGTGCAGCTCCTTTCAGGCACTTCATATGCATACATGTACACACCAGCCTGCTAATCTTGAATTTGTGGCAGTACCGGTAATCGAACCCGCGTATCCGAGGACGCCAGCTTTCAGTGATAACCATTACACCACGGAGACGGATATGAGTAGAGATCTTTACGGAGATCTATGAATGGCTGCCCTCAATAAACGTATTTATGTTATAGTTTGCTAACTGAAAATTTGAGACCATATTTTATATTATCACGCCAACCTTATCTCGATAAATGTTTTATGTCAATAAACTTATTGAGATGAAATTATATAATTTGCATTAAGTTTCCGAAGTTATCGCCGATTTAGTGAAAGCGAAGGCATGGGGAGAAAGGAACAAGCTAACAAGCTGTCAGCTGGAGGGGCCTAGGAAAAACGTCCCGTATAAACCAGAAGGAACATGACTTATGTCGTCTATGGCCTTTCACCATAAATTCAAAATTGCTTTGGTTCGAACAGTGGACTTTTTATTATTTTGTTTGTTTCTGCATTTTAGCAGATCTAGATTCAAGAAACCAGAACAGGTATCCCTGCTAAAAGACCCGTAGCACCCTGTCGGACAAACGGGCACACCCATACAGCAGCGCGCCCAAACCACGGAGTCCACACCGCAACTGCATTTATCACAACATCAGGCCACGAAGTTAACACCGATCACTACCCAGACGTCCGACTCGTTGGCTGAACGGTCAGCGTACTGGCCTTCGGTTCAGAGGGTCCCGGGTTCGGTTCCGGCTGGGTCGGGAATTTTAACCTTAATTGGTTAATTCCAACGGCACGGGGGCTGGTTGTATGTGTTGTCTTCATCATCATTTCATCCTCATCACGACGCGCAGGTCGCCTACGGGAGTCAAATAGAAAGACCTGCGCCTGGCGAGCCGAACCCGTCCTGGGATATCCCGGCACTAAAAGCCATACGACATTTCATACTACCCAGACGGCTGCTACTCAGTCTTACGAGTCTATCGCTGACATCCTTACAGACTTCATCTCCACACGTAACGTGTCCGAAAGCAGCACTGACATCTTGACCTAGGCAATCCTAGAAATGCAGCAGCAAAGTAACGCAGCCACCTAGACCCTGACCCAACAGCTCGACCTATCGTTCCTTTTTAGAGCAGGTAGAGTGGCAAGATCACCCACCAAACAACCAACAGGACTTTCAAGCCTGTCCAGCTCACTATTCCCACCAGACACCCGGCATCATCTTCAGCCTTCGACATACACTCAGGGTCTCCCAGTTCCTCCAGATGACCCAGTTGTTCAGTTAGCCGAAGCGTTACAGACCCCATTGACGCTAACTCCAGTGGACAGAGACCATTTCGACGCCTCAAACTCTCTCCGGCTTCTCGATTAGACTCAACCAACGGCAATACGCCTGTACCCAAGTGACAAAAAAGTATGTCGCGCTGAGAAAAGGTTGGGGCTTAGGCCGTCCAGTTGGACTTGGCAACAGGGGACGACGTAATATATTTATCTCCCGGTTTCATGTTTCAAGAGCCTACTAGGCAATACAGCGAACTGTCAGCGTAGATTATTTACTTGGTATTTCGAAAATTTCCCCTTCCGGATTTGAGGATAAAATTAAGTTGGACGTTCAGGGAACCTTTAAGCCAATGGATACTGTAGGCCATTGCTTTGGAAAACATGTTTTACTCTGACAAGGCACACCCTTGATATCGAACGCTCTGAATCTTCCGAAACTATGCTTGGAATGTAGACAGTTAACCACATTGACAGTGGATTGAGTCATTCTCATGCAAGACGATGCATTCTACCCTAAGACATCTGAATTATCACATATTTATGTCCTAAGAGTGGAACTTCGGTAACGCAAGTGTGCCATTACACTATTCCCGAAGTGAAAAAGCAATCGAGTCGGAATATGCGCGATTATCCACATCGAGATTAAACAGAATGAATAACTTCATAGAAAATCATAGAAGCTAAGATTGACGCAATATCGAAATAGGTATAATCATAATGGCAGTGAAAAAACAAAAACAGGAGTTGGATTGTTAAAAAATGGACCCAAAACTGTAGAAAATAACAAGATGACTGACTTTTTCAGCGAGCAGATGTATCGCGAGTTAGGAGCGAATTAAATCAGATAAAAGCATCAAAAAAGAACAGAGTTTGGTTAAAGAAGATACCAACTACGATTATACGTCGAAACAACGCGCAACAAAGTAATTTTTGAACACAAAAGCGCGTTAATGTCCCTTGAAACATTTGCCAAGAATTGAAAATCAGCCAGATTGTAGACGCCAAGGGAATAGAAGCCACTAGAGGATCAATAAGTCACAAGAGGAGATATAGTAAATATCATGAGATAATTCACGATTAGAACTCACTAAGCAATATCTTACCAAAATATTCTATGAACCAATAAGAATATTGTAATGGATAGGGAATCTTAGCTGCAAGTAATATGATAATTTAATATAACCAGCTTCCCATGGTCAACTTTCATTTATTAACAATGTTATGTTGCAAATATTATTTCATTGGTGATATAAAAATATGCTACGAATGTGATTGCTAAAAAATAATTCCAACTTACCAAATGTTAACTTGTTAATTTTGAATTTTATTTTATAATTCCACTTTTCTCTTCCAAGATTTTATTTTTATTAATAAATCATAGTAGTTAAGATTTACTGGATGTCTTATTTATACCTTGCTATGATAGCATAAGATGCCATAGAGTCGAAATGATGAAATTTTGGGTACTCATATGATTTATGGATGCGTCGGATGGAGACGTCCATCCAGTCTAATGGTACATAAAATAATTAATCGGCGTATCGACTTCCTTTTCTGATCCCACGTAAAACAACGATTTAATCTAAAACCCTGAGAGGCTGGCTGGGATTTCTTTTACGTGACCCATCCTGGACGCGGGAAGGGCGTACAAGGAAGCAAAATATCGATATAATACGAGGGAAAACACACATAATTCTGTTCTGTGAGTAAGTTGTTGTCACGTTTTCTATCAACCGTGTCACAAACTCTCTGTTTAAAGTAATTACGATACATAAAATGCATTTTTATTCTACTAACCTGATGGTGCTGCTGTCAGCCTTCAAAGTGCTGATGTGGAATTTCAACGAAGTGGTTAAATCAAAGTGCACATCTCACTAAAGCTACATTTTTATATTCAAAGTCACCTTCACATTGAAGCAGTCCAATATCAAATGCCACATTAATTACATTTTCAGACGATTATATTGAACCCATAATTCTACGGTGAGAAAATTTTTTATTTTTCTCAAATATTTATTTGGTATTTAGAAACTACTGTATGTTTGAGGGCAGCCATTTTGCGCTCCCAAGAGCCCGATGTTGCGTGGGGAGGTTCTTCCTTCCCGGCGAGCTCGTGGATTGCCGGGACACCTCGGCGGGGCTCGAGTGCCCGACAATTCTTTAAATTCATGGAATTCTGCACAACGAGGGATTTTGATAACATAGTAAAGGATGAAATAAATAAGCAAAATTATTCATACACCCTCTGTGAAGGTAGAGACACCAGGGAAAATTTTAAGTGCAGTTAAGCCCAAGTACATGGTAGCGTGAGACCAGCGAACTAGCTACACGTGCCAAGGTCATGGAAGGAAGAAAACGCGCGAAACGCACGGGCAGAAACAATTTATTTCTCCTGTTGTGAGTGTAGAAAAATTATAAAATTAACATCGAACATAAGTGCAAGTCTGTCCGGAGTTCTGGGACAAGTCTTATCAAAATTGGTCTATTAGAAGCAAATTTGGCAGATTTCACAACCAAGCCTCATAGAGGGGATAGCGTCCTTCCGGAAATTATAAAAGAGACCCTCCACCGTAGATTTTTCAGTGTCGATCTGGAACCTGAAGCCGCGGGAGCTTGTGCCCGTCGTCATTAGAAATTCGCGCCAGATTGACCGACAATAATTCAATACATGTTCGTGGCTAAGGTCCATATACGTAGTTAAGAAGAAAAAGTGATTGGAGAAGTTCTGAACGTTTGTAGACGAACTGGGAAGGTGTAGGCTGGTTGAAAATACACAGCAGATTTTATTTTTATCATTTCGTGTACTCTTGTAAGTGAAGAGGGTCTGGGGGAAGCGATTCAAAATAGTTCTACTCCCTTATCGGCCGAACACCTGTTCTTATTGAAACAACGGGGAGAGAAACCACTCTGGGAAACGCATCAGACAGTTATAGTCGACTGCAGAACGAGGGAAGTTCGTGGTGCAAGTTACAGAGAAAGTGCATTATTTATATGGCAATTTTAATCTCGTGTGTGTGAAGGGTAGTGTTTGGATGAGTGAGTTTTTGAAAATGAAAATGTTATCTGTGAAAATGAGTGGCTAAGTACGAGGTTGCTGGAGATGATGTAATCAGAATGCTGAGAATGTCACCAATGTGCAGGTCTGTCTATTTTATATTATGTTGTAGTTAGTTAGTTAGTTACTGTCTGTCCTAAACAAAATTTCCAGATGATTGTCGGGTGATAGTCGTAATTATCAGGCGAAAGGCGTTGTAAATTTTGGTCAGCGTGTGAAAATTTCAGTGTGAAAATTTCATGTCAAGAACGGTAAAATGTGACGCTTAAAATTTTGTGTCGAGATGAGATATCATTCAAAGTGCGGATTTGTGAACGTTATAAGCGTAAATTTGTCGTGGCGAATATTGTAATTTCAGGTGTCAGTTGCATTCAGAAATGCTGGTCAATAATAATAATAATAATAATAATAATAATAATAATAATAATAATAATAATAATGTCTACCGCGGGATAAGGAAATTCTTCTCTGTTAAATTACATTTAACCAGTTATTTCTACAAGGATCGTAGGCATATTTAGATAATGTCAATAAAATTTGTTAGAGTCACAGTAGTTAATGGGAAAGAAATTTTGAGACATCGTGTATACCAGTGTTGCGAAAGGTCGATGTGTGCTCTTGGATTTTTGAGGTTCGAAAGTCTTAATAATAGTAAGGTAAGAGATGTGTTTAATAATGGTTGTCGTTTTCACCAGGGGATCGATGTATGAAAAGGATCTTGAAGGAAAAGGAATTGAGAGCGATGAATTGATATGTATGTGGAGACGAGATAGATGGAAGTAATACCGCTGGAAAGCGAGGAGAAAGAGTGTTGAGACAAGCTGTATTTTTGTAGAGGAAGTATTTAGGAACAGGCTGTGTGAGGCAGGCTGTATTGTTTTCCGCAATCAATCCGAATTTGAGATGACTATGATGTGAAGCATTGTGAAATTTATAGAAAGATTCCAAGTGAAAACGACTCTTGTAAAATGTTAAAGGCTGGGTAGTACACATCCAGTGATCTATGTTACGTAAAGCCCGCATGGATGATAAGAGAATGAACGATCTTCAGGATCAAAGAGCACTTTGGACACACGGTTGGGTTATATTTAATTTGTTCACTGGAGAGGTCATGGATAAGATGGTTGGAATTGATGATAGGCGATCTGAGAATTTCGAATGCGGTGGTGATGATTATTATCTTGAAGGCATCCACTAAAAGGGTACACGTGTGTTGGGAATTTTCATTTGCTTCCCTAACACGTCAGTGCACAGGCTGAGATTGTGTTCGAGGTGGAGAACCGTTCGTCACGTCTATTTATTTTTGAGTTCACATATTATAATGAGGTAGACACTTACTGTATTTTTCGAGAGGTAGACACTTGCTGTATTTCGACTTGCATTCATTTGATAATAGAGACGTGGGTTCCGTCGTGCGTATTTGTTTAACGAAATCTAGTGTTAAATATCAGAGTTGTTTGAGAATTGCATTTCGCCTGATATGTTAAGGGAGGCGTATTACGACCCACTTTGACGCCCGACGATAGATTTAGGACGTCACGTGTTCATTCTTGGAGTCATTGATGATGAGACGTCCTAGGTCACGCCCGACGATAGAATTTGGAAGGCATCATGTACATAATGATTAGGTTTAGGGTGTACAGATTTCAAGTGAGCCCGACGATAGGTCTGGGATGGTAGCTGTACACACTCAAGTCTCAGTTTAGATGTTTTTCTTTTGTTTCTTTTGCGAAGTGGCCTGGAGGAAGGTAGCGGTTACAGTACGATATGATTTATTGTAGAGGGTCTATGCGAAGCTCTCATTGAGATAACGGGAATGCTATCAGACGAGTTGAGGGCTGTCCAAGTGTGGGACATCGACCCGATCTAGATTAAATATTTTTACTGTGTTTCTTCGTGCGTGTTAAGCTGTATGACTTCGAGATGTTAATTTATTTTTACGGACTTTATTGTTTCCTCGTCTTGACGTCCGTTTCGTTGATAGTGTGCATATTGACACTCAGTGTTTTAGAATGAGATTTGAGTTGCGAATGCGGTTTCGATTCGTCAGCCAGTATTTTATTTCATTTTTAATCTTGTCGTATTTTCATTCGTATTCATAGTTAGAGTAAATAAGTAATCACTTTACCAGTAGTGTGTTGGGACAGACAGTAAATAGAGAGATCTGTACTGGTAGCATTGTTGTCAAGGGAAAGAATTCCTTAAAATTGTAGTAAATTTTAGCGTGGACTGGTAAATTTATTAAGCATAATAAACCCATTTCTAACCTGAAAATCGGTTCAATAATAATATTTTCAAGTGACTTTTCACTTTTTGATTAATTTCAGTGTTTGGCATTTCTTCTAAATGCATGATTATTAAGTGTTTCCTGCATTTCGCAGTTTTGTTCCTTTAGAACGACTTAACGTAAGATCCTCCCGGATCATGTTGTTGTTGGTTCCTTCCGAACAGCTGTTTGGGGTGATGCACGTTTAGCATCGGGATTACCTTATCACTTAAGGGTGTCATGAATGACAAATACATGGTGGAATTTTATTTCAATTGTGAATGATGCCATTAACTTGTAGTGAACACCATGCTTTCCCATAATATTTCGCAACCTATCCAAAGCAACTGATAGTCAGTTTGGTTCGATTAAGGGTCCATTCGGTGGATGTTCCGTATCCGTGAAGGGTATTTGACTGGTGGATAACCTTAATTAAGAGAAAATCAGGCGTTCTACTTGTTGAAAGTCAGATTTTCCACGGATCGTGTGGATTAACTCTCAGTTCTCGTTTGGAATAATAGGTGCCCGGTTTTCAGGTCTTCCCTTTTTCAGTTTTTCAGTTTCGCTGTCCACTAACATATTAGCTTCTCCGAAGCAACTCTTCGACATTGGAAGAAACGAAGTGACGTTATGCAATGTGACTGTGTTTGGAATTTTTCAAAATCAATAATTAAATTTTTTTTTTATATTTTTGTGGCAAGAATGCATATTAAATTAACGATGTTATCGTGCTCTTTCAGTTTAATAAAAGTTAGTAAGCACATTTTTGCTCCTCATTTCAAGTAGTTAGGCTCTCTTCTGAACCCCATCGTTTGGTTAAGATCGTGACCGAATTTATTCCCGCAGCGACCCAAGATTTAAGAGTTCTAAATTGTTCTACTGTAGTAGCCGTGGCCGACCAACGATGGAATGGTAAGTTCAAGGGTTCAGTAGAAGTGACGCACCAACTGTGGGGCTTAATGTCACGATAACGATGAGGAGCCCAAAGTCACGATAACGATACGATGCCACGATAACGATAATGAAATTATCCATTGAAAATAAATGTTAGAAAAATATAAAATAATGTTGAGGCTTAAGCCACATTATAAATAATACAAGCGGGTGAAAATTATGGCTGAGCCACAGTTAAACGAATTATGCCCAATGAGAGTGCTAGATATTAACACGTTTAATGAGGAGCGTAACTACTTGGTAGATAATAATAATAATAACAGTCACAATGCATTTTAGGAAACCAGTATTTAAAGCTGTATTGAAGCTTATGTCATGTTGCCAATATAAATTTTGGAAGTGGTAATGCTGAATTACATTCAAAGTTTATGCGTTAACATGTTCTTTATTTACTTAATTTACGGAAGCGAAACTATTTGGGATATTTATCCAGAATAACTTATTAACTTCAGATTTTCTTTTATTAAACAATTTTGTGATACCAGCCATGTAAACAAAATTTTATAAGACAACTGTTGGAATGTTGTCAGTTTCGGTATTAAATTATAATAGCGTTTGTATGTGAAAACACAGTAGATAGTGAATTCTTTCCTTAGTAGTTTGGAGTATTCTGGTTGCATCAACAGCCAGCGTACTCATTATTGTATTCTTTGTGGTATTGTGAGATGGAAGGTCAGGTGACCGTGGATCTGCTAAAGCAGATGATGGAGGACATGAAAGTTCATAATGAGAGTTTGAGAGAGGACATGAAGGCTCATAATGAGAGGTTGGATAGTAAGATAGACAGTTTGGATAGTAAGATGGAGGATACGAAAGGGCAAATGTTAGAGAGTTTTGATAGTAAGATGGAGGACGC